>NC_057799.1:435541834-435671043 GCF_018294505.1 Triticum aestivum
GTTCAGCTCGATGACGTCCCTCGAACTCCGATCCAGCCGAGTGTTGAGGGAGAGTTTCGTCAGCACGACGGCGTGGTGACGATGATGATGTTCCACCGACGCAGGGCTTCGCCTAAGCTCCGCAACGGTATTATCGAGGTGTAATATGGTGGCGGGGGGCACCGCACACGGCTAAGAGATCTCAAGGATCAATTGTTGTGTCTCTGGGGTGCCCCCTGCCCCCGTATATAAAGGAGCAAGGGGGAGGCAGCCGGCCAAGGGGAGAGGCGCGCCATAGGGGGGAGTCCTACTCCCACCGGGAGTAGGACTCCTCCTTTCCTTGTGGGAGTAGGAGAAGGGAAGGGGGAAGGAGAAAGAAGGAAGGGTGTGCCCCCCTTCCCTAGTCCAATTCGGACCAGACCATGGGGAGGGGTGCGGCCACCTTTTGAGGCCTTTCTCTCCTTTCCCGTATGGCCCATTAAGGCCCAATACGAATTACCGTAACTCTCCGGTACTCCGAAAAATACCCGAATCACTCGGAACCTTTCCGAAGTCCGAATATAGTCGTCCAATATATCGATTTTTACGTCTCGACCATTTCGAGACTCCTCGTCATATCCCCGATCTCATCCGGGACTCCGAACTCCTTCGGTACATCAAAACTCAATAAAACTGTCATCGTAACGTTAAGCGTGCGGACCCTACGGGTTCGAGAACTATGTAGACATGACCGAGACACGTCTCCGGTCAATAACCAATAGCGGGACCTGGATGCCCATATTGGCTTCCACATATTCTACGAAGATCTTTATTGGTCAGACCGCATAACAACATACGTTGTTCCCTTTGTCATCGGTATGTTACTTGCCCGAGATTCGATCGTCGGTATCTCGATACCTAGTTCAATCTCGTTACTGGCAAGTCTCTTTACTCATTCCGTAATACATCATCCCGCAACTAACTCATTAGTCACAATGCTTGCAAGGCTTATAGTGATGTGCATTACCGAGTGGGCCCAGAGATACCTCTCCGACAATCGGAGTGACAAATCCTAATCTCGAAATACGCCAACCCAACAAGTACCTTTGGAGACACCTGTAGAGCACCTTTATAATCACCCATTTACGTTGTGACGTTTGGTAGCACACAAAGTGTTCCTCCGGTAAACGGGAGTTGCATAATCTCATAGTCATAGGAACATGTATAAGTCATGAAGAAACCAGTCTGTGTGCTACCAAACGTCACAACGTAACTGGGTGATTATAAAGGTGCTCTACAGGTGTCTCCAAAGGTACTTGTTGGGTTGGCGTATTTCGAGATTAGGATTTGTCACTCCGATTGTCGGAGAGGTATCTCTGGGCCCACTCGGTAATGCACATCACTATAAGCCTTGCAAGCATTGTGACTAATGAGTTAGTTGCGGGATGATGTATTACGGAATGAGTAAAGAGACTTGCCAGTAACGAGATTGAACTAGGTATCGAGCTACCGACGATCGAATCTCGGGCAAGTAACATACCGATGACAAAGGGAACAACGTATGTTGTTATGCGGTCTGACCGATAAAGATCTTCATAGAATATGTAGGAACCAATATGAGCATCCAGGTTCCGCTAGTGGTTATTGACCGGAGAGGTGTCTCGGTCATGTCTACATAATTCTCGAACCCGTAGGGTCCGCATGCTTAACGTTACGATGACAGTTATATTATGAGTTTATATGTTTTGATGTACCGAAGCTTGTTCGGAGTCCCGGATGTGATCACGGACATGACGAGGAGTCTCGAAATGGTCGAGACATAAAGATTGATATATTGGACGACTATATTCGGACACCGAAAGTGTTCCGGAGAAGTTTCAGATAAAACCGGAGTGCCGGAGGGGTTACCGGAACCCCCCCGGGAAGTATTGGGCCTTAGTGGGCCTGAGGGGAGAGAGAGGGCAGCAGCCCAGGAGGTGGCGCGCCCCCTCCCATGAGGAGTCCGAATTGGACTAGGGGAGGGGGCGCGGCCCCTCTTTCCCTCTCCCTCTCCCTCTCTTTCCTTCCCCCTTCTCTCTTCCTAGTTGGACTAGGAAAGGGGAGTCCTACTCCTACTAGGAGGAGGACTCCCCCCCTCCTTGGCGCGCCCCAAGGGCCGGCCGGCCTCCCCACTTGCTCCTTTATATACGGGGGCAGGGAGGCACCTCTATACACACAATTGATCTACGATCTTTTAGCCGCGTGCGGTGCCTCCCTCCACCATATTACACCTCGATAATATCGTTGCGGAGCTTAGGCGAAGCCCTGCGTCGGTAGAACATCATCATCGTCACCACGCCGTCGTGCTGACGAAACTCTCCCTCAACACTCGGCTGGATCGGAGTTCGAGGGACGTCATCGAGCTGAACGTGTGCTGAACTTGGAGGTGCCGTGCGTTCGGTACTTGATCGGTCGGATCGTGAAGACGTACGACTACATAAACCGCGTTGTGATAACGCTTCCGCTTTCGGTCTACGAGGGTACGTGGACAACACTCTCCCCTCTCGTTGCTATGCATCACCATGATCTTGCGTGTGCGTAGGAAATTTTTTGAAATTACTACGTTCCCCAACAGTGGCATCCGAGCCTGGTTTTATGCGTTGATGCTATGCACGAGTAGAACACAAGTGAGTTGTGGGCGATATAAGTCATACTGCTTACCAGCATGTCATACTTTGGTTCAGCGGTATTGTGAGATGAAGCGGCCCGGACCGACATTACGCGTACGCTTACGCGAGACTGGTTTCACCGTTGCGAGCACTCGTTGCTTAAAGGTGACTGGCGGGTGTCTGTCTCTCTCACTTTAGTTGAACCGAGTGTGGCTACGCCCGGTCCTTGCGAAGGTTAAAACAGCACCAACTTGACAAACTATCGTTGTGGTTTTGATGCGTAGGTAAGAACGGTTCTTGCTAAGCCCGTAGCAGCCACGTAAAACTTGCAACAACAAAGTAGAGGACGTCTAACTTGTTTTTGCAGGGCATGTTGTGATGTGATATGGTCAAGACATGATGCTATATTTTATTGTATGAGATGATCATGTTTTGTAACCGAGTTATCGGCAACTGGCAGGAGCCATATGGTTGTCGCTTTATTGTATGCAATGCAATCGCCATGTAATTGTTTTACTTTATCACTAAGCGGTAGCGATAGTCGTAAAAGCAATAAGTTGGCGAGACGACAACGATACTACGATGGAGATCAAGGTGTCGCGCCGGTGACGATGGTGATCATGACGGTGCTTCGGAGATGGAGATCACAAGCACAAGATGATGATGGCCATATCATATCACTTATATTGATTGCATGTGATGTTAATATTTTATGCATCTTATCTTGCTTTGATTGACGGTAGCATTATAAGATGATCTCTCACTAAAATTTCAAGATAAAAGTGTTCTCCCTGAGTATGCACCGTTGCGAAAGTTCTTCGTGCTGAGACACCACGTGATGATCGGGTGTGATAGGCTCTACGTTCAAATACAACGGGTGCAAAACAGTTGCACACGCGGAATACTCAGGTTAAACTTGACGAGCCTAGCATATGCAGATATGGCCTCGGAACACGGAGACCGAAAGGTCGAGCGTGAATCATATAGTAGATATGATCAACATAGTGATGTTCACCATTGAAACTACTCCATCTCACGTGATGATCGGACATGGTTTAGTTGATTTGGATCACGTAATCACTTAGATGATTAGAGGGATGTCTATCTAAGTGGGAGTTCTTAAGTAATATGATTAATTGAACTTGAATTTATCATGAACTTAGTACCTGATAGTATCTTGCTTGTCTATGTTAATTGTAGATAAATGGCCCGTGCTGTTGTTCCGTTGAATTTTAATGCGTTCCTTGAGAAAGCAAAGTTGAAAGATGATGGTAGCAATTACACGGACTGGGTCCGTAACTTGAGGATTATCCTCATTGCTGCACAGAAGAATTACGTCCTGGAAGCACCGCTAGGTGCCAGGCCTCCTGCAAGAGCAACACCAGAAGTTATGAACGTCTGGCAGAGCAAAGCTGATGACTACTCGATAGTTCAGTGTGCCATGCTTTACGGCTTAGAACCGGGTCTTCAACGACGTTTTGAACGTCATGGAGCATATGAGATGTTCCAGGAGTTGAAGTTAATATTTCAAGCAAATGCCCGGATTGAGAGATATGAAGTCTCCAATAAGTTCTACAGCTGCAAGATGGAAGAGAATAGTTCTGTCAGTGAGCATATACTCAAAATGTCTGGGTATAATAATCACTTGATTCAACTGGGAGTTAATCTTCCGGATGATAGCGTCATTGACAGAATTCTTCAATCACTGCCACCAAGCTACAAGAGCTTCGTGATGAACTATAACATGCAAGGGATGGATAAGACAATTCCCGAGCTCTTCGCAATGCTAAAGGCAGCGGAGGTAGAAATCAAAAAGGAGCATCAAGTGTTGATGGTCAGTAAAACCACTAGTTTCAAGAAAAAGGGCAAAGGGAAGAAGAAGGGGAACTTCAAGAAGAACAGCAAGCAAGTTGCTGTTCAGGAGAAGAAATCCAAGTCTGGACCTAAGCCTGAAACTGAGTGCTTCTACTGCAAGCAGACTGGTCACTGGAAGCGGAACTGCCCCAAGTATTTGGCGGATAAGAAGGATGGCAAGGTTAACAAAGGTATATGTGATATACATGTTATTGATGTGTACCTTACTAATGCTCGCAGTAGCACCTGGGTATTTGATACTGGTTCTGTTGCTAATATTTGCAACTCGAAACAGGGGCTACGGATTAAGCGAAGATTGGCTAAGGACGAGGTGACGATGCGCGTGGGAAATGGTTCCAAAGTCGATGTGATCGCCGTCGGCACGCTACCTCTACATCTACCTTCGGGATTAGTATTAGACCTAAATAATTGTTATTTGGTGCCAGCGTTGAGCATGAACATTATATCTGGATCTTGTTTGATGCGAGACGGTTATTCATTTAAATCAGAGAATAATGGTTGTTCTATTTATATGAATAATATCTTTTATGGTCATGCACCCTTGAAGAGTGGTCTATTTTTAATGAATCTCGATAGTAGTGACACACATATTCATAATGTCGAAAGCCAAAAGATGCAGAGTTGATAATGACAGTGCAACTTATTTGTGGCACTGCCGTTTAGGTCATATCGGTGTAAAGCGCATGAAGAAACTCCATACTGATGGACTTTTGGAATCACTTGATTATGAATCACTTGGTACTTGCGAACCGTGCCTCATGGGCAAGATGACTAAAACACCGTTCTCCGGAACTATGGAGAGAGCAACAGATTTATTGGAAATCATACATACAGATGTATGTGGTCCGATGAATATTGAGGCTCGTGGCGGATATCGTTATTTTCTCACCTTCACAGATGATTTGAGCAGATATGGGTATATCTACTTAATGAAACATAAGTCTGAAACATTTGAAAAGTTCAAAGAATTTCAGAGTGAAGTTGAAAATCATCGTAACAAGAAAATAAAGTTTCTACGATCAGATCGTGGAGGAGAATATTTGAGTTACGAGTTTGGCCTACATTTGAAACAATGCGGAATAGTTTCGCAACTCACGCCACCCGGAACACCACAGCGTAATGGTGTGTCCGAACGTCGTAATCGTACTTTATTAGATATGGTGCGATCTATGATGTCTCTTACTGATTTACCGCTATCGTTTTGGGGTTATGCTTTAGAGACGGCTGCATTCACTCTAAATAGGACACCATCGAAATCCGTTGAGACGACGCCTTATGAACTATGGTTTGGCAAGAAACCAAAGTTGTCGTATCTTAAAGTTTGGGGTTGCGATGCTTATGTGAAGAAACTTCAACCTGATAAGCTCGAACCTAAATCGGAGAAATGTGTCTTCATAGGATACCCAAAGGAGACTGTTGGGTACACCTTCTATCACAGATCCGAAGGCAAGATATTCGTTGCTAAGAATGGATCCTTTCTAGAGAAGGAGTTTCTCTCGAAAGAAGTGAGTGGGAGGAAAGTAGAACTTGATGAGGTAACTGTACCTGCTCCCTTATTGGAAAGTAGATCATCACAGAAATCAGTTTCTGCGACACCTACACCAATTAGTGAGGAAGTTAATGATAATGATCATGAAACTTCAGATCAAGTTATTACTGAACCTCGTAGGTCAACTAGATCAAGATCCGCACCAGAGTGGTACGGTAATCCTGTTCTGGAGGTTATGTTACTAGACCATGAACCTACGAACTATGAAGAAGCGATGGTGAGCCCAGATTCCGCAAAATGGCTTGAAGCCATGAAATCCGAGATGGGATCCATGTATGAGAACAAAGTATGGACTTTGGTTGACTTGCCCGATGGTCGGCAAGCCATTGAAAATAAATGGATCTTCAAGAAGAAGACTGACGCTGATGGTAATGTTACTGTCTATAAAGCTCGACTTGTTGCGAAAGGTTTTCGACAAGTTCAAGGGATTGACTACGATGAGACCTTCTCACCCGTAGCGATGCTTAAGTCTGTCCGAATCATGTTAGCAATTGCCGCATTTTATGATTATGAAATTTGGCAAATGGATGTCAAAACTGCATTCCTGAATGGATTTCTGGAAGAAGAGTTGTATATGATGCAACCGGAAGGTTTTGTCGATCCAAAGGGAGCTAACAAAGTGTGCAAGCTCCAGCGATCCATTTATGGACTGGTGCAAGCCTCTCGGAGTTGGAATAAACGCTTTGATAGTGTGATCAAAGCATTTGGTTTTATACAGACTTTTGGAGAAGCCTGTATTTACAAGAAAGTGAGTGGGAGCTCAGTAGCATTTCTGATATTATATGTGGATGACATATTGCTGATTGGAAATGATATAGAATTTCTGGATAGCATAAAGGGATACTTGAATAAGAGTTTTTCAATGAAAGACCTCGGTGAAGCTGCATATATATTAGGCATTAAGATCTATAGAGATAGATCAAGACGCTTAATTGGACTTTCACAAAGCACATACCTTGACAAAGTTTTGAAGAAGTTCAAAATGGATCAAGCAAAGAAAGGGTTCTTGCCTGTACTACAAGGTGTGAGATTGAGTAAGACTCAATGCCCGACCACTGCAGAAGATAGAGAGAAGATGAAAGATGTTCCCTATGCTTCAGCCATAGGCTCTATCATGTATGCAATGCTGTGTACCAGACCTGATGTGTGCCTTGCTATAAGTTTAGCAGGGAGGTACCAAAGTAATCCAGGAGTGGATCACTGGACAGCGGTCAAGAACATCCTGAAATACCTGAAAAGGACTAAGGATATGTTTCTCGTTTATGGAGGTGACAAAGAGCTCATCGTAAGTGGTTACGTTGATGCAAGCTTTGACACTGATCCGGACGATTCTAAATCGCAAACCGGATACGTATTTACATTGAACGGTGGAGCTGTCAGTTGGTGCAGTTCTAAGCAAAGTGTCGTGGCGGGATCTACGTGTGAAGCGGAGTACATAGCTGCTTCGGAAGCAGCAAATGAAGGAGTCTGGATGAAGGAGTTCATATCCGATCTAGGTGTCATACCTAGTGCATCGGGACCAATGAAAATCTTTTGTGACAATACTGGTGCAATTGCCTTAGCAAAGGAATCCAGATTTCACAAGAGAACCAAGCACATCAAAAGACGCTTCAATTCCATCCGGGATTTAGTCCAGGTGGGAGACATAGAAATTTGCAAGATACATACGGATCTGAATGTTGCAGACCCGTTGACTAAGCCTCTTCCACGAGCAAAACATGATCAGCACCAAGACTCCATGGGTGTAAGAATCATTACTGTGTAATCTAGATTATTGACTCTAGTGCAAGTGGGAGACTGAAGGAAATATGCCCTAGAGGCAATAATAAAGTATTATTTATTTCCTTATATCATGATAAATGTTTATTATTCATGCTAGAATTGTATTAACCGGAAACATAATACATGTGTGAATACATAGACAAACAGTGTGTCACTAGTATGCCTCTACTTGACTAGCTCGTTAATCAAAGATGGTTATGTTTCCTAGCCATAGACATGAGTTGTCATTTGATTAACGGGATCACCTCATTAGGAGAATGACGTGATTGACTTGACCCATTCCGTTAGCTTAGCACTCGATCGTTTAGTATGTTGCTATTGCTTTCTTCATGACTTATACATGTTCCTATGACTATGAGATTATGCAACTCCCGTTTACCGGAGGAACACTTTGTGTGCTACCAAACGTCACAACGTAACTGGGTGATTATAAAGGTGCTCTACAGGTGTCTCCAAAGGTACTTGTTGGGTTGGCGTATTTCGAGATTAGGATTTGTCACTCCGATTGTCGGAGAGGTATCTCTGGGCCCACTCGGTAATGCACATCACTATAAGCCTTGCAAGCATTGTGACTAATGAGTTAGTTGCGGGATGATGTATTACGGAACGAGTAAAGAGACTTGCCGGTAACGAGATTGAACTAGGTATCGAGATACCGACGATCGAATCTCGGGCAAGTAACATACCGATGACAAAGGGAACAACGTATGTTGTTATGCGGTCTGACCGATAAAGATCTTCGTAGAATATGTAGGAACCAATATGAGCATCCAGGTTCCGCTATTGGTTATTGACCGGAGAGGTGTCTCGGTCATGTCTACATAGTTCTCGAACCCGTAGGGTCCACACGCTTAACGTTACGATGACAGTTATATTATGAGTTTATATGTTTTGATGTACCGAAGGTTGTTCGGAGTCCCGGATGTGATCACGGACATGACGAGGAGTCTCGAAATGGTCGAGACATAAAGATTGATATATTGGACGACTATATTCGGACACCGGAAGTGTTCCGGGGAAGTTTCGGATAAAACCGGAGTGCTGGAGGGGTTACCGGAACCCCCCGGGGAAGTATTGGGCCTTAGTGGGCCTGAGGGGAGAGAGGGAAGCAGCCCAGGAGGTGGCGCGCCCCCTCCCATGAGGATTCCGAATTGGACTAGGGGAGGGGGGCGCGGCCCCTCTTTCCTCTCCCTCTCCCTCTCTTTCCTTCCCCCTTCTCTCTTCCTAGTTGGACTAGGAAAGGGGAGTCCTACTCCTACTAGGAGGAGGACTCCCCCCCCCTCCTTGGCGCGCCCCAAGGGCCGGCCGGCCTCCCCCCTTGCTCCTTTATATACGGGGGCAGGGGGGCACCTCTATACACACAATTGATCTACGATCTTTTAGCCGTGTGCGGTGCCCCCCTCCACCATATTACACCTCGATAATATCGTTGCGGAGCTTAGGCGAAGCCCTGCGTCGGTAGAACATCATCATCGTCACCACGCCGTCGTGCTGACGAAACTCTCCCTCAACACTCGGCTGGATCGGAGTTCGAGGGACGTCATCGAGCTAAACGTGTGCTTAACTCGGAGGTGTCGTGCGTTCGGTACTTGATCGGTCGGATCGTGAAGACGTACGACTACATCAACCGCGTTGTGATAACGCTTCCGCTTTCGGTCTACGAGGGTACGTGGACAACACTCTCCCCTCTCGTTGCTATGCATCACCATGATCTTGCGTGTGCGTAGGAATTTTTTTGAAATTACTACGTTCCCCAACAGGTCTTCTATAGGTCAATAAATCTTCAAAGTCGCCAAACTCTTCAAGTCTGGTTCATGTCTCAGATGGCTTCTTCCGATCATGCTTGTCCTTCTTCAAGTTCTTTTGCCAGATCATCTCTGTTGACGCGAAGTCTCTCGTGACATCCTTTAATATTCTGGAGTTGCGTTCCAAACTTCTGGGTTTCAAAGTCCTTGGCATGAACCATGGTCCTATTGTCCTTCAGTTCCTACCAAATCTCCGGTATCTCGAGGTTTTGCTCCTCCAGCTTGGCTACTTTCAATTTCTGGGTCCTGAGTTCTTCACGAAATACTTCCTTGTCAAATACGGCTTCCTAAAGGTCCACCCTAAACTTCTTGATGTAATACTCCAGATCCTGGTGATACACCAGCTAAGGTTAAAACTTCATCTTTTGCTGATAGATGCTCCATTAGCCCTTTTGTCATCCAATCCTTCCAAAGAAAATGCATGCTTGACTCAGCAAGGTGACAATAGCATAAACGGTCGATAACATCATGGATAGCCGTGTTTATGCCCATGTCATTGAAATGAGCTATCATTCCATAGTTGATAGCACCTGCATTGGGGTTTTCTTGACAAAAACTTTGAGTTTTGACGCTCCATGTTCCGGTCTTTCTCCGACACACCTTGATCTCGGATATTGACGGCTTTAATAGTCTGAGAAGTTCCATAAGGGTAGCCTTCCTGGGTCATACTAATCTAGAAATTCTTCAGGGCATTCAAATTCTCCTAGTCTTCAGAGTCTTCAACCGTCGTAATTTCCATTATTCTAATGCACAGTAAAATCCTCTTTATTCCAAAGTGGTCTTAGTTGGCCGATATCTTGTGCTTCTTGGAGTGGTCTCATCAGTCGAATCTTCGTGTGGTCAAAAGGGGAAAGGGTTATAGTCTAACTAAAAGGGAATATTTGATAAAGCTCAGAAAGGAAGAGAGGTAAAAGATCTATTTGAAAATAAAGTTTTAGCGAAAATCTTTCCTATGGGCTTGCCAATTCCTAGGGTCACGTCCTACAGTCAACATGTGCTCTGATACCATCTTGTAGCGACCCGACCTCAGACGGTCAAGTCTTTGTGCTTAAGTGTCATCCCTGGATCGGTATGCTGACACACACAGTACTCGAGGATTTATAACAGAGGTAAATCACATGTATAAAGTAGCGTAAATACTATTACCTCAATCCATATAGCAGAAGTAACAACAAGGTTGTGGATTCCCATCAACACCAACGGCAAAGTTGAGTGTAGACATCGTAACCCTAACGTATCACTTACTCGTCGTAAGAATCCTACAATGAGATCTTGCAGCCATATAGGTCAGTACATTGAATGTACTGGCAAATTCACACCATAGCGCAATAAGGAACAATAGCTATCACTACATGCATATTTGGCTGGTGGAGGCTCTAAGGTTATCATTTGCACAAAGCCAATTTTTTTCCTACAACAAAGGAATATATTTTATTTAACTACAAAGTTTGTTGAAATATTGAGAAGGTTCCTCCAACTCAGTCCCAAATAGTAATAATAATAACCCAACAAATTTCAATAAATAGAATCATGAGATCAACCAATAATTCAAGTACCAGATACTCAAGATGTCCATAACCGGGGACACGGCAAATCATGATTTGTTTGTACACTCTGCAGAGGTTTGCGCACTTTTACCCACAAGACTCGATCTCCTCCGTTGAATTTCTCGCACTGCATGATGTTTGAGAAACGGATGATCGAGACACAGTCTTTCCAAAGAGGTCCCCTTAACCGATAGATAGGCCGGCACACCTACAATCCCCCTATAGCCCATCATGGAAAGGTTTCCCACAACTTACTCAACTATGCCAGAGCCCATAATGGCATGTGGCTTCACACGGAAGTTTCTAGCATGAATAATCTTATGATCCCTTTGAGCCTGGGTGGCATTACATAGGGTGATCACACGGGTACTCTGGGATCCCCTTGGGCAAGCACTGGGTTCTCCAGGTGCCCGGGCAAACCACTGGGTGCTCCAGGGTGCCCCAACCATTCCACCCAGATGTGTGTTAATGTTGCCACCTTAAGTTTCCCTTAGTTAACAATAACCCTCACATCTTTCATGAATTCTCTCAAACCAATCCATGTCTACGAGCATAGCATGGCAGTAGAAGCATAACGTAGTAACACCCAGGGTTTGAATGCAAGACAATAGGTTCCTACCTCATCAACTACTTCCCAATACCCACATGTTATCAATCCTACTCATGCAATGTTTGAGGGTTGAAACTAATGCATAAAAATTGGGTAATAAAGGGATATGATCAAAGTGTGAACTTGCCTTGTACTGTTGATGAAGATGATTTGCACTCATAACTCCTGATAGTTCTACTCGTCACACTCTGATCAATCTATCGTGAGCAAGCAATTGCATACATAAGCACTCATGCAAAAGAATCGAAGAAAAGATCTCGGAAAACTTCAAAAACAAGCAATTAACTCTTGCAACAGAAAACAATTTCTAACAGTACCAAAATTGGGTGAATTTGGCCTTATCAGAAATTATAGGTCAAGAGCTTCGATTAGCAAAAAGAATCAATTAAATCAGAGTTATAAAACTCAAGTTATGAACAAAAGAAGTTCAAATTCAAATCTGTTTGAAACTAAATTTTAAACTTTGCAAAATATGTTTAAGTAGGTTATCTAGGCAGAGGGGATCATAAAGAGGAAGTGGGCATTGGTTTCATTGGATTTGGATAAACGAGCAAAAAGTTGTGAGGGTTTGAAGATCAGGGGCTAAACTGTAAATGAACTAATTGCATCTAGGTCCCTGGCCGAAAATTAAAAAGAAAAAAGAAAAAGATTAAATAACGAACGTTCGCTACCGAACGCTAGCGAACGAAAATTGTCCGCTAAAGAAGCTAACTAATGAACGTTCACTAAATAATCTAATCTAAAAAAATAAATCGGTTTTTAATAAAAACGAGAGCTAAAAGAACCGGATCGGGCCGGGGCGGTTTTACCGGACCGAAAAAACCGGCGATTGGATCAGGATAGGGTGTCGGCAAGTCCGGCTGCGGCGGCGGGCTTCGACGGCGGCGGCGCTGGCGGCGGCGGCGGGGCAAGGCGGCCAGGCGACGGTGGATGCGGCGGCAGTGGGCGGCACAGGCGGCGGTGTGCAGCGGCGGTGGCGCGGCTGCGATGTTGCGGCGGCTCGAGGCGAGGAGAGGCGGCGGCGAGATGAGGGGAGAGGGAGGGGGTCGGGAAGGTATTTAAGGAGGGGAGGGGCCAGCGCCGGCTTGGGCAAGGGGCTGAAGAGGCGGCGGCACGAGTCCAGGGAGGACACGGCGTCCATGGCGGCGCAGCGACGTCCGCTCGGGAGGGAGATGGCGCGCGGCTGGGCTTTGGCCTGGCCCGGTTGGAGCTGGGCCGGTCTAGTCGGGAGTTTTTTTCTTTTTTTTTACATTTTTCCAGACAACAAAAATAGAATAAAAACATATAAAATAAAAATACACTATAGGCATATAATATATCAAAATTTTCAGAAAAAGATTTTCTACAACATGAACATTTTTCTAGCGTCAACTAAAATCCACAAAATTTTAAATAAAGCAAAGAGTGCTACTGTTGCAATAAAACCCAATATAAATCATTTTAAAAATACCAAAATGATTTCAATTTTATTTCTCTCCAATTTTCTAATGTAGGGAATCATTTCACCCTAATTTAAATATATTTTATTTTTGGAGGAAAATAATTTGAATAAAACCCAATAACTCCAAATTGAAAATAATTTCAAAGCGGCTTTAAATTTGATTCTTTTAAACTTCCAACTCATATTTCATATGCTTTGTAGAAGTAATTTTATCTTCTCTCATGAAAATCACTGAGTTGCATAAAGTTTCTGAATTTGAAATAGTTCCAAATGGAATTCAAATATTTTCAAAAACCCTTTTCATTTTAAATGGAAGAAGTCATGTTATCTTCTCTCCAAGGTTTTGTATTTGAAAAGAATTTGAATTCATGGAGATCAGAAATGCAAGGTGAAACTTTGGGAAAGTCCTTTTATTCCCTGTCATTCAACTTTCAAAAAGTTTCAAATTTCAACCAATTTCACACAAGCAACTACACCACAATCAAACAAACAATCAAAACTATTTATTTAATATAACATTCCAAAATTTAGAATTTTGGGATGTTAGAATAAAGTTTCTACGATATGATCGTGGAGGTGAATATTTGAGTTATGAGTTTGGTCTTCATTTGAAACAATGTGGAATTGTTTCGCAACTCACGCCACCTGGAACACCACAGCGTAATGGTGTGTCCAAACGTCGTAACCATAATTTATTAGATATGGTGCGATCTACGATGTCTCTTACTAATTTACCGCTATCATTTTGGGGTTATGCTTTAGAGACGACTGCATTCACGTTAAATAGGGCACCATCTAAATCCGTTGAGACGACACCATATGAACTATGTTTGGCAAGAAACCTAAGCTGTCGTTTCTTAAAGTTTGGGGTTGCGATGCTTATGTGAAAAAGCTTCAACCTAATAAGCTCGAACCCAAATCGGAGAAATGTGTCTTCATAGGATACCCAAAGGAGACTGTTGGGTACACCTTCTATCACAGATCCGAAGCAAGATATTCGTTGCTAAGAATGGATCCTTTCTAGAGAAGGAGTTTCTATCGAAAGAAGTGAGTCGGAGGAAACTAGAACTTGATGAGGTAATTGTACCTTCTCCCGAAATGGAAAGTAGTTCATCACAGAAACCAGTTCTAGTGATTCCTACACCAATTAGTGAGGAAGAGCTAATGATGATGATCATGAAACTTCAGATAAGTTACTACCGAACCTCGTAGGTCAACCAGAGTACGTTCCGCACCAGAGTGGTATGGTAATCCTGTTCTGGAAGTCATGTTACTAGACCATGATGAACCTACGAACCATGAGGAAGCGATGATGAGCCTAGATTTCGTAAAATGGCTTGAGGCCATGAAATCTGAGATGGGATCCATGTATGAGAACAAAGTGTGGACTTTGGTTGACTTGCCCGATGATCGACAAGCCATAGAGAATAAATGGATCTTCAAGAAGAAGACTGACGCTGATGGTAATTTTACTGTCTACAAAGCTCAACTTGTTGCAAAAGGTTTTCGACAAGTTCAAGGAGTTGACTACGATGAGACCTTCTCACCTGTAGCAATGCTTAAGTCTGTCCAAATCAAGTTAGCAATTGCCGCATTTTATGTTTATGAAATTTGGCAAATGGATGTCAAAACTGCATTCCTTAATGGATATCTTAAATAAGAGTTGTATATGATGCAACCAGAAGGTTTTATCGATCCTAAAGGTGCTAACAAAGTGTGCAAGCTCCAACAACCCATTTATGGACTGGTGCAAGCCTCTCGGAGTTGGAATATACGCTTTGATAGTGTGATCAATGCATATGGTTTTATACAGACTTTTGGAGAAGCCTGTATTTACAAGAAAGTGAGTGGGAGCTCTGTAGCATTTCTGATATTATATGTGGATGACATATTGTTGATCAGAAATGATATAGAATTTCTGGATAGCATAAAAGGATACTTGAATAAGGATTCTTCAATGAAAGACCTCGGTGAAGCTGCTTATATATTGGGCATCAAGATCTATAGAGATAGATCAAGAAGCTTAATTGGACTTTCATAAAGCACATACCTTGATAAAGTTTTGAAGAAGTTCAAAATGGATCAGTCAAAGAAAGGGTTCTTGCCTGTGTTACAAGGTGTGAAGTTGAGTCAGACTCAATGCCCGACCACTGCATAAGATAGAGAGAAAATGAAAGTCATTCCCTATGCCTCAGCCATACGTTCTATCATGTATGCAATGATGTGTACCAGACCTAATGTGTGCCTTGCTATAAGTTTAGCAGGGAGGTACCAAAGTAATCCAGGAGTGGATCACTGGAAAGCGGTCAAGAACATCCTGAAATACCTGAAAAGGACAAAGGATATGTTTCTCATTTATGGAGGTGACAAAGAGCTCGTCGTAAATGGTTACGTCGATGCAAGCTTTGACACTGATCCGGATGACTCAAAGTCACAAACCGGATACATATTTATATTGAATGGTGGAGTTGTAGGTTGGTGCAGTTCCAAGTAGAGCGCCGTGGCGGGATCTACGTGTGAAGCGGAGTACATAGCTGCTTCGGAAGCAGCAAATGAAGGAGTCTGGATGAAGGAGTGCATATCCGATCTAGGTGTAATACCTAGTGCATCGGGTCCAATGAAAATCTTTGGTGACAATACTGGAGCAATAGCCTTGGCGAACGAATCCAGATTTCACAAGAGAACCAAACACATCAAGAGAAGCTTCAATTCCATCCACGATCAAGTCAAGGAGGGAGACATAGAGATTTGCAAAATACATATGGATCTGAATGTTGCAGACCCGTTGACTAAGCCTCTTCCACGAGCAAAACATGATCAGCACCAAGACTCCATGGGTGTTAGAATCATTACTATGTAATTTGGATTATTGACTCTAGTGCAAGTGGGAGATTGAAGGAAATATGCCCTCGAGGCAATAATAAAGTTGTTATTTATATTTCCTTATATCATGATAAATGTTTATTATTCATGCTAGGATTGTGTTAACCGGAAACTTAGTACATGTGTGAATACATAGACAAACAGAGTGTCCCTAGTATGCCTCTACTTGACTAGCTCGTTAATCAAAGATGGTTAAGTTTCCTGACCATAGACATGTGTTGTCATTTGATCAACGAGATCACATCATTATAGAATGATGTGATGGACAAGACCCATCCGTTAGCTTAGCATAATGATCGTTTAGTTTTATTGCTATTGCTTTCTTCATGACTTATACATGTTCCTCTGGCTATGAGATTATGCTACACCCGAATACCGGAGGAACACCTTGTGTGCTATCAAACGTCACAACGTAACTGGGTGATTATAAAGATGTTCTACAGGTGTCTCCGAAGGTGTTTGTTGAGTTGTCATAGATCGAGATTAGGATTTGTCACTCTGTGTATCGGAGAGGTATCTCTGGGCCCTCTCGGTAATGCACATCACTATAAGCCTTGCAAGCAATGTGACTAATGAGTTAGTTGTAGGATGATGCATTACGGAACGAGTAAAGAGACTTGCCAGTAACGAGATTGAACTAGGTATAATGATACCGACGATCGAATCTCGGGCAAGTAACATACCAATGACAAAGGGAATGACGTGTGTTGTTATGCGGTTTGACTGATAAAGATCTTCGTAGAATATGTAGGAGCCAATATGAGCATCCAGGTTCCGCTATTGGTTATTGACCGAAGATGTGTCTCAGTCATGTCTACATAGTTCTCAAACCCGTAGGGTCCACACGCTTAACGTTCAATGATGATTTGTATTATGAGTTATGTGTTTTGGTGACCGAAGTTTGTTCGGAGTCCCCGATGAGATCACGACATGACTAGGAGTCTCGAAATGGTCGAGAGGTAAAGATTCATATATTGGAAGGTTATATGCGGACACGAGAATGGTTCTGAAGAAGATCGGGGATTTTTCGGAGTACCGGGAGGTTGCCGGAACCCCCCGGGAAAGTTAATGGGCCTATTGGGCCATGGTGGAGGAGAGGAGGCAGGCCATGGGAGGTGGCGCCCCCCCCCCCCCTGCCCAAACCGAATTGGACAAGGGGAGGGGGCGCGGCCCCACTCTTTCCTTCTCCCTCTCTCCCCTTTCCCCTTTCCCTCTCTGTTGGAAGGAAGGAGGGGGGCGAATCCGACTTGGACTAGGAGTCCAAGTAGGACTCCCCCCTTGGCGCGCCCTCCTTGGCTCCTCCCCCTTTATATACGGGGGCGGGGGGCACCCCAAAGACAATAACAGTTGTTTCTTAGCCGTGTGCGGTGCCCCCCTCCACAGTTTACCACCTTGGTCATATTGTCGTAGTGCTTAGGCGAAGGCATGCACGGATCACATCACCAACACCGTCGCCATGTCGTCGTGCTGACGGAACTCTCCCTCGACCCTCTACTAGATCAAGAGCTCGGGGGACATCATCATGCTGAACGTGTGCTCAACACGGAGGTGCCGTACGTTCGGTACTTGGATCGGTTGGATCGTAAAGACGTTCGACTACATCAATCGCGTTAACTAAACGCTTCCACTTTCGGTCTATGAGGGTACGTGGACACACTCTCCCGTCTCGTTGCTATGCATCTCCTAGTTAGATCTTGTGTGATTGTAGGAATTTTTTTGAATTACTATGTTCCCCAACGTATATTTATGAACTGGAGCTAGTGCCGTATCGCCCTAGGTTATGACTGTCACATGATGAATATCATCCAACAAATTACCGATCCAATGCCTGCGAATTTATCTTGGATTGTTTCTGCTAAGTTACTACTGCTATCGTTGTTGTTGCACTTGCTACAAAAACACTGCTATCACTGTTATTGTTACTATTGCTGCTGCCACTGCTATCAAAACTATCATATTACTTTGCTACTGATCACGTTGCTGCAGATGATTAATCTCCAGGTGTGGTTGAATTGACAACTCAGCTGCTAATACTTGCAAATATTCTTTGGCTCCCCTTGTGTCGAATCTATAAATTTGGGTTGAATAATCTACCCTCAAAAACTGTTGCGATCCCCTATACTTGTGGGTTATCAAGGGCCTTTGACCTGGCCAGCATCACGAGGGAGGCGCTCAGGCACCATGTGGAGGCATGCTTCAACGCGCGCTTCCGTGAGGAAAGCACAGGGCGCAAGGCGCCAGGCATTCAGGAGTTCATCACCAAGGCAGTCGAGGAGCTTCAGGAGGCAAGAGCTATGCGAGGCGACCGTTGCCCACCACCCGGCGCAGCTCCCTGCCCTGGTGAGGGCAGTGAGCTGCGCGCCTGCGTCAACATCCCTGGGCTCAATGGGGCCGCGTTTCAGGAGCTCTTCTGGCCGTCCTACATTGGCCGGTGCAAGGTCCCCCCTCACAGCTATGTTCGCATGCCTTTCAGTTTGCTGAACCGGGCTGTCGTGCATCAGCGCCACATGCGGGGCATCCTAGCGGCTCAGGAGGCCAGGCACCAGGCGATCCTATTGGAGGTGGAGACGGATCCTCGAGAGCCCCCCAGGCCCCCAGAGCCTCCCGAGGCTCAGGACCTGGGCGGCTCGTGAGGAGCAACTTCTGCGGCGCGCGTCTTCGGCTACTCCAACACATCTTCAACAACAGTGCCAGGTGACACTTTTTTTGTTTGTTCAGTTGGGGGCGCCCCTCGGGCTGCATTATCCCCAAGCTGCGTGGGTCCGTCCCTGCGACATGTATCCTCTTGCATCTACCAGAACTGGCTTTACCCTATCCATGAGTTGCTTTATGATTATCACCCGCCTGCATGGTGCTCTATTGCCCTTCGCGGCCTCCCCGCGTTGCTGACCCGCCTCTTGCTCATCCCGCAACGGGGGCTACACATGTTGGCACGATGCTTGTGCTTGGGTCCATCCCTACAACGCTGACAAATCTGAGAGATTGAGCTCTGGCTTGCGGCTTGCCCCGCGCACGTCACCTCACCAGATCCTCAGTGCCCTCATCTTCTTGCGGAAAGATCAATGGTAGGAGAGCAAGTGTGGTTATGCGTTATTTTCTCCTCCTTGGACTAACCCGCAGGAACCTCCAGAGCTTAACCAAGGGCAGCCCCGCCGGCCGTCCCTTTTTCACGCAATTCACTTGCACGTTAAAGGGGGGGCTCCTGAGCATCGCACCTCAGGAGCTCCTACTAGCTCTCGAGCCCTCACCCCTGGCCTTGACCACGGCATTGCGACCTGGCATACCAGCGGCGCCCAAGCCTCACTGGAGGGCCGGGACCTGAGGACATAGAGCATCTAGATGAGCGAGAAAAAGGGGAGGCCAACGTGAGCCCTACCTAGAAGCGTCACCCTAAGGCATAATCAGGCGCCGCGCAAGGGAATTACCGCAGGCTCACCAAGATAAGTCACCCATACATATCAGTATGAGCCTCAAGACCCAATACTTCGGCCCTCGCAATCTCGCTTGGGCAATGCCGCTTTCCTTTTCGGCCTCCAGGGAGCTGCTTGCCCACCAAAGGGGACCTCTTGAGCATCGCGCCTCAGGAGCTCTTACCAGACCTCGGGCCGCTCACCTCCTGGCCTTGACCATGACATTGTGACCAGGCATACCAGCAACGGCTGAAGCCTACCTGGGGACTGGGTCCTGTCAGCGTAGAGCACTAAGCTACCATGAGAACTTAAAGGGGGAACCGTGCCCGAGCAAGATATGCAATTTCAGCATCATACTAGGAAGGATAACATTGAAGCAAAAGCACTACAGTTTTTTACATACCCCCACGGGGCTCGTCACAATTCCGCGCAGGGAAACAAAAGAAGAAGATCTTGAAGGACCCCGGCCGCTGGGTATCACCGATGATGCCGAGCGGACGCTGCTGCTGTGCTCCGGGCACGGTGAGAGCTCGGTGGCACGTAGCTGTCGTCCCTGGACTCCGGAGAGTCGCTGGGCTTGGGAGAGTCGCTGGATTCCAGGGAGTCGCCGCTGCTGCTGGAGGAGCTGTCGGCAAGGCCAGGGGCGAGTCCGACGCCAGTGGCTACGCTGCGGGAACTGCCTCTCTGTGGCACCCCGGCTCAGAGAAACTGGAACGCCCTGTATTCCAGCCCAGAGATCGAGGAAGTCTCTGGAATACGGCACTGCTTGACATAGAACAAATCAGCTCTTATTACAATAATAATAATACAAGGGTCTGATGTTACAAAGAAGCACAACAACACGCGACACTACGCCTGCGATACTACACTTGCTCTATGCTAGCAGCGGAACAACTCATAGCAGCGGAATACTTCTAGCAGCGGAACAATGACGAAGGTGGTGAATCTCCACTCCGCAGGGACTCTGGCTGGGACACGATCTAGCTCGCACGCACGGCAACCTCGACAAGCAAGCAAGCAATCATGGCATCACCTGCAATCTGGCATGACACGCCAGGTCAGTACATTGAATGTACTTGCAAGCTCACAACAACCATAAACATCAAGGCAAGACAATAACATAGCATTAAGCAGGTTAATTAAATTAACATCTACCATGATACGACAGCAACTACTAAGCATGATATGAAACTACTACATTGTTAATAAACCAACAACTCATTCCCAACAACAATCTCATTCTTGGCGAACGGGCCAAGCAATATACCATCTCGACCACCTCGTGGTCCATATGATCACCTCGTGATCAAAACATCCACCTGATCACCTCGTGATCAACATATCCACACGGTCACCTCGTGACCACATCACAAACTGAATGATCATCCTCAAGATCATCTCAACATCATCATCAACATCCTGCCAAACTGTTACTGCTCACATACATCATATAAATCAACTATAAGTCATTCCGTCACGTGAGTGTTGATCGAACGGTGTGACCTAGTATGGACGCGGCTATCGATAGCTTAAACACACACTCTGCAGAGGTAGCACACTGTACCCACACCATGGAACCCATGGCCTCGCACTCCCATTCGGGTGGACCAACGGCGTTCCGACAAAACCGATCTACTGCCATGACACTCTCCCGGCCACTCCGACCAACACCCCCTTTGGGTTCAGTCCTGGGTGGCCCCGTGCCTACCAAAGGCACCAACAGCCACCGTTGTGGCAAAACGGCCACCGTCGTGGCAAACAAAAACGGTCCCAAACGGGGACAAAAGCGCGCAAAATCCAACTACGGGCACACAAGGCTTATGTACGCCTACCTGATCAGGGTAGCGCGCGCCCATAACCTTCCCTCGGTGGAGGCACCGGCGAGAGACACGGCAATAGCATCACATTAGGGCCTTCCCATAAAGGCAAATGTGGTTGCACTGGAGAAAGCCCGGTTCGGTGGCACCTGACCAACTTAATGACGGAATTTATCCCGAAAAATATAACTGTGATAACTGATACTCCGATATCAACTATCAAACTATAATCCAAGTCATAGCAATATCCAACAAATAATCTGAGCATAATATCATCATATCAAAATACTCCAAGGATAGCATAACATTTCTATCATGATGAATCTGAAAACAATAACTCTGCTACTCCAATAACAAGAACAAAGCTATCTAGCTAAGATCCACACGTAAACATCATCTCCAAAATTAATACTCCAAGCAACAGTAACAGAATATCGACTAGCATCATGAAAATAATCATACTAACCACTAATAATCCAAAGGCACCATGACATCCAAAGTAATACTCCAAAATATAATAACAGATATCATCATGAAAACAATCATAATATCAACCACTAATACTCCAATGGCAACATGATACTCATCAACTACAAACATAACTCCTAGTAATCCAAACAATAGCATGGCAACAACAAGATCAAAATAATACTCTGAGAAAATGCCATGCACAAAGTCATGTAGCTAAAGCAATATTTTAAACAAGTTCAAATATATTAAACCATGTCACTGCATTACAGTGATGCAAATGGAGGGTGTGGCTTGCCTGGGGTGGAAGAAATCACCGGGAAGGAGTGCGAGAAGCTCGCGGAAAGAATCACCAAAAAACGTTCTCTCTCGGAGGGGGCTGATTAAGCGCAAGGGCAAAGTGGTCATTTTCAGAATGTGAAAACATGGTGAAGATGATTCCATTGGAACGGGCTCGACGAAACGAAGAAGTGGGCTTTGGATTCACCTGATTTGGAGCTATGGGGAAAAGATATGAATGTTTTTCTGCCAGGGACCTATCTGTAAAGAAATCATCACAAACAGGCCCTCGGCTGAAAAAACAGAAAGCGCACTTTACGAAAATAGGCCTTCTCCTAAGGAAAACATATTACTCGCTGCAACAGAGATAAAATACGCTTTCAGAAGAGGAAAACGTACTCTGCTTGAAGGAGAGGGAAAATACACTTTCCACAAATGAAAACGTACTCACGGGTTTGCGCCTCCACTTAATCCAGTCAGCAGGGTGCGGGGCCGGGGCTTGGGTCTCTGACACGTGGAGCCACGGGGTCCACACATGGTCAACTCTCTCCTCCCGCCTCCTTCTCCTTCTTCCCCCGACACCGCACGCAGAGCAGAGGAGAGGCCGCCGGCGCCGGCGCTCGCTCCGGCCACTCGGGCCACCTCCGGCAGAGCTTGGACCGCCGGCGTGCTCAGGACGGCGAGGCGCACCCGTCCCTCCACCACTCGAACATCAGGGAGAAACGGGCAAGGCGGGACCATGGCCGCGGCGGACGGGGCTCTCCGGGCTCCGGGGAACTCGTGGCCAGAGGCCACCGGAGAATGAATGGGGCACTTGGGTGGATCTAGGGTGGATGAGGAGGCCTCTGGTGGTGCTAGAATGGAGGGAGACAGCTCGACTCGCTCGGATTTAGGCCGGAGGGGGCGGCGGCCATGGCAAATGGAGGACGAGCAAAGGGGCTCCGGTGCTCGGTGAAGAGGTTTGGGAGGTGTAGTGAAGTGAGGCAAAGGCGATGGTGAGGTCGAGAGGCCTCGGGGTGGGATTATATAGGGGAGGGGAGGGGCTGCTGCGCTGGCGTCGCCATGGACGCGTGGCCGGCGCAGCAGACGCGTGGCCGGCGCAGCGGACGCGTGCCCACGCTCGCGAGCTCGGAGGTAGACGACGTAGGAGGAGCAGTGGAGGTTCTCACGGGGCAGAGGAGGCCAAGAGATGCAGGGGAGAAGCGGCCGAGGAGGAAAACGACGGTCGGTGCACTGTGCTCTCGTGGGCGTTCAGCTGCGAGCGTCGGTGAGGAAGCGGACCAAGGGGGAGAGGGGTCTAGGGGAACGGCGATGACGCGGGCCAGCTGCTGGACACGCTCACGCGCGCGAAGCCGATGAGGGGGAGAGGGGCCGGAGCTAGAAGACGCTTTGGGCGCGACCAACGGCAGCAGAGCGCGCGCACTGTTGTGCCATTAACGCGGTCACCGCGTGCACTAGCATGTAGTGGGGGCAATGAGCTGGAATGTGTTGTCTAGTGGTAAGTTCTTCCAAGGAAGGTTTCAACTGTGGTGGTAGATCGATGAAAAACTCTCTGGTTAAATGGTAATCATCGTCTGAAGTTTACTGCAGTAAACTTTGTTGTGCACTGGTGATCAACAGGGAAGTTATTGTGGTCAATGGAGTTGTCTGGGGTGATTAACTATGGAAGGACTATGATACTGGAGGTTTTGGTGCATAATGGATCACAAACTAATATAGTTGTTGTGTAACCCCAAAATTGGTCCGGAATCAAGATTTGGATGATGCACTCACATGGTGATGCCACTTGAGCTAGAATTTGGCAAGGCATCATGATTTGGTCATAAGAAGATGCTGTAAAAAGTTTGCACCAAATGGATTCACCAAAATGGTACTTCCTTCACAGCTATTCCCTCTGTCCAGAAACTTGCAGAAATTCTAGAGAAATATTGGCTTTAATAATTGATCCCAAAATTGGTGGAGAGATGTTATTTGGGTAGGAGAATGATCAGGTAAATTTTCAGGCAAAATTAAGCAATATAAAATATACTTGCTTCACAACCTGAAAATATTGACAGAATCAAAGATTTGATCCTGTGCTCACATAGATCAAGGGATGGAGCTGAAATTTGGAGGAGTGTGATAATATGAGAACATGAAGGAGTGTGCAAAAGTAAAACTCATTTGGATACTCCTAGTTAGTACTTCCTTCACAAAGCCTTCTGTCTGACAGAAACTTTGAAAAATCACTGAGGAAGATTGGCTAGGCAAATAAAGTTGAACTTGTGCATGAGGCAATGATTTGGACATAAAAGAATTCCCAAGGAGTTTGGGAGCAACTCGGAAAATATAAATGACACTTCCTTCACAAAGTGCCATTTAGGGCAAAATAGAAGAATAATTTTTGGGGAATTATTCTTGGGCTAGGGGATGAAAGTTTGGGCATATTTGAGCAACATATGACCCAAAGAAATTATGAGAATTAATTGGGATTTTTGGGAGTGACAGAAATATAGGTTGCTTCACAACCTAGGGCAGACAGGGTTATTCCTTTAAAAAAGGAATATTCCCTAGAAAAAAAGATTTTAGGGTTTGGTCAAAGAGTGAAGTGACATGATCTTGGCAAGGTTTTGAGAGTGATGAGCCACTTGGGAGGGGGAATGAGGATGATTTCCCAGGTGGCAAGGCCACAGAACCACTCCAAAATGAAAAACAGAGCAAAAACCAATAAATCAAAAAGAAAAGGGAAAGGGCCAAAAACCAGGCTGTTACAGCTCTTACCCCCCTTAAAGAAATCTCGTCCTCGAGATTTAGTTGCTCAGGGAACAAGTATGTCTTGAGGACACCATTTCCCACTCAGGTATCCTTTTTCCTTTATTTATTGTTCCCCCAGGAATTTTATATGATTTGATTATCTTTGCTCGGGTGTGGTTTGCTTCACCTTTCCCCAAATTCTGACGGGTTTTTGCTCACACACCAAATCCTTTTGCTGATGTTGATTCTTTCATATCTTCAGTGATATCCAATGGATCTGAGCATAAATTTCCTTTTGTCATGAAAACCTTAATACTTCTGTCATGGGGTTGCTTCAAATAAATGCAGGCCTTCTGGTTTCAATAAAGGCTGAGAATTAATCATGGCCATCTTCTGACGGGATCTGACTTCTCATAAGTGGTACTGATTTATTTTGATTTATTCTTTTCGCTCGAGCATGAGATATGTACCAAAGATCTGACTGCCTTTTGTCAGGAGCAATATAACGGTGTATGGAGTTATAGTTGTGTCATACCTCAAATATTTACATCTTGAGACTGGTCCGATAGGGGGCTGAGGGACAAATGCTTTTCCTGACCGTGTACTTGATTCCGTCGGTGAGTATACCGGGTCTGAGCTGATTGTTCAGCTTTTGATTTTCTCATTTTGTCGGTATACCCAATTGGATTTTTTTCACACTAACCATTCCAAGCGGGTCAGCGGGACATGAAATCCTTGTAAAACAGAGTAATCCTCTGAGGGTATGCCTTTGTAGATTCATATGGAAATTATGGCCTCCAACTGACTTGGGTATCCGGACCCTGTCCTTTATTCTTCGTATGACCATGGTTGTGGTTAGTGCAATATTTTTGCCATTATTCCTTGTGCTTGGGTTCCGCACGTATATGACATATACTCGGGGCTTGTAACCGTACAGAGCTTGTTGTTGAGGCAAATCATACAAGAGGGTGACAAGAGTTCATATATCACCTTGTCAGGCGCGGGAATAATTGCCTTGATGACCATTGTCAAGACTGTGGATTCTGCATTGTCCTCTTCAGATCTTGTCGATCATTGTATTACATGAGATGTATCTCTGCTTATCTTCATTTGCATGGCTCATGAGGTTGTGGGATCCTTACTTTCCTTAGGTATATCTGTTGGATCCTTGCCGCATCTTGTATGAGTGACTGATGTGACTGGGGATGCATGCTCACCATATATAAAAATCATATGCAACCAAACACTTGATTCTTGGGGTAGGCATATGTTTTGACTGCATTGTACCTCTGACAAAATTATTGCAAATCTGACACTTGAACTGCACTTCTGCTCAAAGCTTTTGTCTGGGTAGCGTGCAGAAGAAGCCTCGATAGCTTACACACGAAGCTTGACATGAGTATTGTACAGGAGAAGTCGGGTTTCCGTACTTGAGAAGCTTCTCCTCGGGTTGCTTGTCGAGAAGTATTAATTTTCCGTATGTCAGAAGCTTTTACTGAGGTATCTTGCTGTGTAAGACCGGGTATCTTGGACCAGAATTTGTTCACATATCATGCTGAGGAAAATTGAGGAGCCTTGCATCATAAATTTCTTCCAATAATGTGTGGAAGAAGACTGAGTTTCTTACATCCAAAGCTTCATACTAATATGCAGACTGAAATCTACACACACGCCCATAATATTCTATGGCTGATTATTTGCATGATAAAGTTTATTTGACGGTCTTCCTTGAGCATATCACATTCTGACTTTATTTCGGATGATAACATATTTCAAGCATCATGCATTGCTGAGCCAAAATTTTGTATATGACCCATACCTCTGACTGAAAATATATCGTTGAGCTTACACCTGACTTGTCTTGTTGCGGACTTGATTATTACTGCTGTGAGAGTTTTGTACTGATGTAGACTTGAGTTATCCGTACTGTTGTGAGGAGTGCACACTAATGCAAAATTGATTATCAGCCTCAAAATCAGATATTCCCCATTTCACTGTAGTCGGCTGAGAATTCCACTCTGTTTAGCTGAGTTTCCAAATATTTGAACTCCGTATTACTTCTTCGAGTCCGGTGTCAGTTCATGAGCAACTCCTTATAGGGGAAAAAATAATGTAACACCGGGGCCCAAAAAGAAAGAAGCAAAAGAAAACTCAACTAAACAAAAGCACACAACAACAATTAATTCACACACAATCAATGTCACATATTACTGCTAGTCACACAATATGCATGCCTACTTAAGCACACAAATCTCGCCGGATCTCCGGTTCTACGATCTAGCATGTTGTGATGATGTGCACGAGGACGAATAAATGTGTGGAAGAATTGGTGTAAACAGCGCTACACCAAGTGCTAGCTTAGCCAGGTAGCAACCTGGACTAGCTCGGAGGCGAGGACGTACTTGGTAACCATGTAGCAGGACACGAATGTCGCGACCACATTATTATCAAGCGGATGGAAAATATCCGTACTCGTCCAAGAAATAGGGATAGCGGGGAAAAACTGAGTCTACTGGCATTGCCCTTTCGTGATGACTAAGATCATTAAGGGTTGGCAACACGACAAAATAAAAAGGACGATCCGGGATAGAAGCATGTCTACCACCGAAACAAAATGGGGCTGAAAGAAAGAAATCGGCGCTATACCTGAGCACCATTTTTGCAAACAGTGTCGGGATCACTTGGCATCACTCTGCTGGGGCAGAAATGACACCAAACACCAAAAGAAAAAGGAACTGGAGAAATGTAGAGGCTGAGCTGTAGTGGATCCGAACCGATGCCAGCTACACTCACCAGATAAACCGTTAGTAACAAATAATAAGGCTATATGCATGCTATGCAACAAACAAATGCAGCAACCAAATACAATAAACAAGTCGGACCTTAAACTACCGATTTCTACCGCTCGCGCTGACTAGGGCGTCCTACAGCCAGACCTGCTATGATACCAAGCATTGTGGCACCCCGGCTCAGAGAAACCGGAACGCCCCGTATTCCAGCCTAGAGATCGAGGAAAAGTCTCTGGAATACGGCACTGCTTGACATAGAACAAATCAGCTCTTATTACAAGAATAATAATACAAGGGTCTGATGTTACAAAGAAGCACATCAGCACAGCGACACTACGCCTACGATACTACACTTGCTCTATGCTAGCAGCGGAATACTTATAGCAGCGGAACGACAACGAAGGTGGTGAATCTCCACTCCGCAGGGACTCTGGCTGGGACACGATCTAGCTCGCACGCACGGCAACCTCGACAAGCAAGCAAGCAATCATGGCATCACCTGCAATCTGGCATGACATGCCAGGTCAGTACATTGAATGTACTTGCAAGCTCACAACAACCATAAACATCAAGGCAAGACAATAACATAGCATTAAGCAGGTTAATTAAATTAACATCTACCATGATACGACAACAACTACTAAGCATGATATGAAACTACTACATTGTTGATAAACCAACAACTCATTCCCAACAACAATATCATTCTTGGCTAACGGGCCAAGCAATATACCATCTCGACCACCTCGTGGTCCATATGATCACCTCGTGATCAAAACATCCACCTGATCACCTCGTGATCAACATATCCACACGGTCACCTCGTGACCACATCACAAACTGAATGATCATCCTCAAGATCATCTCAACATCATCATCAACATCCTGCCAAACTGTTACTGCTCACATACATCATATAAATCAACTATAAGTCATTCCGTCATGTGAGTGTTGATCGAACGGTGTGACCTAGTATGGACGCGGCTATCGATAGCTTAAACACACACTCTGCAGAGGTAGCGCACTGTACCCACACCATGGAACCCATGGCCTCGCACTCCCATTCGGGTGGACCAACGGCGTTCCGACAAAACCGATCTACTGCCATGACACTCTCCCGGCCACTCCGACCAACACCCCCTTTGGGTTCAGTCCTGGGTGGCCCCGTGCCTATCAAAGGCACCAACGGCCACCGTCGTGGCAAACAAAAACGGTCCCAAACGGGGACAAAAGCGCGCAAAATCCAACTACGGGCACACAAGGCTTATGTCCGCCTACCTGCTCAGGGTAGCGCGCGCCCATAGCCTTCCCTCATTGGAGGCACCGGCGAGAGACACGGCAATAGCATCGCATTAGGGCCTTCCCATAAAGGCAAATGTGGTTGCACTGGAGAAAGCCCGGTTCAGTGGCACCTGACCAACTTAATGACGGAGTTTATCCCCAAAAATATAACTGTGATAACTGATACTCCGATATCAACTATCAAACTATAATCCAAGTCATAGCAATATCCAACAAATAATATGAGCATAATATCATCATATCAAAATACTCCAAGGATAGCATAACATTTCTATCATGATGAATCTGAAAACAATAACTCTACTACTCCAATAACAAGAACAAAGTATCCAGCTAAGATCCACACATAAACATCATCTCCGAAATTAATACTCCAAGCAACAGTAACAGAATATCGACTAGCATCATGAAAATAATCATACTAACCACTAATAATCCAAAGGCAGCATGACATCCAAAGTAATACTCCAAAATATAATAACAGATATCATCATGAAAACAATCATAATATCAACCACTAATACTCCAATGGCAACATGATACTCATCAACTACAAACATAACTCCTAGTAATCCAAACAATAGCATGGCAACAACAAGATCAAAATAATACTCCGAGAAAATGCCATGCGCAAAGTCATGTAGCTAAAGCAATATTTTAAACAAGTTCAAATAGATTAAACCATGTCACTGCATTACAGTGATGCAAATGGAGGGTGTAGCTTGCCTGGGGTGGAAGAAATCACCGGGAAGAAGTGCGAGAAGCTCGCGGAAAGAATCGCCGAAAAACGTTCTCTCTCGGAGGGGGCAGATTAAGCGCAGGGGCAAAATGGTCATTTTCAGAATGTCAAAACATGGTGAAAATGATTCCATTGGAACGGGCTCGACGAAACGAAGAAGTGGGCTTTGGATTCACCTGATTTGGAGCTATGGGGAAAAAGATATGAATGTTTTTCTTCCAGGGACCTATTTGTAAAGAAATCATCACAAACAGGCCCTCGGCTGGAAAAACAGAAAGCGCACTTTACGGAAATACGCCTTCTCCTAAGGAAAACGTATTACTCGCTGCAACAGAGAGAAAATATGCTTTCAGAAGAGGAAAATGTACTCTGCTTGAAGGAGAGGGAAAATACATTTTCCACAAACGAAAACATACTCACGGGTTTGCGCCTCCACTTAATCCAGTCAGCAGGTTGTGGGGCCGGGGCTTGGGTCTCTGACACATGAGGCCGCGGGGTCCACGTGCGGTCAACTCTCTCCTCCCGCCTCCTTCTCCTTCTTCCCCCGACACCGCACGCAGAGCAGAGGAGAGGCCGCCGGCGCCGGCGCTCGCTCCGGCCACTCGGGCCACCTCCGGCGGAGCTTGGACCGCCGGCGTGCTCAGGACGGCGAGGCACACCCGTCCCTCCACCACTCGAACATCAGGGAGAAACGGGCAAGGCGGGACCATGGCTGCGTCGGACAGGGCTCTCCGGGCTCCGGGGAACTCGTGGCGAGAGGCCACCGGAGAATGAATGGGGCACTTGGGTGGATCTAGGGTGGATGAGGAGGCCTCTGGTGGTGCTAGAACGGAGGGAGACAGCTCGACTCGCTCGGATTTAGGCCGGAGGGGGCGGCGGCCATGGCAGATGGAGGACGAGCAGAGGGGCTCCGGTGCTCGGGGAAGAGGTTTGGGAGGTGTAGTGAAGTGAGGCAAAGGCGATGGTGAGGTCGAGAGGCCTTGGGGTGGGATTATATAAGCGAGGGGAGGGGCTGCTGCGCTGGCGTCGCCATGGACGCGTGGCCGGCGCAGCGGACGCGTGGCCCCGCTCGCGAGCTCGGAGGTAGACGACGTAGGAGGAGCAGTGGAGGTTCTCACGAGGCAGAGGAGGCCAAGGGACGCAGGGGAGAAGCGGTCGAGGAGGAGGACGACGGTCGGTGCACTGTGCTCTCATGGGCGTTCGGCTACGAGCGTCGGTGAGGAAGCGGACAGAGGGGGAGAGGGGTCCAGGGGAACAGCGACGACGTGGGCCAGCTGCTGGACACGCTCACGCGCGCGAAGCCGACGAGGGGGAGAGGGGCCGGAGCTAGAAGACGCTTTGGGCGCGGCCAACGGCAGTAGAGCGCGCGCACTGTTGTGCCATTAACGCGGTCACCGCGTGCACTGGCATGTAGCGGGGGCAATGAGCTGGAACGTGTTGTCTAGTGGTAAGTTCTTCCAAGGAAGGTTTCTACTGTGGTGGTAGATCGATGAAAAACTCTCTGGTTAAATGGTAATCATCGTTGAAGTTTACTGCAGTAAACTTTGCCGTGCACTGGTGATCAACAGGGAAGTGATTGTGGTCAATGGAGTTGTCTGGGGTGATTAACTACAGAAGGACTATGATACTGGAGGTTTTGGAGCATAATGGATCACAAACTAATATAGTTGTTGTGTAACCCCAAAATTGGTCCAGAATCAAGATTTGGATGATGCACTCACATGGTGATGCCACTTGAGCTGGAATTTGGCAAGGCATCATGATTTGGTCATAAGAAGATACTGTAAAAAGTTTGCACCAAATGGATTCATCAAAATGGTACTTCCTTCACAGCTATTCCCTCTGTCCAGAAACTTGCAAAAATTCTAGAGAAATATTGGCTTTAATAATTGATCCCAAAATTGGTGGAGAGATGTTATTTGGGTAGGAGAATGATCTGGTAAATTTTCAGGCAAAATTAAGCAATATAAAATATACTTGCTTCACAACCTGAAAATATTGACAGAATCAAAGATTTGATCCTGTGCTCACATAGATCAAGGGATGGAGCTGAAATTTGGAGGAGTGTGATAATATGAGAACATGAAGGAGTGTGCAAAATTACAACTCATTTGGATACTCCTAGTTAGTACTTCCTTCACAAAGCCTTCTGTCTGACAGAAACTTTGAAAAATCACTGAGGAAGATTGGCTAGGCAAATAAAGTTGAACTTGTGCATGAGGCAATGATTTGGACATAAAAGAATGCCCAAGGAGTTTGGGAGCAACTAGGAAAAGATAAATGACACTTCCTTCACAAAGTGCCATTTAGGGCAAAATAGAAGAATAATTTTTGGGAAATTATTCTTGGGCTAGGGCATGAAATTTTGGGCATATTTGAGCAACATATGACCCAAAGAAATTATGAGAATTAATTGGGATTTTTGGGAGTGACAGAAATATAGGTTGCTTCACAACCTAGGGCAGACACGGTTATTCCTTTAAAAAAGGAATATTCACTAGAAAAAATATTTTAGGGTTTGGTCAAAGAGTGAAGTGACATGATCTTGGCAAGGTTTTGAGAGTGATGAGCCACTTGGGAGGGGGAATGAGGATGATTTCCCAGGTGGCAAGGCCACAGAACCACTCCAAAAAGAAAAACAGAGCAAAAACAATAAATCAAAAAGAAAAAGAAAAGGGCCAAAAACTAGGCTGTTACACTCTCCCAGAGAAACACTCCAGGCGCTGGTTTTCCTCGTCGAAGACCTTGAAGAACAACGTAGATGCGCCATCACACTCGAAGTGGATGGCGAGGACCCCCTCTGGACAACACGCGCGGGCGACCTCGCCCCACCCTCGAGTCATGAAGATGTCACCCGAGGGAACGACCTTGACCTCTGCTCCCGTGGCTAGGCTGCAGCACCCGGCGTGTTGCAGCCACAGCTCAAGTGCCCCCCTTGGCGGCATCTCCTCGGCGAAGAACCTCGGAAGCCGGATCCACGTGCGCGGCGGCATTGCCGCCCACACCACGAACTCGCGCGAGGTGCCCTCGGCGTGGGTTCGCGGACCGGCTGGCCGCGCAGCCTCGGCCTGTCCACCGCAACCCCGGACCGCGCCACGCTAGGCACTGCTGCCCTGTCTAGAGCTATGCGCGCGGGCATACAGGGGGATCGGGAAGCCAGGCGGAGGACGCTCGTACCAAGGCCGCGTTACCTCCTGCCCTTCGCCGGCATCGCGAGGGCGGCCAAGCCATTTCTTCGGCGGAAGTGGCCCAGGCTCCTCTCGAGGGGGTTTTCCCTTCTCCGCCACGGAGAATCTCCGGATTGGCGCCATGGAAACTACAACAAGACGGTGAGACCAAGAAGAAGAAGGAGGAGTGGGCAGCGAGAAGATGGAGATGAGCAAGGGGGCTCTGCCCTTATTTATAGCCGGAGGGAGGCCAACCGCCGGCCTCCATGATCCCACGCAATGATGGCCTTTCTCTGCATGCAGCAGGCTCTTGTCAAGTCGGACAGTTGCCGAGGACGCATGGGGAAGCGGAGACGCCCACGTCCCATCAATCGCCACGCGTCGACCAAGGCCGCAGGCGGTTAGGTCCTGTGGCGCTCCGCACTTGCCCTTTGGCTTCGCCTCGAAGCCTAGTCCGAGCGCGCCTTGGGCCCGGGGGCTACTGTCGATTTTCTGGGAATGGGGGTACCCAGACTTGCCTGCCTGCGGCCCATGGCGTGGCTCCATCGGTAGCCTGGTACGACCCACCTTTCGCATCAACAACTCAAGACCCTCGCAAGGGATCAAGCCTCGCGAGGTGGACGACACCAAGACCTCCAGAAGGAGTGGCCTCCTCAGGCTGGCTCCTGAGGAGCTGAGGTTTCTATGCAAGCCTCACCTCGCGAGGTTCTGGTGACGTGAGTCATGACAACCAAGGCCAGGCAGGCGCCAGCGGGCGGAGGGCAACAGTTTCCTCTTTTGTGCTAAGGAGGCAAGCACAAGCGCGGAGTCCCGAGGAATCAGCTAAAGGTTTCCATTCCCATGCGACAAGACCAAGACTGCTAGGACAGCAGGAGGGAGGTCATCACCGAGCCCACCAAGGCGTCACGACCATAGGCTTTTGCAGGCGAAGACTACTTTTGTCAGGATAGCATGTACTAGTTTTCTCCCTTCGAATTTGGCCGTTGTGGGATCCCTTCCCGCCTTCATTTGGGAAGAGGACCAAGGCCACTATAAGTAGAGCAGCACCACCACCATGGAGGAGGGGGATTCATCGGATCCATTCCATCCTCACACCCACCAGCTCACTCGAGCACAAGAATACGCCTCCTCCTGAGGTTGTTCTCCCCTGTACTAGTTCATCCCCAGCCCCTCAAGGCTGATAACCCACAAGTATAGGGGATCAATTGTAGCCTCTTTCGATAAGTAAGAGTGTCAAACCCAACGAGGAGCTAAAAGTAGAACAAATATTCCCTCAAGTTCTATCGACCACCAATACAACTCTACGCACGCTTGACGTTCGCTTTACCTAGAACAAGTATGAAGCTAGAAGTACTTTGTAGGTGTGATAGGATAGGTTTGCAAGATAATAAAGAGCACGTAAATAAAATCTAGGGTTTGTTTAGATAAATACACAACTAAGTTAGTTTTAGTAGAGAGCTTTTGTCAACAAGAAAGTTATTTGTCCCTAGGCAATCGATGACAAGTACCGGCAATCATTCTTGTAATTTTATATGACGGAGAGGCATGAGCTAACATACCTTCTCTACTTGGATCATATGCACTTATGATTGGACCCTAGCAAGCATCCGCAACTAGTAAAGATCATTAAGGTCGTGAAACCCAACCATAGCATTAAGTATCAAGTCCTCTTTACTCCCATACGCCATAACCTACTTATCCGCGTTTGGGCTGCTGTCATCCCCCACAACACTGACAATAAGTAAACCATGAACATATTGCAACACCCTACAGCGGGGGCCCCTCACGTTTGCGTGAGAACGGAGGGCACCGTAGGATAACACCATAAATAAAATATACAATCATACCAACCAAGATCACGATTAACCCACATGACAAAACGGATCTACTCAAACATCACAGGATAACCATAGATCATTGGGAAATAATATATGGAGTTGAGCACCATGTTTAAGTAGAGATACAGCGGGGAGAAGAGGTGTTACACTGCTGCATAGAGGGGGAGAAAGTTGGTGTTGACGGTAGCAAGATTGTTGATGTAGATCGCCGTCACGATCCTAGCCCCGGTGGCACTCCGGCGCCACCGGGAGAGAGGGCGAGAGAACTCCCCTCCTTCTTCTTCTTCCTTATCCTACCCCCTAGATGGGAGGAGAGTTCCCCCTCTGGTCCATGGCCTCCATGGCATCGGAGGGGCGGGAGCCCCTCCGAGATTGGATCTCCCTCTCTGTTCTCTTCTGTTTCGCATTCTCTAGATCTAGCCAAAAACCGTTTCTTATATTCCCGGAGATCCGTAACTCCGATTACGCTGAGATTTGAACACGATTTTTTTTCCGGATATAAGCTTCCTTGCGCCCGAAATAGAACTCCAACTGACGTTAGAGGAGGGCACAACCCACCACGCCACGCCAGGGGCCTTTGGCGCGCCCTGGTGTCTTGTGGGCTGTGTGGGCCTCCGTTTGCGGTGATTCCAACTCCCAAAAATCACATATATTCTGAAATAATTCTTCGTGAAATTTTATTGCATTTGGACTTCGTTTGAAATGGATACTCCGCGATACAAAAAACATGCAGAAAACAGGAACTGGCAGTGGGCCCTAGATCAATAGGTTAGTCCAATAAATCATATAAAAAGTTGCCAAAAGTATGTAAAAGTTGTATAATATTGGCATGAAACAATAAAAAATTATAGATACGACGGAGACGCATCAGCATCCCCAAGCTTAATTCCTGCTCGTCCTTGAGTAGGTAAATGATAAAAAAGATATTTTTATGTGGAATGCTACCTAGCATAAACTTGATCATATGTCTAGTCATGGCATGAATATTAAGACATAAGTGATTCAAAGCAATAGTCTATAATTTGACATAAAGACATCAGTACTCCGGCATCCCAACAAACAATCATGTCTTTCAAAATATCAACGGTAAAGAAAGCTACCCTACAAAATCATATAGTCTTGTCATGCTCTGTCTTCTTAACACAAAGTATTTATGATGCACAACCCCGATGACAAGCCGAGCAATTGGTTCATACTTTTTAATGCGCTTCAGCTTTTTCAACCCTCACGCAATACATGAGCGCAAGCCATGGATATAACACTACGGGTGGAATAGAGTATGATGATAGGGGTAAATATAAAGAAGACAAAAAATTAAGAAAGTCTCACACCGACGCGGCTAACCAACGGGCTATGGAGATGCCCATCAATTGATATCAACGTGAGGAGTAGGGACTGCCATGCGACGAATGCACTAAGAGCTATAAGTGTATGAAAGCTCAATATGAAAACTAAGTGGGTGTGCATCTAATCCTATAATGAAAAATTCCCACTAGTATATGAAACTGACAGCATAGGAGACTCTCCATATGAAATACATGGTGCTACTTTGAAGCACAAGTGTGGTAAAGGATACTAACAATGCCCCTTCTCTCTTTGTTTGTTTTTTTTCCTTTTTTTCTTTCTTTTTTCTTTTTTTTTCTTTTTTTCTTTTTTTCTTTTTCTTTTTCTCTCATTGTCCGGAGTCTCATCCTGACTTGTGGGGGAATCATAGTCTCCATCATCCTTTCCTCACTGGGGCACTGCTCTAAAAATGAATAATCATGATCATCACACTTCTATTTACTTATAACTCAAAAGAAATAAAAATTACAACTCGATACCTATGACAACATATGACTCTATATGAATGCCTCTGGCAATGTACCAGGATGTGCAATGATCTAGCGTAACATGTATGAAAAATGATGAACGGTGGCCGTGCCACAGCTACTATGCCAGCTATATGATCATGCAAAGCAATATGACAATGAATGCTCAAGTCATCAAACGTAAGCGATGGAAGTTGTATGGCAATATATCTCAGAATGGCCATGGAAAAGACATAATAGGTAGGTATGGTGGCTGTTTTGAGGATGATATAATAAGGCTTATGTGTGATAGAGCGTATAATATCACGGGGTTTGGATGCACCGGCGAAGTTTGCACCGACTCTCGATGTGAGAAAGGGCAATGCACGATACCGTAGAGGCTAGCAAATTGCGGAAAGGTAAGAGTGCGTATAATCCATGGACTCACATTAGTCATAAAGAACTCATATACTTATTGCAAAAGTTTATTATCCCTCAAAGCAAAGTACTACTCCCTCCGTTCCTAAATACTTGTATTTCTAGGCATTTCAACAAGTGACTACATACAGAGTAAAATGAGTGAATCTACACTCTAAAATATGTCTACATACATCCGTATGTGATATTTATTTGAAATGCCTAGAAAGACAAGTATTTAGGAACGGAGGGAGTACTATGCATGCCCCTAGGGGGATAGATTGGTAGGATAAGACCATCGCTCGTCCCCGACCGCCACTCATAAGGAAGACAATCAATAATAAATCATGCTCCAACTTCATAGCATAACGAGAGACTATACGTGCATGCTTCGGGAATCACAAACCTTAACACCAATATTCTTACTAACCACAACCGTTTACTAGTACCTCCCACATATTCCATCTCTATATCGCAAAACTATTGCAAGGAATCAAACATATCATATTCAGTGATCCATAAGTTTTATGTAGGATTTCATGACTAACCATGCAATTGACCAATTCCTTTTGCCTCTCTAAATAGATATAAGTGAAGTATGAGAGTTTAATTCTTTCTATAAAAGACCATGCTCTAATAAATATAAGTGAAGCAAAAGAGCATTCTTCAAACAATGGTTTTCTATGTGAAGAGAAACAGGCAATCCAAACTTCAAATGATATAAGTGAAGCACATGAAGCATTCTACAAGGCCATACTCAAAAGATATAAGTGAAGTGCAATGAGCATTCTACAAATCAACCATGGACTATCTCATACCAGCACGGTGCATAAAATAAAAATGAAAACTAAAAGCAAAAGACGCTCCAAGATTTGCACATATCACATGAACGAAACGAAACCAAAAACATACTGATACTTGTTGAAGAAAGATGGAATGCCTTCTGGGGCATCCCCAAGCTTAGACGCTTGAGTCTCCTTGAATATTTACTTGGGGTCCCTTGGTCATCCCCAAGATTGAGCTCTTGCCTCTCCTCCTTCTCCTCATATCGAAACCTCCTCGATCTTTCATCACTTCATCCACACAAAACTCAACAGAAAGTTTAGTAAGATCCATTAGTATAATAAAGCAAATCACTACTCTAAGTACTGTTGCAAACCAATTCATATTTTGTTTTTGCATTCTAGCTACTCTAATATAACTTTTCCATGGCTTAATCCACTGATAGAAATCGATAGTTTCATCAAAACAAGCAAACAATGCATCAAAAACAGAATCTGTCTTAAACAGAACAGTCTGTAGTAAGCTGGACATTAACCATACTTCTAGTACTCCAAAAATTCTGAAACAAATAGGAAAAAATAAAAAATTTGTATATAAAGACAGTGCAAAAAAATTCAGAACCGTTTGACGTTCCAGTAACAAATTTAAAATCGCGCACTACAGCCAAAGTTTCTGTTTTGCACCGCACAAACCAACAAGCAATCTAAACATCCTAAAGGCAAACCTTGGCACATTATTTTTATAATACAATGGAATTGTAAAAGGGGATAAATATTTTTGTGAGCATCTTCATGAAAAATTCTACATTGTTTCCATGAGCACGAACACAAGTGTTCAAGGTCGACCCTGACTTCTCCAATGCATAACTTCTAATCGCTTCTCTTTTGTGAAAAGTTTTAAGTTCCCCTCTACATTTTTTGTTTTTAAACTTTATAAAAGCACTCAACAGAAATAAATGACTCTCTAAAACTTCCGGGTTGTCTCCCTGGCAGCGCTTTCTTTAAAGCCATTAAGCTAGGCATAAAGTGCTCAAGTAATGAATCCACCCGGATCCCAAGGTATATCAAAGCCAATTTGAATCAACAATGATTTAGCATTTAGTAGTGAGCACAAAGCAACATATATCAAGCAATGACGAAGTCTAACTCTCTTCCTATGCATCGGTATGTCATACAAGAACAATTCATGCACATCAAGTAAAGGCCAACACATAGCATAAGCAATTTCTTGCAATTTTTTGTGTTGGAAACATAGAGAGGTGGAGATATAGTTCCTCTCTCATAATAATTGCAAGTAGGAGCAGCAAGCACATGCATATTATATTCATCAAAATCATCATGTGTAGTGGTAGAACGCAACCCATCAATATAATCCTTAATAAGAGCAAACTTCTCTGATATAGTGTAGTTTGGAGAATTCAAAAAGATAATAGGACTACCATGTGTGGGTGCAATAGCAACAATTTCATTCTTAACATAAGGAACTATAGCAAGTTCATGTCCATAAGCATAATTCATATTGGCATCTTGGCCACAAGCATAGCAAGCATCAAGTTCATCAAAAAGGGATATTTCAAATGAATCAACGGGATCATAGCAATTATCATGGCAATCATCCTTCGGTAAGCACGAAGGGGAATTAAATAATGTATGAGTTGAAGAGTTACTCTCATTAGAAGGTGGGCACGGGTAGCTAATCTGATCTTCCTCCTTTTGCTCTTCGCTCTCCTCATCATCTTTTTCATTCAATGAGCTCACAATTTCATCAATTTCTGCTTCCATAGACTCCTGAAAAATATTAGTCTCTTCTTGGATAGCGGAGACTTTCTCAATAAATTCATCAATATCAGAATTGTATTTATAATGATCATAGCAATATTTAAGGATGGCAAAATTTTCAAGTCTATAAACATCATGATCAAAAGCTTCATATTTTTCAAACAAAGATTCAATTTCATAAGCACCCTTAAAAGCAATAAATTCTTCTATTCGTTCCACATCATAATAATCATATATACCATTAGCATAAGAAGCCAAGGTTTCATTATCATTAAATTTACATGAAAAGGGAAGATGTGGAGCGTTCATCCTAGAGCAACAAGTATAATCATTTCTCAAGCATAGCTCCCGAGCATACCAACGCAACAGATGAATTTGATCCCATAACAATTTCCCTTTATGAGTCAAGCGATAATCCCTAAAGTATTCACGTTGATCCAACGTTACACCCATTATATAGTTAAATGGGGTTTTCTCAGGATTATCAAAGTAGTGCATAACATCTTTCACATAACGAGTATCGAGGGTTTTAGGAGGTTCCCCATCTCCATGAGTAGCAAGTACAACTAATTTTTTGGTGTTTCGTGTTCCATACCCATAACTAAAGATAGAGAACAACTTAGAACAGAAAATAAACTACTTAGTGATAAAGCAAACAAGCACACACGAGAATATTCACCCCATGCTATTGCTCCCCGGCAACGGCGCCAGAAAAAGGTCTTGATAACCCGCAATCAATTGTAGCCTCTTTTGATAATTAAGAGTGTCGAACCCAACGAGGAGCTAAAGGTAGAACAAATATTCCCTCGAGTTCTATCGACCACCGATACAACTCTACGCACGCTTGACGTTCGCTTTACCTAGAACAAGTATGAAGCTAGAAGTACTTTGTAGGTGTGATAGGATAGGTTTGCAAGATAATAAAGAGCACGTAAATAAAATCTAGGGGCTGTTTAGATAAAGACACAACAAAGTTAGTTTTAGTAGAGAGCTTTTGTCAACAAGAATGTTATTTGTCCCTAGGCAATCAATGACAAGTACCGGTAATCATTCTTGTAATTTTAAATGACGGCGAGGCATGAGCTAACATACTTTCTCTACTTGGATCATATGCACTTATGATTGGACCCCTAGCAAGCATCGGCAACTACTAAAGATCATTAATTAAGGTCGTGAAACCCAACCATAGCATTAAGTATCAAGTCCTCTTTACTCCCATCCGCCATAACCCACTTATCCGCGTTTGGGCTGCTGTCATCCCCCGCAACACTGACAATAAGCAAACCATGAACATATTGCAACACCATACAGCGGGGTCCCCTCACATTTGCGCAAGAACGGAGGGCACCGTAGGACAGCACCATAAATAAAATATACAATCATACCAACCAAGATCACGATTAACCCACAGGACAAAACGGATCTACTCAAACATCATATGATAACCATAGATCATTGGGAAATAATATATGGAGTTGAGCACCATGTTTAAGTAGAGATTATGGCGGGGAGAAGAGGTTTTACACCGCTGCATAGAGGGGGAGAAAGTTGGTGTTGACGGTAGCAAGATTATTGATGTAGATCGCCGTCATGATCCTAGCCCCGGTGGCACTCCGGCGCCACCGGGAGAGAGGGGGAGAGAGAGCCCCCTCCTTCTTCTTCTTCCTTGGCCTCCCCCTAGATGGGAGGAGAGTTCCCCCTCTAGTCCATGGCCTCCATGGATCTCCCTCTCTGTTCTCTTCTATTTTGCGTTCTCCAGATCTGACCGAAAACCGTTTCTTATATTCCCGGACATCCGTAACTCCGATTGCGCTGAGATTTGAACACGATTTTTTCCAGATATAAGCTTCCTTGTGCCCGAAGTAGAGCTCCAATCTACGTTCGAGGAGGGCACAACCCACTACGCCATGCCAGGGGCCTCTGGCACTCCCTGGTGTCTTGTGGGCTGTGTGGGCCTCCGTTTGTAGTGATTCCAACTCCCAAAAATCACATATATTCCAAAATAATTCTCCGTAAAAATTTATTCCATTTGGACTTCGTTTGATATGGATACTCTACGATACAAAAACATGCAGAAAACAGGAACTGGCACTAGGCACTAGATCAATAGGTTAGTCCAATAAATCATATAAAAAGTTGCCAAAAGTATGTAAAAGTTGTATATGTTGGCATGAAACAATAAAAAATTATAGATACGATGGAGACGTATCAGAGGCCAATTCACCACAAAGCAGGAGTAGGGTTTTACACCGCAAGGTGGCCTGAACCTGGGTAAACTGCTGTGTCTTGTTTCTTTCCTGTTCATCGAGCTAGGCCGTGAGATTGGCGAGTAGGCAGAGTGGGGAGGTTGAGTTCTTCGCAGGCACCCCAGAGTTCGAACCTCTCAAGGGTCCGCGGAGCCCGAAATCTGACAGCTTTCTCTAATGTACTACTTTCCAATTCGAGAGAAGGTACAACTACCTCAACAAGTTCTACTTTCCTCCCACTTACTTCTTTCGAGAGAAACTCCTTCTCTAGAAAGAAACCATTCTTAGAAACAAAGATTTTTGCCTTCGGATCTATGGTAGAAGGTATACCCAAAAGTTTCTTTCGGGTATCCTATGAAGACGCACTTCTCCGCTTTGGGTTTCGAGGTTATCAAGCTGAAGCCTTTTGACATAAGCGTCGCATCCCCAAACTTTTAAGAAATGACAACTTAGGCTTCTTGCCAAACCACAATTCATTCGGTGTCATCTCAACGAATTTAGATGGTGCCCTATTTAATGTGAATGCGGTTGTCTCTAATTGAAAGTGCAAGTATCACTTAGATTATATTTTGGTGTGATGACAATGTGGTTAGTGGAACTAATGTTGGTTGCTAAAGTTTATCTCAGGACGTTGGTTCCAAGGTGTCCATTGATGGAGGTGTGCGACCCCCCAGTCCAAAAAGATCAAAGGCGTGGTTACCGGCGACTCGAAGGTTTTTCGTTTTGGTTCGATTTGAGTCGTAGGTAAAACCGCACTATCAAGAGGGGTCTTCGTGGAATTAGTGTCGTGTGGGAATGCCTCCAAGACAGATACACCAGCCCTCCTACACCTCCTCAGATATTCCACTTGTTGTGTGCTTTGCCGTGGTGTCCTGTGATGTTTTCATCAGAAATCTTCTGGACACCCCGTGTGCACGGGGTCTCTGACCCCCGTGCGCACGGCGTAGTCAGAGTATTTCTGGACACCCCGTGCGCACGGGGCTGACTTGGCCCGTGCGCACGGGGTACCTCGAAACTCACTGGACACCCCATGCGCACGGGGCTGACTTGGCCCGTGCGCACGGGGTACCTCGCATCTCACTGGACACCCCGTGCGCACGGGGCTGACTTGGCCCGTGCGCACGGGGTCCAACGGGCAGAAATCCCCTCCCGGCCAAGAACACTATAAAAGCCCCCTTCTTCCTCCTCCATCCCCTAACCCTAATGTCTTGTTGAGCTCCTCCATTGCTACACCCCATTTTGCTCACTACTCTCAATCCCTCCACCCAATCTTGTTGAAACTTTGGGGATTGGGAGAGCAAGACCCGATCTACACTTTGACCAAACCAAATCGCATTCCCCGCAACATTCATCCACCATGACTTGTTACTCTTGGAGCTTGGGCTCCTAGGCGGTTAGAGGTTCCTCCGGAAGCTTCCTTGCTTGTGGTGTGCTCCGGAGAAGTTTGTAAAGGTGTGGTGGTCGCCTTCAAGACCAACCCCGAGTGATTCAAGGCTCATCCGTTGGGGGTGACTCGAAGGAGATTACGGTGAGCCTTCGGTGGCATTCCGCAAGCTTTGGCTCCGGCACCGCTCCAAACGGAGAGTAGCTCTTCCCCAAGGAAGAGTGAACTTCGGGATAAAATCCGCGTCCTCGTCTCACTTGTGGTTAATCCTTTCCCGCACTTTACTTAGCCTTGTATGCTTGTTGGCTTGCTAATTAGTTTGTTGCCTAGCATACTTAGCTTAGAGCTTGCTTGTCATATAGGTTGTGTTCACCTAGTTGCATATCTAGTGAACCCTTTTTATCCGCTAAGCCTTAAAATTGACAAGAAAGAGTAAAATTTGTAGTCTCCTATTCACCCCCCTCCTAGTCGACCGTATTGATCCTTTCAATTGGTAGCAGAGCCTCGTGCTCTAATATAAGGTTTTACAACCTTAGAGGATATGGCCGATCTAGGGAATGAGGGAGGTGTCGCACCACTTGTGGAGGATGATCAAAACCTACCCCCCGCCGCGGCCGACGCACTTGTTCCTCCGGCCGTTGCTCCCATCGCCCCCATTAACCCGGGTGCCCCGTTGACCGCGGCCGATATTCTTTCAATGTTTGCGGACCTCAAAACTTCTATGTTGAAAGAAGTTCGCTCCTTGGTCAAGGAGGAAATTGATGCTCGCTTAAAGCCCTCAACATCCGCCTCAAACTCATTTGATCCAAATGCGGTTCATGATGCGGATGATTCGAGAGAACCTCTTGCATCCCCGGCTCGCACTCAAGTTCCCAAGTACAATGCCGTGGAACCATTTTACTCACCACAACCCTTGCAGCACCCTCGCATTAATCCTGTGGGGCCTCCGCCCCCTTTGAAAGCTAACGCGTTTGCTAAGTGGAAGCTAGATATGGAGTCTCATATTCGCAGTGCATCTACACAACTATGGTGGATTGTGGTCAACGGTTTCAACCCCAAGGATCCCATGAATCTCACTCCAAGAGAAGCAGTTGATGATCAACTCAATGCTACCGCCCACCACATGTTGCGCACCGCGGTGACCGATGACTATAGTGACTCCATTGCTCTCCTCAAGACCGCCATGGAAATTTGGGATTGCCTTGAGGAGGCCCTCGAAGGTGATGAAGCAATTCGAAGATCTCGGTTGGCTTTGCTCAAGCAAGAAGTCAACCTATTTGTGAGAAATGAGGGTGAGTCCGCGGAAGAGGTATATCGGAGGTTGAAGTCTCTTGTGCTCAATTTGAGAACCTTTGGGTGCACTTGGGCGAATGATGATTTCATTAAGGACAAGTTCATTGATGCTATGGTTTTCACGAAACATACCATGGTGATGATGATACATCAACGCCTGGACTATCAAAAGTTGACCTCGGCACAAGTTGTATCCACCTTCTCAACTCATGTTCTTTTGGAGACCAGGTCCAAGAAGACCTTTGCCATAGCTCAAGCCACCAAGAACTCAAATCTTGCATTGAAGGCCAAGAAAGTAGTTGCCCAACCCTCAAGGGATGAAGAAGTTGTTGAAGAGACTTGTGAGGAAGATGTTGACACCTCATGCCCGGCAAATGACTTTGCGGAGGACTTGGCTCTCTTGGTCAAGAAATATTCCGGGACCATGGCAAACAAAGGGAAGAATCAGCAAGGAAGATCGTTTGGACGAACAAAATGCTACAATTGTGATAGCCCAAGACATTTTGTGCACGATTGTACTTATGAGAGACGTGAAGACAAGTCCGAGAAGCTTGTGCTCAAGAAGAAGTTCACCAAGTTTTCCAAGAGGAAAGATGACAAGGCTCTTGTTCATGAGGAGTACATGTCCGGAGATGAAGATGACGGTGATGATGATTATGTGGGCACGGCCGCCATTGCCATGCATGCCACTACCTCCTCCTCCACCACCGGCCTCTTCGACTCTCCCAATGAGGACAAGCCGTTCACTCATCATTGCCTCATGGCCAAAGAGGTAAAAACAAAGTCCAACTCTCAAAAACCCTTCATCCACACTCCCAATGTTTCATGTGAGATAGGGGAGGATGAGTGTGATGATGGTGTGGATAATGATGAGGAATCCTTGATGGCTTTCATGAACACTCTTCATGGTGAAGCTCGTGCTCGTTTTAGTGATCTCCTTAAATCACTCGCCGAACGCGATGATTTTATTGAGAACGTTGAAAACCTCCTCATAGAGGAAAAAGAGAGAGTCGAACTCCTTGAGCACGAGCTATATGAAGAGAGTGTCATGAGAGCATCACTTGAGGAAGCCTTGTCTTCTCATAAAATTGACTTCGTTAAAACCGATGATGCGTTGCAACTTGCTCTTGAGAACAACGATGCCCTTAAAGTAAGGGTTGAAAAGCTTCTAGTTGATCACACGAGACTTGTTGAGGAACATGAGCTCCTTGTGACTAGTTCCAAGGTTGTCAAAGGTGACCTCATTGCCCTCACCGAGTCGTATGCTCAACTTAAAGCTATAACCATTAAGGCTCTTACTTCCGTCCCTCATATTGATTTAAATGATGAATCTTGTACGGCTAACTTTGCTTATGATTGCACCTCTCTCCAAGAGGAGAATAAGAAGTTAAAAGCCCAAATTGATAAAGGGCTTGTGTCGTGCATTCAAGGGGAGAAAAACCTCAATGACCTCTTGAGCAACCAAAAGGAGTGTGTTGCCAAGGAGGGAATTGGGTTTGACCCCTCTTCTAAGAAGAAGAAGACCAAGAAGAAGAGCAACAAGAAGAAGATCGGTCCTACTTCTCCTCCCCAACAAAAGATAGCATTTGTTCATGAAGGACACAAGGAGAAGGAGAAGGAAAAAGGGAATGTCGGGGATGGCAAGGTCACTAGGGACAAGGCCATTCCCAAAGAGTTTGCCGGCAAGAACAACCCATCTTATGTCCTCATGAGAGGAAATGATGGTCATACCTTTGCTAAATTTGTTGGCACTAACTATGATGATTATGCTTGGACTATTTGGGTTCCTAAGACCCTTATTGCTAACTCTCTAGGACCCATTGCAAAATGGGGACCTAAAATCAAAGCTTGATTCTTGTAGGACTATACCTCCGGTGGAACACAATGGGTGATCGATAGTGGTTGCACCAATCATATGACCGGAGAGAGGGAGATGCTTGTGGAGTTCATTGATTCGGTCAAGGCCACTTCAAACATCTCTTTTGGTGACAATAGCAAGGGCAAGGTATTGGGTTTGGGCAAGGTGGTAATCTCTAGTGATGCATCACTTAAGAATGTCATGCTTGTTCAATCTCTTCACTACAATTTACTTTCTATGATTCAATTGGCTCGTGCCGGTTATGATTCTCATTTCGGTGAATTTCATGTGACCGTCTTTAAGAGAAGCAATCTCAAAGTGGTCTTTGTTGGGCATGTTGAAGAAAACCTTTACGTGGTTGATTTCTCAAATGAGAAAACTTATCTTGCAACATGTCTAATGGCCAAGGCCAACGTGGGGTGGCTTTGGCATCGCCGACTAGCGCACGTTGGCATGAGAAATTTACAAGCTCTCTTAAAGGGGGAGCACATCCTTGGACTAACCAATGTGTCTTTTGCCAAAGATCGTCCTTGTAGTGCGTGCATTGCCGGAAAACTTCATGAAAAAGCTCATAAGGTGTCAACTATCATTACCACTTTGAGGCCTCTCGAGCTCATTCACTTGGATCTCTTTGGGCCTCCATCTTATGATAGTTTGGGAGGGAGGAGGTATTGCCTTGTCATTGTCGATGACTATACAAGATATACATGGGTGTTCTTCCTCAAGACTAAAGATGAAACTCAAGACACCTTCATCAACTTTGCCAAAGAAGCTCAACGTCAACATAATTGTGAGATCAAGGCAATTCGAAGTGACAACGGCACCGAGTTCAAAAATTACACTATGAACGAGTTCTTGAGCGATGAGGGGATCAAGCATCAATATGCCGCGCCATACACTCCTGAACAAAATGGTGTTGCGGAAAGGAAGAACCAGACTCTCATTGAGATGGCAAGGACCATGCTTGACGAGTACAAGTCTCCATACAAGCTTTGGGCCGAAGCCATCAACACCGCATGCCATGCTACAAACCGGCTCTATCTTCGGAAGCTCAAGAACAAGACTCCCTACGAACTCCTAATCGGGAGAAAGCCTAACGTCAAATACTTTCGAGTATTCGGTTGTAAGTGTTTCATTCTAAATAAGAAATCCCGTTTAGCTAAGTTTGCGCCTAAAACTTATGAGGGCATATTTGTTGGATATGCATCAAAATCGCATGCTTACCGTGTTCTCAACAAATCCACCGGATGTATTGAGGAAACGGTAAATGTGGAGTTTGATGAAGATAATGGTTCCCGTGCGGAGCAAATTGTTCCTAGTGTTGTAGGTGATGAGGCTCCTTCACAAGCTATAAGGACTATGGAGATAGGCCACATTCGTCCACAAGAAACACCCCAAGTCCAAATAGAAGAAGAAGGAGTAAGAGGCCCTCTTGTGGATTCTCCACAAGGGAAGTCATCACCACCACCACAAGGTCAAGATGCTATGGAAAATCATGAACCTATCCAAGAACAAGATCAAGTCCCTCATGTTCCCGAGCAAGATCAAGGGCAAGCCCAACCAAATGGTGAAGAACCAATCCGTGAGGCCCAAGGTCAAGCTCTTGATCAAGATCAAGATCAAGATCAATCCCAACCTCAAGTGTCTTCCACATCATCACATCCAAGTGATCAAGAACTAGAGGTTGTGAAGAGAAGGGTGTCTCCAAGGCTAAAGCATTCTCAAGGCCAAGCTTCTTCCACAAGTTCAAAACCAAGTGAAGAAGAGCTTACCCTCAAAGTGCAAAAAGCGGTCGCCAAGTTAAAGCATCTTCAACATCTCACCGACAACATTTATGTAAGCATCAACAAAGGGGTAACTACTCGTAGACGTTTGGCAAACTTTTGTGAACATCACTCGTTTGTCTCTTGTGTTGAGCCCCTTAAGGTTGAAGATGCACTTGACGACCCGGATTGGGTAAATGCCATGCATGAAGAACTCAACAACTTCACCCGCAACAAAGTATGGACTCTTGTGAAGAGACCCAAAGAACATCATAATGTCATTGGAACAAAGTGGATCTTTAAGAACAAACAAGATGAGCATGGACAAGTCACTAGAAACAAGGCAAGGTTAGTGGCACAAGGGTTCACCCAAGTTGAAGGTTTGGACTTCGGTGAAACCTTTGCCCCCGTTGCCCGTCTTGAGTCCATTCGTATCTTGCTTGCATATGCTTCACATCATTATTTCAAATTGTATCAAATGGATGCGAAGAGTGCATTTCTTAATGGTCCTCTTAAGGAGTTGGTGTATGTCAAACAACCTCCCGATTTCGAAGACCCCGATCACCCCTCTCACGTTTATGAACTCCATAAGGCGCTCTATGGACTTAAACAAGCACCTCGTGCTTGGTATGATCACCTTACGGCGTTCTTAAGCGAGAAGGGGTTCCAGATCGGGTTAATAGATTCCACTCCCTTCACGAAGAGGGTAAAAGGAGAATTGTTTGTGCCAAATATATGTTGATGATATTATTTTTTGTTCCACTAACCATGCTATTAACGTTGAGTTTGAGAATCTTATGACCAAGGAATTTGCTATGAGCATGATGGGAGAGTTGAAGTTTTTCCTCGGATTTCAAGTGAAGCAATTGAGAGGAGGAACCTTCATCAACCAAGCACTTTATATTCAAGACATGCTCAAGAGGTTCAAAATGCAAGATGTCAAGCCCATGAAGATGCCCATGCCCACAAATGGCCAACTTAATCTTGATCCCAATGGTAAAGATGTGGATCAAAAGGTATATCGCTCTATGATCGGTTCTTTGCTTTACCTTTGTGCATCTAGGCCGGATATTATGTTGAGTGTGTGTATGTGTGCAAGATTTCAATCCGCTCCCAAGGAGAGCCATTTTTCGGCAGTAAAAAGAATCCTTCGATATTTGGTTCATACCCCAAACTTGGGCCTTTGGTACCCCAAAGGAGCAACTTTCAAGCTATTAGGATATTCGGATTCGGACTGGGCCGGAGACAAGGTAGACCGCAAGTCCACTTCCGGGTCTTGTCAATTCCTAGGGAGGTCATTGGTAAGTTGGTCTTCAAAGAAGCAGAATTGTGTGTCCCTTTCAACCGCCGAGGCCGAGTACATTGCTGCAGGAAGTTGTTGTGCACAATTATTATGGATGAGGCAAACTTTGATGGATTATGGTGTCAAATGTGACAAAGTGCCTCTATTTTGTGGCAATGAAAGTGCAATCAAGATCGCCGACAATCCAGTGCAACATAGCCGAACCAAACATATCGAGATTCGTCATCACTTCATTCGAGATCATGTGGCCAAGGGAGACATTGATTTATTCCATGTCAACCCCGAGAAGCAACTTGCCGACATTTTTACCAAGCCACTTGATGAAGCAAGATTCCGCGAGTTAAGGCATGAGCTGAATATCGTGGATATAAGTAACTTGGATTGAGGTTCTTGCATACACACACATACTCTACTAGTATCTTGTTTTAGATGTAGGCACCTAAGTAGGGGGAGCTAGCTCAACTGATGAGCTATCTTATCCTACTAGTGCATAAATTGATCAAAATCTTTCACATTAGCCATTTGAAGATGGCATTTGTGCTTCAAAGATGAGTATTGGTCTTGGACCCAAGGTTCATATCTTCGCGGTGCCATACCAAACAAACTCAAACATGGTGGCTTCGGCCACCGCCCTCCGTTGGAGGTTGGATCGTTTTTGTCTTTTGTTTGTGTGGTTCTTCTTGTCCTTGTGTTCGTGTTTCCGTGAGTGTGTGTTTTCTCGAGTCTCTTCCAGTGCAAGTGCTACACATACTCCTTTCTAGTAGTGTTGGATTTCTTCTGCAACGTGTTCAGAAGTGAGGCGGGAATGCTCTTTGGGGTCTTGGTAAGAATTTGCATTCAGCCATAACCCAACAGGCTTCTTCCTGTCAAAATCCTCTGGATACCCCGTGCCCACGGCCCTTGTACCGTGCGCACGGGACCCCGTGCGCACGGGGCCTTTAGCCCGTGCACACGGGGTCTGCGGTTTCTGGCCCTGAAGAGGTGGGACGTGGGGGGTTTGGGTTCTTTCCCACCCAGTCGCCCCCTCCACGCCCCAGATCGCCTCCAGGCCGCCGCCGTCGCCTCCTTGTCGCCGGTGCTCCTTCGTGCGCCTTGGGACTTCGCTGCTCCGTGGAGATCTTCCGGGATGGGGTCCTCCTCTGGTATCTCCCTCCCCTTGTTCTTCTTTTTCCTCCTTTGGATCCGTTTTAGTCTAGGGTTTCCTCCTCTACTAGTCTAGGCCAGTCTTTCCTTGTGGTAGACTAGGGGCGTATGGGCATTACTGTGGCAGTTCTCCCTGCCGCACTCACTCCCGGATCTCGATCTGGAAGTGGTTGCCGCTGGGCGAACCCCGTGTCCATGGGCCTTGTACCGTGCGCACGGGACCCCGTGTCCACGGTGGTCAGACCCCCGTGTGCACGGGGTACACAGTGGTGCCAGTCCTCCTTCTTCTCTGTCTTCCATTCCTCGCCAGCTTCTCGAGCACTTGTACTTATTTCTGTCTCTCGTGTTTGTTGTGTTTTGTTGCTGTTGTGTTTCAGACTCTGCTGACAAGAGGTCCGAGCTTCGTCGCAAGCGCACCAAGGCAGGTTCCAGGGAATTCTCTTTGGCTCCTCGTCAGCCGTCCGAAGGAAGTGGTCAGGGCTCTGAGATGGGCCGTGTTCGCTGTACCGCCTCCAAGCAGCCAGTGATTGAAGCCTCCGAGGATTCAGAAGAGGAGTATGATTTGCACGAAGATGCTCACTATGAGAACCCCGCAGATGCAGAGATAGAAGATGAGCATGATTAATCATGTTGATGATGTTGATGAGGAGGAAGGAGAGGAACATGTGCTCCCAGGAGGTCGGAATGTGAAGAATCTACCTCTCTCTAAGTGGACCAAGCCAGAGCTTTGGGCTTGCAGGCAGGATTCCCCTATGTGCCAAACACTGATGCAGGGGTTGACCCAAGATTCAAGAATGATTTTCAACACCGGGTGTTCTCTGAGCTGATCATGACCAAGAAAAACAAGTTTGCCCCCCACAAGCAAATCAATGTGGAGGCTCTTCGGGACAATGATCATACTTATCCCGGTGTGTATAGTGCTCTTGGGAGGCTTGGCTTGATCCCGTTCGTCGCCTTCCACCATCCGTTCAGTGAAGATCTTGTGATGCAGTTCTTTGCCACCGTATACTTCCACAGTGACGAGGCTCGCACTATGACTTGGATGTCTGGCACATATGAGTGTGAGGCCTCCATGGCCAAGTTCTCTGACATCATTCCGTATCGGTTCTTTGCTGAGGAGCATCCTGAGTATGGCCGTGTTCGTGAGACAGGTAGAGACAAGGATGAGATTGCTTTTGCTTTCAAGCCAGACAAGGCCTTCACCACTGGTTCTATCAAACATTTGAAGCCAACCTATGATACTATGCGTCACATTCTTAGGTACACGCTTAATCCTAAGACCGGGGACTCTCACAATCTGAGGAGCTCCATGTTGGATATCTTTGTCTACCTTCATAACAAGAAGAAAGTGGATGTTCTGGACTTCATGTTCTTTGAGATCAGGCAGTGTGTTCAGGAGAACAAGTCATGCATCTATGCTCCGTTCATCCAAGCTTTGATTGAGTCCGTCTGTCCCGCCAGGTACATTGCCAAGTACCGCACCTCCTTTCCGAAGCGTGATTCCAACTGGCTTCCGGCTGCTCCTCCACCATATGTGCCTCCCAAGAAGGGGCGCAACCCCAGGCCTGAGGATCGTGCTACCTACACTGAGGGATGTTCATCCTATGTGCGGATTCCGCGTAGCAAAGGGAAGCAGGTTGCTACTGATGCCAGTTTCACCAGAGAGGAGAAGAAGTCTCTTCTGAAGACCGTGAGCAACATGTTCAAAATGTGTCAGTCCATTCAGCGCCGTCAGGTCAAGGAGATCAACAAGGGCAAGCTGGTGAGGCGTCAGGAGAAGGCTGAGCGTGCTGCAGCTGGTGAGGAGGTTGGTCCAGGGTCCGAGGACATCGACAGTGTGGCCACAGCTCATTCTTTTCCCTTGGGGGAATGGCACTTTGATGATGATGATGATGCTTCGAGCGCACCTCCTCTTGTCTAGAGTCTCGTTAGCATCGCCTTTTCCCTTTTTGTTGTCTTGATGACAAAGGGGGAGAAGTGTTCTATTAGGGGCGTTTGCAGTTTGTCGTGGAATTGTCACGGCAGATGTCCTTGGGCTAGGACTTAATCGTGGAGCCATCGCAACTAGGAAGCTTGAAGGGGTTATGCGGGACAAGGAACACGAGGGTTTATACTGGTTCGGCCCCTTACGGTGAAGGTAAAAGCCTACGTCCAGTTCGAGGTGTTATTGATTAGGGTTACGATCGCCAGGGAACTAAACACTTATCCCGGCTCTCGGAGAGATTGTTGTCGTCCCCAAACCGCTGCCGGGTCGTCCCTTTATATAGGGAGGCTGACGCCCAGCAGCCCTTAGAGTCCCGAGCCGGCTCATAAGAGTGTCCGGCTCGGGCTCTAAAACAATACTTGCCTTACACTACAAGTCTACTATAACAATGATTGTAACTACGGGCTTTAAGCCATATCCGGGTCTCAGCCCATCTCTGGCCCATTATCCTGAAACTTAGCTCCGGGCTTCTGGTAATGATCCTTGGAGTAACCCGGCCCTCCTGGCGGGTGACCCCCAGGTCTATATCCTCAACATTAGGCCCCAGATTGACTTGAGCCGGCTCGTGTCAATCTTCAGCTCCGCAGTCAGAAAAAATCTCCGGCTTATCATTCATGTGAAGGTCATAACCCGGAGTGACGTCATCCTCTGGACTCCGGGTAATCCGCCGTGACGTCATCCTCCACTAAATCCGTTTTTTACTCCGCCAGATCCGCAACGGATCTTTGCTTTTACTGACCTTCCGAGAATCGAGGCGCCGTGAGGGGGGAGATAACCACGCCGTGGCCTCCTCAAATCCCGCGCCCGCTTATGACTCGGCCTTATAAATAGGCCGGCCCGGCACTCTCTTCTTCACATTCTCCTTCTTCTTCCTCGCACTGCCGTTCCTCTGCCCGAGCTTCTGCCGCCGCCGCCGTCGCACCACTGGTCTTCCTCAACCCGGCCGCTGCATCAACCTGACTCGGACCAGATAACGTCGGCGGCCTCCGCTCTTCTCCAGCTCCGGTGAGTCCCCTCTGCCTTACTAGCATAGATCTAGGACAGAGTTCATCTGTGTTCTTCATGTTCATCACTGTTACCGCAAGTTTCGGTAACCCCTGTAGCCACTGCCCCCGTTGATCCTTAGGCTTGTGTAGAACCACCGCGGTAGATATCTGAGGTTCATTTCTTCTGCAAGAACACCTCGTTTTACTGCATAAGGACTGGGTTCCATCTCAAGAACCTCCCCTGCTTCTGTTTTTTAGGTCTAGAAAACCTTTCTCTGTTCCGACTACTTTGATCCAAAAAAGTTACTGTAATATGTGAAATCTGTTTACCACACTTAGTAAAAACTGCAGTCCTTGAATCTTGGCGGCTTATATTTCCGACTTAGAGAAAACACGCGCCGTAGAACTTTCCGGTTTAAAGAGAATCATGCTCTGTAGTATCTTCCGACTTAACCGCAGTAAGCCGTAGACGACCAACTTATCCTGAAAACCCCGACGGCTTAGATAACCCACCGTATCAAGACATACCATTAATCCCCTTCATAAGCCGTCATTGTAACTTGAATGATATACTCCGGCTTATAATTAACCCGGACACTTTTCTCTTCCTCGTAGACCACCAACCGTCACCATGCCTCCCAAGGCTCCCATCACTTGCAACTGGATGAAATCCAGCGTCACCGAAGAGACCCTGGCCAACTTCGTTAAATCCGGATATCTGCCTAAGAAGGAAGTGATGTCCTACCGTGCCCCTGACCCGTCCGAAGAAAGGCCACAGCCGAGAGACGGGGAGGTAGTGATCTTTGCCGACCATATGAGCCGGGGCTTCGCACCGCCCGGCTCAAAATTCTTCCGGGACGTGCTCAACTTCTTTGATCTTCGGCCTCAGGATATAGGACCCAATTCCATATCCAACATCTGCAACTTCCAAGTTTTTTGTGAAGTATATCTTGGAGAAGAGCCGAGTCTGCTGCTCTTCAGAGAGCTGTTCTATTTGAACCGCCAAACCGAGTGCGCAAACGGTCCAAGTCTAGAGTTAGGCGGCATCTCCATCCAACGGCGCAGGGATTGTCTGTTCCCTTATGCAGAACCGCCAAGTCACCCCAAGGACTGGAACATGACTTGGTTCTACTGCCAAGACACGTCCCCGGCTGATGAGAGCCCGCTGCCCGGCTTTCGCCCAACGCGCCTGGAGCCAACTCATCCATTATCCGACAAACTGACTGCCGCAGAACGCCAGCCTCTGCTTCCAACGATCAACAAGATCAAAGCCCTGCTAGGCAATGGTCTGAACGGAATTGACCTGGTCCGGGTCTGGATCTCATGGCGGGTGATCCCATTGAGCCGCCGCCCCGGCTTAATGTGTGAGTACACCGGGCGAAAGGATGACCCGCAGAGGCACAGTCGCAATGATCTTCCAGAAGACGTTGCTGAAGAAGAGACCAAGGCTCTTTTAAACGAGAGCCTGGCAGACTGTGGAAGAATCGGGCTAGCCCCGTTCTGCAAGACCAATCCAGCCCCAGCGGTAAGCCGCTGACTTTAACCTTTCCATTTTGTTTTACCTGTCATCTTACTAAGAGCTCATTACTGTATTTCTCAGGCTGATGATAAATTCTGGCGGGTCAAGTATGACCACGAGGCGGCCAAGAAGGCCAGGAAGGCGAAGAAAGCCGCCAAGAGAGCCGCCCCTCGCAAAAAGGGAAACAGACCCACTGCTTCGGAGCTGCTGCAATTAAGCGATAGCTCCGAATCAGAGGTAACCCTTAAATCTTTTAAATTCTTGCAGTATATGTTGTCTGATGCTGTCCGCCTTATCAACACTTGCTTATTGACAGGATGACACCGGCGCCAGTAACCCGGTGGTCGAAGAGGTAACATCACTTTCCTCCGGCTCGGAGCCTTTACCACAGCTGAAAGTCCGAAGGGTAACCCGGAAAGTAAGCTTTTCCCATCGATTAGCTCACCGAGACCCTCAATTTCTTTTGAAGCAGCAGGTTCACGAGAGCCGGCGTCACACCCGGGCCCGCAAGGACACCGACCTCTCCACTGGGTTACCCGACGCAACGAGGAAACGCCGCACTGAGGTTTTTTCTCACCTGTACCCTTTTCATCCGTTGGCGGGTGTCATCCGTCAGCCACTCAACTCTTCTGACTCCAATTACCAGGAGACCTCCCCCTCCTCGGGTGACTCCATGCAGTCAAGTCTGCCGGCCTTCAAGACTGCCCCCGGGTAATAACAATCTCCTTACATTATCTGTCTGTACTTACCCTTTGTATGCCTAACACTTCTGCCTTTTCAGTGCCCAGGCAAAGCTCACCAAAAGAGTAAAGAAGACCAGGTCAGCCGGAGTGCCCGACTTGCCTGAGCCGGAGACGACGGCTCAAGAGCCGCCAGTCGCCTCCACCCCTGAAGCCACCATTCCCATGGATACGGCGCCTGAAGCCCCACCAGCTAATGACCCGGACGTGGTAATTACCCGGACGGAGTTTGTTGAGCCGGGAAGGCCGACCGCGCTGGCCAAATGCTCCGCAAGGGGGGAGTTGCTACAACCCCACCGGGTGAATCTGGATCTCTCCAGCTACACCGACTTAAGTATTGGAGAACTCGTCTCAGGCTATATCAGCCAGGTTCACAAGAGCCGGGACGCCGAGATCGCCATGGTCAACCAGATCCAACACAAATCTGAGGTAACCTTCTGCTGTTCTCTTACTTTCCGCATAGTGATCCTTGCCATTCTAGCCCCCAAGTCTAGGACTTATACTTGAATATGTTGTAGACTTTAGATTCTGGCTTACTGAACTGAGCCGGCCGTACATAGATAGATACGTTCAATATGCATTAGCCCCCAAGTGCCAAGTGTCTTTGCTTGGAAAGCGCTTGGGACTTTATAGGATGACTGTTAATAACCCGGAAATATATGCAGGCTGTTGGCAAGAAATTAGAGTCAGACCTGGCGGATCTCAAGAGCCGGCTGAAGGCACAAGAGATGGAGACCCGGAAGGCAAATGCCAAGTTTGTCTCCAGCATCGCCGCTCAGGAAAAGTTGAAGACTGAATTCGACGCTGAGCGGAAGGCCTGGGCTGAGGAGAAAACTGCACTGGTGACCCGGGCAGAACAGGCGGAGAAGGCCCTTACTGAGAAGACCGCTGAGCTCTCCGGTCTAAAGCGCCAAGTGTCCCAAATGGTAGCTGCCATCTTCGGTAAGTCGCCTCACCGGCTTTCATTCACATTGGAATGTTTACATCTCTTAACTCATCCTTACCACCGGGTCATCTGATGTTGTTAAACAGGTTCCAGAAGCGCCAACTTGAACCAGAGCGTGGTCACCAAGTTAAAGGCCGTGTACACCCTGGTGGAACAGCTCTACACCGGGTCACAGCGGGCTTTAGCTGTGGTGGCCCTGTCGAATGAAGTGCCGACTCATCTGGCCGAAGTCCTGCGCCGGCTCGCAGTTCTGCCGCAGCGGATCCAGGAGCTACGACGAGCATCCGCGAGATCCGGAGCAATCGCCGCACTGAGCCGGGCCAAAGCCTTCTTGCCGGAGCTAGACCCGGCAGACATCGCCCTGGGTTATCCCAGCCTGAAAGAAGACGGCTCAGCGTTCGACCAGAAGGACTTCGCGGCTTGTGTGAAAGCTGTGCGCCCGGTGGCCACCATCATCGGGAACGACACCGATTTAACCAAGTATCAGCCGGGATACAACGCGGAGAATCAGAGGATTCCAACCCCTCGCTATGAAGCCATCAATCTGATTCCTCCGGCTCGCCAGCACACCTTTGCCCCGGAGATTAACCCGGACGGGTTAATTGACGAAGAAGCTCAGTTCGAAGCTCTCAGCGGCATCAACTGGAAGTCGTCGACCTTCGAAGCCTTGGGATCAGCCGAAGCAGAAGATGAGCCGGGGACTTCAACTCAGCAGGCGTCATAAACCGGCTAGCGGCTCACCAAACAACGCCCATCCTTGAAACTTTGAAAGATTTTTGTAATAGAGTAGGTGCAACAATTTATCTCTGCCGTGCCATCGTGCACGTAATGAATGCTGAAATCCTTTGAAGTCATTCTTTTGATGCTCCTCCGGGTCGGAATTATCCCTTTGTCCTTCTCAACCTTAAAGAGTGCCTTTAAATATCTGCATAGAAAGGCAAATTACAAGTCGCAAAGCGGCTTACCGCCCTGAGAATCAGGTGTTTGAGATGGATAACCCGGGATACGAACCAAAAAAGATCGGTCCTTAACTATACTCGAACATAGCTGTGATGACACACTTAACAGCCTGTAAGCATACTTCCGGGTTAAATAGCCCGGGTAGCACGGTTGGTACCTTAACTCGAATTTATTTGTCTTGATGACATCCATGATGCTCAACTAACAAGATAAACCAAAATTAAGCCGGCAAGTGAAACCCGGCAGTACATACTTTGACATGATCAAAGCAAGTTTGTGGTAAAATATAAAAACTTAAGGGCTTCCGGTTCGAATACGACCAGAAACTCGGTCCAAAGGGGTTAAGCTAAGATTCGGATACGATCATATAGCCCCCAGTGGGTTTGGCGATGCCAATCAAGAGGGTATCGACAGCTATGTTCTCTTTGGTTCGAATACGACCCATGTTTGAACAGGAAGCCCCCAAGTGATTCTGAAAATTTGTTTAACGACGCTGATTCGAATACGATCCACGTCGGTTCTCAGAGGGGTTACACTATGATTCAAATATGACCAGAGGCAACTTCCCAATGAGCTCGGCACTTTGCCAATCAAATGGGTATCGACAGCTATGTTCTCTTTGGTTCGAATACGACCCATGTGTGAACAGGAAGCCCCCAAGCGACTTTACTGCTTACAGCTAGATTCGAAGATGATCATAAGCCGGATCTTCTGTAAGTCAGCATGTAACAACACACATTTTTGGAAGAGAGCAAAGGACAGAGGTCCTGCTTTATTGCTTTATCATAATATATACATGGCTGAGATAAATATGTACATCACAAGAGTCGGAAGCTCAAGTGTAGTAAGGCCGAAGCTGAGCTATGTTCCACGGCCGACGGGTCTCCTCCTCAGATTTACGTGAGTCCTTATGCTCCCGGATATCAATGAGGTAATATGACCCGTTGTGCAAGTTCTTACTGACCACAAAAGGCCCTTCCCAAGGTGGGGATAACTTGTGTGCATCTGTTTGATCCTGGATGAGCCGGAGCACCAGGTCGCCCTCCTGGAAGACCCGGGATTTGACCCGGCGGCTATGATAACGGCGCAGGTCTTGTTGGTAAATCGCTGAACGGGCGGCTGCCACATCACGCTGTTCGTCCAGCAAGTCCAGAGCATCTCGGCGCGCCTGTTCATTATCCGTCTCAACATAAGCCGCCACACGAGGTGAATCATGACGGATGTCGCTGGGGAGAACTGCTTCTGCTCCATAAACCATGAAGAAAGGCGTGAAGCCTGTAGACCTGTTAGGAGTAGTGTTGATGCTCCATAAAACGGAGGGCAACTCCTCCACCCAACAACCTGGCGTCCGTTGCAAAGGGACCAAGAGCCGGGGTTTAATGCCCTTCAGAATCTCCTGGTTAGCTCTCTCAGCTTGACCATTGGATTGGGGGTGTGCCACTGAAGAGACATCAAGCCGGATATGCTCTCTTTGACAAAACTCCTCCATAGCGCCTTTGGACAGATTAGTGCCGTTGTCTGTTATGATGCTGTGTGGAAAGCCGAAGCGGAAGATCACCTTTTTCATAAATTGAACCGCCGTGGCTGCATCGCACTTGCTAACTGGCTCAGCTTCCACCCACTTCGTGAATTTGTCCACTGCCACCAAGAGGTGGGTCTTCTTATCCTTGGACCGTTTAAAAGGCCCGACCATATCAAGCCCCCAGACCGCAAAGGGCCAAGTGATCGGGATCATCCTCAATTCCTGAGCCGGCACATGAGCCCGTCGGGAGAACCTTTGGCAGCCATCACATTTACTGACCAAGTCCTCTGCATCAGCGTGAGCCGTCAGCCAATAAAAACCATGACGGAAAGCCTTGGCCACAAGAGATTTTGAACCGGCATGATGGCCACAATCCCCTTCATGGATCTCGCGCAAGATCTCTTGACCTTCCTCAGGGGAGATACAACGCTGGAATGCCCCTGAAACACTGCGATGATGCAACTCGCCATCGATAACAATCATTGACTTAGCCCGCCGGGTTATTTGCCTGGCCAGAATTTCATCCTCAGGCACCTCTCCCCGGGTTATATAAGCCAGATATGGCATTGTCCAGTCTGGTGTGATATGAAGAGCCGCCACCAGTCGTGCCTCCGGGTCAGGGATAGCCAAGTCCTCCTCTGTAGGCAACTTAACCGAAGGGTTATATAGGACATCCAGGAAAGTGTTAGGCGGCACCGGCTTTCGCTGAGAGCCGAGCCGGCTTAAAGCATCAGCCGCCTCATTCTTCCTGCGGTCAATGTGCTCCACTTGATATCCCTGAAAGTGCCCGGCAATGGCATCAACCTTGCGGCGATAAGCCGCCATTAGAGGATCCTTAGAATCCCAGGTGCCTGATACTTGTTGAGCCACCAAGTCTGAGTCACCAAAACACCTCAGCCGGCTTAAGCTCATCTCCTTAGCCACCCGAAGACCGTGGAGCAAAGCCTCGTACTCAGCCGCATTATTAGTGCAAGGAAACATCAACCGTAGCACATAATGGAACTTGTCACCTTTAGGGGAAGCCAAGACCACACCAGCCCCCGAGCCCTCCAGCTGCCTGGACCCATCAAAGTGAATAGTCCAATAAGTGTTATCCGGCTTTTGCTCGGGTACTTGTGACTCTGTCCAATCATTGATGAAATCTATCAAGGCCTGAGACTTAACAGCAGTGCGTGGCACATATTTGAGGTCATGAGGTCCAAGTTCTATAGCCCACTTAGCAATTCTCCCTGTAGCCTCTCTGTTCTGGATAATATCACCGAGAGGGGCGGAACTGACCACAGTGATGGGATGACCTTGAAAGTAATGCTTAAGCTTCCGGCTCGCCATAAATACCCCATATACGAGCTTCTGCCAATGCGGATACCGCTGCTTGGACTCAATGAGCACCTCACTGACATAATAAACCGGCCGCTGAACCGGATGTTCCTTACCTGCCTCCTTGCGCTCCACCACAATAGCCACGCTGACAGCTCGTGCGTTTGCCGCTACATACAGTAGCAAGGGCTCCTTATCAACCGGAGCAGCAAGGACGGGGGGCTCTGCCAGTTGCTTTTTCAAATCCTCGAAGGCGGTATTAGCTGCATCATTCCAGACAAAGTTATCAGTTTTCTTCATCAATTGATATAAGGGCATAGCCTTCTCACCCAAACGGCTTATAAACCGGCTTAACGCAGCGATGCGACCCGCCAAACGCTGAACGTCATTTATACATGCCGGCTGAGCTAGAGAAGTGATAGCTTTGATCTTCTCTGGGTTAGCCTCAATGCCCCTGTCAGAAACCAAGAAGCCCAATAGTTTGCCTGCAGGAACACCAAAAACACATTTGGCCGGGTTAAGCATCATCTTATAGACCCGGAGATTGTCGAAGGTTTCCCTTAAGTCATCTATCAGGGTTTCCTCCTTGATGGATTTAACCACAATGTCGTCCACGTAAGCGTGAACATTGCGCCCGATCTGCTTATGAAGGCAATTCTGCACACAACGCTGGTAAGTCGCCTGTGCACACTTGAGTCCAAAGGGCATAGACACATAGCAGAAGGCTCCAAAGGGAGTGATGAACGCCGTCTTCTCCTGGTCCTTAACTGCCATCTTAATCTGATGATACCCGGAATAAGCATCCAAGAAACTTAAGCGTGCACAACCTGCCGTGGCGTCAATGATTTGATCGATACGGGGGAGAGCAAAAGGATCAGCCGGACACGCCTTGTTCAAGTCCGTGTAGTCCACACACATCCGCCAGGTGCCGTTCTTTTTAAGTACGAGCACCGGGTTAGCCAACCACTCTGGGTGAAAAACCTCAACAATGAACCCGGCCGCCAAAAGCCGGGCCACTTCTTCACCAATAGCCTTCCGCCTCTCTTCGTTAAACCGTCGAAGGAACTGTCTGACCGGCTTAAATTTTGGATCCACATTGAGAGTGTGCTCAGCGAGTTCTCTAGGTACACCTGGCATGTCAGAAGGTTTCCATGCAAAGATGTCCCTATTCTCACGGATGAACTCGATGAGCGCGCCTTCCTATTTCGGGTCCAGATTTGCACTGATGCTGAACTGCTGAGACGAGTCACCTGGAACAAAATCAACAAGTTTAGTCTCATCGGCCGATTTAAACTTCATTGCTGGTTCATTCTCCGTGGTTGGCTTTTTCAGAGAGGTCATATCTGTTGGGTCAACATTGTCTTTATAAAATTTCAACTCTTCTGTGGCACAAACAGACTCTGCATAAGCCGCGTCACCTTCCTCACACTCCAGAGCCACCTTCCGGCTGCCGTGAACTGTAATGGTCCCATTGTGACCCGGCATCTTGAGCTGTAAGTACACATAACACGGCCGTGCCATGAACTTGGCGTAAGCCGGCCGTCCGAATATAGCATGGTATGGACTTCTTATCTTGACCACCTCAAAGGTCAACTTCTCCACCCTGTAGTTGTTCTCATCACCAAAAGCCACTTCCAATTCGATCTTGCCGACTGGATAAGCCGACTTACCGGGTACCACACCATGGAAGATAGTATTTGACTGGCTGAGGTTCTTATCAACTAGCCCCATACGACGGAAAGTCTCATAATAGAGGATGTTGATACTGCTGCCTCCATCCATGAGTACCTTTGTGAATTTATAGCCTCCCACCTGAGGAGCCACTACTAAGGCCAGGTGGCCCGGGTTATCCACCCGGGGAGGGTGATCCTCCCTACTCCACACTATGGGCTGCTCCGACCACCGTAAGTAGCGTGGAACCGCCGGCTCAACAGAATTAACAGCCCTCTTGTGAAGCTTCTCGTCTCGTTTGCACAAACTAGTGGTGAACACGTGATACTGTCCACCGCTAAGTTGCTTCGGGTTGGTCTGATAACCCCCCTGTTGCTGTTGATGACCCTGACCAGACTGTTGATTGAAGCCCCCTTGACCGTTCTGAGGACCGGAATTTGACCCGCCACCCGGGCCATGAGAGCCGCCAGCGCCGGAGCCGCCTGCGCCTGGGCCGCCGCCCGGGCCATTGTAGTTTTTAAAGGCCTTCATGATAGCACAATCCTTCCACAGATGAGTCGCTGGCTTCTCTCTAGAGCCGTGTCTCGGACAAGGTTCATTCAACAGCTGCTCCAGAGAAGGTCCTGACCCGCCGCCTCGGGGAGGGGGCCTCCCCTTGCGTCGCTGGTTGTTGCCTTGGGTGTTGGCTACGAACTCCAGGCTGCCATCGGCCTTGCGCTTGCCTCCTCCTTGATTCCCCGGGTTAAACTGAGGGCTCTTTCCATTGCCGTTCTTCTTTCCCTTCCCTGTCCTTTCATCATCTGAAGGGGGATCCTTGGTACCATCGGAATCAGCGTATTTGACAAGAGCCGCCATTAGTGTACCCATATCCGTGCAGTCACGTTTAAGCCGCCCAAGCTTCATCTTTAGGGGCACAAAACGACAATTCTGTTCTAACATCAAGACTGCAGAGCCGGCGTCCATCTTATCTGATGAATGTATGATCTCCTTGACCCGGCGAACCCAATGGGTCGTGGACTCGCCCTCCTGCTGCTTACAGTTAGTCAAATCCACAATTGACATAGACTGCCTACAGGTATCCTTGAAGTTTTGAATGAACCGGGCCTTCAGCTCGGTCCAAGACCCAATGGAGTTCGGTGGCAGCCCTTTTAACCACGTGCGGGCAGTTCCATCTAACATCATGGTGAAATATTTGGCCATGGCCGCCTCGCTGACCTCTAGCAGTTCCATGGCCATCTCATAACTCTCAATCCAGGCCGCAGGCTGTAAGTCAGCTGTATAGTTAGGCACCTTCCTAGGGCCCTTGAAATCCTTAGGTAAACGTTCATTACGGATGGCCGGCACCAAACAAGGGACACCCCCGGTCCTGGTAGAAATACCCACATCAACGGACGCCGTTGGATAAGCCGGGGGGGTCTGATAAGCCGTCAATTGCGGCACCTGCTCCGCCTCTTGCCGTGCTTGGTCTGCGGCGTAGAAGGTTCCAACATGAGCCGGGCCATGGCGTCGGACATTACTTGAGCCGGTCGCCGAGACCATGTGCCGGCTGTAGCTCGGGCTCTGGCCTGGGCGAGGAGTTGAGTGGATCCTGTCCCGGCTGTAGGAGTACGCCTCTTGCTGCGCTAGGGCCGTCTGCAGGAGTTCCCTGACCCGGCGGGTTTCCACGGCTGCCGGAGAATTGCCGTCAACGGGAAGAGCCGCCAGTCGTGCTGCCGCTGCTACCATGTTCTCCAGCGGGTTATCGTAACGACCCGGGGGTATTGGCACATACTGAGGCGGGGCAGGGGGCGCCTGGGGAGGCCCCATTACTAGTGGCTGAATAAGGGGTCCCGACCCGGGCGCAATGACACCTGGTGGGTTACTGGATCCCGCACCCGGCGTGTTGAATAGATTGCGCGGATCGTAAACCGGCGGGAGTCGAGACTGGGCCTTCTGATGCCTCCTTCTCATGACCTCGTTGGCCGCGTTCTGATCCATCGTGAGTTGGAAGGACTGCGCCTGAATCAACTGAGCCCGGGCGTCGAGAGCCGCCCGCTCCGCCGCCAGCCTGATCCCTTCTGCTGCAAGATCCTCTTTTGCTTTCATCAGATCCAATTTTAACTGTGCCACCTCCGCGTCATGCTGGGCTTGATCTGCCGGGTCAACCGTGGCAGTTAACAGGGCCGTCATCTTATCTGTGAGATCCATCAGCACCTGAGCCGGGGAAGGCTCCGGATTTTCTGATCCGGTAGCGGGGTTCTGAACAGGCTGCGCACCAGCCATAAAAACTCCGACCTGACTTGGCGGCTCAAAAAGGTCCGGAATACTGTTGCCATCGGAATAACTCATGAGCCTGCCATCTTGAAGTTGGTACAACGAGTTTGACTCATCAGCGGCCGACTCGCCGTCAGAGCCGGCGGCCGCCTCATCCCCAGACCCAGATGGATCGGAGGGCCTTCCATGGATGCATCCCACAAAAGCGCGTTTTAAGGCAGGCCGGGCCCGGGCGGATCGGGCGCGCTGAGCCGTTTCGATGAGATCGGCGCAGAGACCCGGCTCGGGGCCCGGCTCACCAATCTTGCCAATGAAGACATGAATTCCGCCAAAGGGGACCCGGTACCCGTACTCCACTGAGCCGGCGTCGGGGCCCCAGTCCGCGTCGTCGATGTAGAGCCTGCCGCGACGACTCTTGGTCATCTGGCCCACAGCGTATCCCTTGAGCCCTTCGAAGCTGCCCTTCAAGAACTCAAATCCACCGTGCGCTCGCCCCACGGTGGGCGCCAACTGTCGTGGAATTGTCACGGCAGATGTCCTTGGGCTAGGACTTAGTCGTGGAGCCATCGCAACTAGGAAGCTTGAAGGGGTTATGCGGGACAAGGAACACGAGGGTTTATACTGGTTCGGCCCCTTACGGTGAAGGTAAAAGCCTACGTCCAGTTCGAGGTGTTATTGATTAGGGTTACGATCGCCAGGGAACTAAACACTTATCCCGGCTCTCGGAGAGATTGTTGTCGTCCCCAAACCGCTGCCGGGTCGTCCCTTTATATAGGGAGGCTGACGCCCAGCAGCCCTTAGAGTCCCGAGCCGGCTCATAAGAGTGTCCGGCTCGGGCTCTAAAACAATACTTGCCTTACACTACAAGTCTACTATAACAATGATTGTAACTACGGGCTTTAAGCCATATCCGGGTCTCAGCCCATCTCTGGCCCATTATCCTGAAACTTAGCTCCGGGCTTCTGGTAATGATCCTTGGAGTAACCCGGCCCTCCTGGCGGGTGACCCCCAGGTCTATATCCTCAACACAGTTGGTTTCAGTTGGGTGAGATCTCAAGGCCTCGTTTCTCGTTTGTTTTGGTTGTGTTTATTTGGCTTGAGATACTCTTATTTACTTGCTTTCGCGGTGTGGTTGTGAGCTACCTAGTCTATGTGAGAGACTATCTACTTTATGGAATTTATCTATGCTTATGTTAATGTATCTTGTGGAGTATGATCTAGTTTCTATATGTTAGTCTCACGTTTTCTGCTCACCACACTTGCATGTGATCTAGGCACCGTGTTGGGTTTTATTATGTTGATCACATGCCTTGACAATGGGGGTCTAGGGGGAGCCTCATATGTGTGTGCTTGATGCATAATCAAGCATTTTTTTCTTGCACATATATAGGGGGAGCTCCTTTGATCAACTATTGTCGCATGGCTGCTCACTTAAGTTGTATCCTATATGCCATGTCCTAACCATGTTGTCATCAATGCACCAAAAAGGGGGAGATTGAAAGTGCAAGTATCACTTAGATTATATTTTGGTGTGATGACAATGTGGTTAGTGGAACTAATGTTGGTTGCTAAAGTTTATCTCGGGACGTTGGTTCCAAGGTGTCCATTGATGGAGGTGTGCGACCCCCCAGTCCAAAAAGATCAAAGGCGTGGTTACCGGCGACTCGAAGGTTTTTCGTTTTGGTTCGATTTGAGTCGTAGGTAAAACCGCACTATCAAGAGGGGTCTTCGTGGAATTAGTGTCGTGTGGGAATGCCTCCAAGACAGATACACCAGCCCTCCTACACCTCCTCAGATATTCCACTTGTTGTGTGCTTTGCCGTGGTGTCCTGTGATGTTTTCATCAGAAATCTTCTGGACACCCCGTGTGCACGGGGTCTCTGACCCCCGTGCGCACGGGGTAGTTAGAATATTTCTGGACACCCGTGCGCACGGGGCTGACTTGGCCCTTGCGCACGGGGTACCCCTAAACTCACTGGACACCCCGTGCGCACGGGGCTGACTTGGCCCGTGCGCACGGGGTACCTCGCATCTCACTGGACACCCCATGCGCACGGGGCTGACTTGGCCCGTGCGCACGGGGTCCAACGGGCAGAAATCCCCTCCCGGCCAAGAACACTATAAAAGCCCTCTTCTTCCTCCTCCATCCCCTAACCCTAATGTCTTGTTGAGCTCCTCCATTGCTACACCCCATTTTGCTCACTACTCTCAATCCCTCCACCCAATCTTGTTGAAGCTTTGGGGATTGGGAGAGCAAGACCCGATCTACTCTTTGACCAAACCAAATCGCATTCCCCGCAACATTCATCCACCATGACTTGTTACTCTTGGAGCTTGGGCTCCTAGGCGGTTAGAGGTTCCTCCGGAAGCTTCCTTGCTTGTGGTGTGCTCCGGAGAAGTTTGTAAAGGTGTGGTGGTCGCCTTCAAGACCAACCCCAAGTGATTCGAGGCTCATCCGTTGGGGGTGACTCAAAGGAGATTACGGTGAGCCTTCGGTGGCGTTCCGCAAGCTTTGGCTCCGGCACCGCTCCAAACGGAGAGTAGCTCTTCCCCAAGGAAGAGTGAACTTCGGGATAAAATCCGCGTCCTCGTCTCACTTGTGGTTAATCCTTTCCCGCACTTTACTTAGCCTTGTATGCTTGTTGGCTTGCTAATTAGTTTGTTGCCTAGCATACTTAGCTTAGAGCTTGCTTGTCATATAGGTTGTGTTCACCTAGTTGCATATCTAGTGAACCCTTTTTATCCGCTAAGCCTTAAAATTGACAAGAAAGAGTAAAATTTGTAGTCTCCTATTCACCCCCCCCTCCTAGTCGACCGTATCGATCCTTTCAATTGGTAGCAGAGCCTCGTGCTCTAATATAAGGTTTTACAACCTTAGAGGATATGGCAGATCTAGGGAATGAGGGAGGTGTCGCACCACTTGCGGAGGATGGTCAAAACCTACCCCCCGCCGCGGCCGACGCACTTGTTGCTCCGGCCGTTGCTCCCGTCGCCCCCATTAACCCGGGTGCCCCGTTGACCGCGGCCGATATTCTTTCAATGTTTGCGGACCTCAAAACTTCTATGTTGAAAGAAGTTCGCTCCTCGGTCAAGGAGGAAATTGATGCTCTCTTAAAGCCCTCGACATCCGCCTCAAACTCATTTGATCCAAATGCGGTTCATGATGCGGATGATTCGAGAGAACCTCTTGCATCCCCGGCTCGCACTCAAGTTCCCAAGTACAATGTCGTGGAACCATTTTACTCACCACAACCCTTGCAGCACCCTCGCATTAATCCTGTGGGGCCTCCGCCCCCTTTGAAAGCTAACGCGTTTGCTAAGTGGAAGCTAGATATGGAGTCTCATATTCGCAGTGCATCTACACAACTATGGTGGATTGTGGTCAATGGTTTCAACCCCAAGGATCCCATGAATCTCACTCCAAGAGAAGCAGTTGATGATCAACTCAATGCTCCCGCCCACCACATGTTGCGCATCGCGGTGACCAATGACTATAGTGACTCCATTGCTCTCCTCAAGACCGCCATGGAAATTTGGGATTGCCTTGAGGAGGCCCTCGAAGGTGATGAAGCAATTCGAAGATCTCAGTTGGCTTTGCTCAAGCAAGAAGTCAACCTATTTGTGAGAAATGAGGGTGAGTCCGTGGAAGAGGTATATCGGAGGTTGAAGTCTCTTGTGCTCAATTTGAGAACCTTTGGGTGCACTTGGGCGAATGATGATTTCATTAAGGACAAGTTCATTGATGCTATGGTTCTCATGGAACATACCATGGTGATGATGATACATCAACGCCCGGACTATCAAAAGTTGACCGCGGCACAAGTAGTATCCACCTTCTCAACTCATGTTCTTTTGGAGACCAAGTCCAAGAAGACCTTTGCCATAGCTCAAGCCACCAAGAACTCAAATCTTGCATTGAAGGCCAAGAAAGTAGTTGCCCAACCCTCAAGGGATGAAGAAGTTGTTGAAGAGACTTGTGAGGAAGATGTTGAAGAGACTTGTGTTCCAAGGCCATGTCTGTACATGCTAGGCTCGTCAAGTTTAACCCAAGTAATCTGCATGTGTAAAACTGTCTTACACCCGTTGTATGTGAATGTAGAGTCTATCACACCCGATCATCACGTGGTGTCTCGAAACGACGAACTGTAGCAACGGTGCATACTCAGGGAGAACACTTTCTTGGGGAACGTAGCATGCAATTTCAAAAAAATTCCTACGATCACGCAAGATCTATCTAGGAGATGCATAGCAACGAGAGGGGGAGAGTGTGTCCACGTACCCTCGTAGACCGAAAGTGGGAGCGTTAGGTTAACGCTGTTGATGTAGTCGAACGTCTTCACGATCCAACCAATCTTAGTACCAAACGTACGACACCTCCGAGTTTAGCACACGTTCAGCTCGATGACGTCCCTCGAACTCTTGATCCAGCAAAGGGTTGAGGGAGAGTTCCATCAGCACGACGGCGTGGTGATGGTGATGTTGATGTGATCCGTGCAGGGCTTCGCCTAAGCACTACGACGCTTATGACCGGAGGAGTAAACTGTGGAGGGGGCACTGCACACGGCTAAGAGAACAATTGATGTGCTATGGGTTGCCCCCTGCCCCCGTATATAAAGGAGAGGAGGAGGAGGAGGCCGGCCAGGAGGCGCGTGATAACCCACAAGTATATGGGATCAATTGTAGCCTCTTTCTATAAGTAAGAGTGTCGAACCCAATGAGGAGCTAAAGGTAGAACAAATATTCCCTCAAGTTCTATCGACCACCAATACAACTCTACGCACGCTTGACGTTCGCTTTACCTAGAACAAGTATGAAACTAGAAGTACTTTGTAGGTGTTGTTGGATAGGTTTGCAAGAATATATAGAGCTCGTAAATAAAAAGTAGGGGCTGTTTTAGATAAAGACACAACTAAATTAGTTTTAGTATAGAGCTTTTTGTTACGAGAAAGTTATTTGTCCCTAGGCAATTGATAACTAGACCGGTAATCATTATTGCAATTTTATTTGAGGGAGAGGCATAAGCTAACATACTTTCTCTATTTGGATCATATGCACTTATGATTGGAACTCTAGCAAGCATCCGCAACTACTAAAGATCATTAAGGTAAAATCCAACAATAGCATTAAAGCATCAAGTCCCCTTTATCCCATACGCAAACAACCTACTTACTCGGGTCTGTGCTTCTGTCACTCACGCCACCCACCATAAGCAAATCATGAACATATTGCAAACCCTACAGTGGGAATCCCTCATGCTTGCGCGACACGGAGAGCACCATAGGACAGCACCAATAATAAAACATGCAACTCAAACCAATCTTGATCATCAAATATCCCATAGGACAAAACGGATCTACCCAAACATCATAGGATAGCCATACATCATTGGGAAATAATATATAGCGTTGAGCACCATGTTTAAGTAGAGATTACAGCGGGTAAGAGAGAGGTTACACCGCTGCATAGAGGGGGGAAGAGTTGGTGATGATGGCGGTGAAGTTGTTGGTGAAGATTGCGGTGATGATGATGGCCACGGCAGCGTTCCGGCGCCACCGGAAGAGAAGGGGAGAGGGGACCCCTTCGTCTTCTTCTTCCTTGACCTCCTCCCTAGATGGGAGAAGGGTTTCCCCTCTGGTTCTTGGCCTCCATGGCGTGGGAGGGGCGAGAGCCCCTCCGAGATTGGATCTGTCTCTCTGTCTCTCTCTGTTTCCGCGTTCTGTTCTGCTGCCCTTTCACTGTTTCGTATATATATGGAGATCTGTAACTCCAATTGGACTGAAATCTTCGCCGTGATTTTTCCCCAAAAATTAGCTTTCTTGCGGCCGAAGAAGGGCATCAACCACCTTATGGGGGGCCCACGAGGGTCAGGGGCGCGCCCAGGGGGTGGGGCGCACCCCCTGCCTCGTGCCTCCCTCGGGCACCGTCTCGCGTGGATTTTTCTTCCCATATTCTCCGAATATTCCAAAAATAATCTCCGTCCATTTTTATCCCGTTTGGACTCCGTTTGATATGGATATTCTGCGAAACAAAAACATGCAACAAACAGGAACTGGCAGTGGGCACTGGATCAATATGTTAGTCCCAAAAATAGTATAAAAAGTTACCAAAAAGTATATGAAAGTTGTAGAATATTGGCATGGAACAATCAAAAATTATAGATATGATGGAGACGTATCAGCATCCCCGAGCTTAATTCCTGGTCGTCCTCGAGTAGGTAAATGATAAAAAAGATATTTTTGATGTGGAATGCTACCTAGCATAATCTTGATCACATGTCTAATCATGGCATGAATATTAAGATACGAGTGATTCAAAGCAATAGTCTATCATTTGACATAAAAGCAATAATACTTCAAGCCTACTAATAAAGCAATCATGTCTTTTCAAAATAACATGGCCAAAGAAAGTTATCCCTACAAAATCATATAGTCTGGCTATGCTCCATCTTCACCACACAAAATATTCAAATCATGCACAACCCGGATGACAAGCCAAGCAATTGTTTCATACTTTTGATGTTCTCAAACCTTTTGAACTATCACGCAATACATGAGCGTGAGCCATGGACATAGCACTATAGGTGGAATAGAATATGATGGTGGAGAAGACAAAAAGGAGAAGATAGTCTCACATCAACTAGGTGTATCAACGGGCTATGGAGATGCCCGTCAATAGATATCAATGTGAGTGAGTAGGGATTGCCATGCAACGGATGCACTAGAGCTATAAGTGTATGAAAGCTCAAACTGAAAACTAAGTGGGTGTGCATCCAACTTGCTTGCTCATGAAGACCTCGGGCGTTTGAGGAAGCCCATCATCGGAATATACAAGCCAAGTTCTATAATGAAAATTTCCACTAGTATATGAAAGTGATAACTCAAGAGACTCTCTATATGAAGAACATGGTGCTAATTTGAAGCACAAGTGTGGTACAAGGATAGTAACATTGCCCCTTCTCTCTTTTTCTCTCATTTTTTTTGTTTTTTTCTCTTTTTTTATATTTATTATTATTATTTTTTCGTCCGGAGTCTCATCCCGACTTGTGGGGGAATCATAGTCTCCATCATCCTTTCCTCACTGGGGCAATGCTCTAATAATGATGATCATCACACTTCTATTTACTTACAACTCAATATTACAACTCGATATCTAGAACAAAGATATGACTCTATATGAATGCCTCCGGCGGTGTACCGGGATGTGCAATGATCTAGCATAGCAATGACATCAAAAACGGACAAGCCATGAAAACATCATGCCATCTATCTTACGATCATGCAAAGCAATATGACGATAAATGCTCAAGTCATGTATATGATGATGATGGAAGTTGCATGGCAATATATCTTGGAATGGCTATGGAAATGCCATGATAGGTAGGTATGGTGGCTGTTTTGAGGAAGATATAATGAGGTTTATGCGTGATAGAGCGTATCGTATCACGGGGTTTGGATGCACCGGCGAAGTTTGCACCAACTCTCGAGGTGAGAAAGGGCAATGCACGGTACCGAAGAGGCTAGCAATGATGGAAGGGTGAGAGTGCGTATAATCCATGGACTCAACATTAGTCATAAAGAACTCACATACTTATTGCAAAAATATATTAGTCATCAAAACAAAGTACTACGCGCATGCTCCTAGGGGGATAGATTGGTAGGAAAAGACCATCGCTCGTCCCCGACCGCCACTCATAAGGAAGACAATCAATAAATAAATCATGCTCCGACTTCATCACATAACGGTTCACCATACGTGCATGCTACGGGAATCACAAACCTCAACACAAGTATTTCTACTAATCCACAACTACCCACTAGCATGACTCTAATATCACCATCTTTATATCACAAAACTATTGCAAGGAATCAAACATATCATATTCAGTGATCTACAAGTTTTATGTAGGATTTTATGACTAACCATGTGAATGACCAGTTCCTGTCATCTCTCTAAATAGATATAAGTGAAGCAAGAGAGTTTAATTCTTTCTACAAAAGATATGCCCACGCTCTAACAAATATAAGTGAAGCAAAAGAGCATTCTACAAATGGTGGTTTTCTATGTAAAGAGAAACAGGCAATCCAAACTTCAAATGATATAAGTGAAGCACATGAAGCATTCTATAAAGCCATACTCAAAAGATATAAGTGAAGTGCAAAGAGCATTCTATAAATCAACCAAGGACTATCTCAGACCAGCATGGTGCATAAAAGAAAAATGAAAACTAAATGCAAAAGACGCTCCAAGATTGCACATATCGCATGAACGAAACGAATCCGAAAACATACCGATACTTGTTGAAGAAAGAGGGGATGCCTTTCGGGGCATCCCCAAGCTTAGATGCTTGAGTCTCCTTGAATATTTACTTGGGGTGCCTTGGGCATCCCCAAGCTTGAGCTCTTGCCTCTCTTCCTTCTCCTCACATCGAGACCTTCTCGATCATCGAACACTTCATCCACACAAAACTTCAACAGAAAACTCGGTAAGATCCGTTAGTATAATAAAGCAAATCACTACTCTAAGTACTGTTGCAAACCAATTCATATTTTGTTTTTGAATTGTGTCTACTTTAGTATAGCTTTTCCATGGCTTAATCCACTGATAGAAATTGATAGTTTCATCAAAACAAGCAAACTATGCATCAAAAACAGAATCTGTCTAAAACAGAACAGTCTGTAATAATCTGAACATTCACCATACTTCTGATACTTGAACAATTCTGCCAAAATTAGGAAAAATAAACAATTTGTATAGAAAGACAGTGCAAAAAGAATCAGAACCGTTTGACATTCCAGTAAAAAAAATTAAAAATCGCGCACTGCAGCCAAAGTTGCTGTCCTGCACCGTACAAACCAACAAGCATTGTAAACATCCTAAAGGCAAACCTTGGCACATTACTTTTATAATACAATGGAATTGTACAAGGGGATAATTATTTTTTTTGAAAAGTTTCTGTAATCAAGATTCACAAAGTTTCCGTGAGCATGAACAAAGTTCAAGGCCAGCTCCCACTTTAACAATGCTCGTCTTTCTCACTTTCACTTTCCTTTATGAAAAGTTTTAGGTTCCCCTCTTTATTTTTCTTGTTTTTAGACTTTATAAAAGCACTCAACAGAAATAAATGACTCTCTAAAACTTCTGGGTTGTCTCCCTGGCAGCGCTTTCTTTAAAGCCATTAAGCTAGGCATATAGTGCTCAAGTAGTGGATCCACCCGGATCCCAAGGTATATCAAAGCCAATTTTAATTAGCAATGATTTGGCATTTAGTAGTGAGCACACGGCAACATATATCAAGCATTGACAAAGTCTAACTCTCTTCCTATGCATCGGCATGTCATAAAAGAACAATTCATGCACACCTAGTAAAGGCCAATGCATAGTATAAGCAGTTTCTTGCAATTTTATCATGTTGGAAACATAGAGAGGTGGAGATATAGTTCCTCTCTCATAATAATTGCAAGTAGGAGCAGAAAGCACATGCATATTATATCTATCAAAATCATCATGTGCAACGGTAAAATGCAACCCATCAATATAATCTTTAATAAGTGCAAACTTCTCCGATATAGTGTAGTTGGGAGAAGGAAAAAAGATAATAGGACTATCATGTGTGGGTGCAATAGCAACAATTTCATGTTTAAAATAAGGCACTATAGCAAGTTCATCTCCATAAGCATAATCCATATTGGCATCTTGGCCACAAGCATAGAAGGCATCATCAAAAAGGGGTATTTCAAGAGAATCAACGGGATCATAACAGTCATCATAGCAATCATCCTTCGGTAAGTACGAAGGGAAATTAAAGAATGTATGAATTGAAGAGTTACTCTCATTAGAAGGTGGGCACGGGTAGCTAATCCGCTCTTCCTCCTTTTGTTCTTCGCTCTCCTCATCATCTTTTTCATCCAATGAGCTCACAGTTTCATCAATTTCTTCTTCCATAGACTCCTGCAAAATATTAGTATCTTCTTGGCCAGTGGAGTAGTCCTCAATATATAGTTCAACATAGGAATTAGAAGCATAATTATCATAGCCATATTTAAGTATGGCAAAAATTTCAGATTTGTAAAGAGTAGCATCATACTTTTCAATCAAAGAAGCAATTTCGTAAGCACCCTTAAAAGCAACAAATTCTTCAATTTGTTGAACATCATAGTAACTATAAACACCTTTAGCATACGAAGATACGATTCCATTATCAGTAAACTCACATTGATAGGGAAGGTGCTTCTTAGGGTTTTCAGAACAACAAGTAAAATCATATATTTCACATAAATTCCAAGCATAGCATTGCAAATGATGAATTTGACCCAGTAAAAGTTTCCCTTTTTCAGATATACGGTGTCGCACATAACAAGCATGCTCATCTAAAGATTTGCCCTCAACTAAACTAGTTGGGGTTTCAGCACGAGCACAAAGGGATCGAAGATGATCCAAGTAAAAAGCTTCAGGGGTGTGATAGATTTTGAGTGGTTCTTCAACCATTGGTTCAGTAGATACAACTAAATTTTTTGGTATTTTGCGTTTCCTACCCATAACTAAAGATAGAAAACAACTAAGAACAACAAATAAAAATTACTTAGTGATAAAGCAAACAAGCACACACGAGAATATTCACCCCACGCTATGACTCCCCGGCAACAGCGCCAGAAAAAGGTCTTGATAACCCACAAGTATAGGGGATAAATTGTAGCCTCTTTCGATAAGTAAGAGTGTCGAACCCAACGAGGAGCTAAAGGTAGAACAAATATTCCCTCAAGTTCTATCGACCACTGATACAACTCTACGCACACTTGACGTTCGCTTTACCTAGAACAAGTATGAAACTAGAAGTACTTTGTAGGTGTTGTTGGATAGGTTTGCAAGAATATAAAGAGCACATAAATAAAAAGTAGGGGCTGTTTTAGATAAAGACACAACTAAATTAGTTTTAGTAGAAAGCTTTTTGTTACGAGAAAGTTATTTGTCCCTAGGCAATCGATAACTAGACCGGTAATCATTATTGCAATTTTATTTGAGGGAGAGGAATAAGCTAACATACTTTCTCTACTTGGATCATATGCACTTATGATTGGAACTCTAGCAAGCATCCGCAACTACTAAAGATCATTAAGGTAAAACCCAACCATAGCATTAAAGCATCAAGTCCCCTTTATCGCATACGCAAACAACCTACTTACTCGGGTCTGTGCTTCTGTCACTCACGCCACCCACCATAAGCAAATCATGAACATATTGCAAACCCTACAGTGGGTATCCCTCACGCTTGCACGACACGGAGAGCACCATAGGACAGCACCAATAATAAAACATGCAACTCAAACCAATCTTGATCATCAAATAGCCCATAGGACAAAACGGATCTACTCAAACATCATAGGATAGCCATACATCATTGGGAAATAATATATAGCGTTGAGCACCATGTTTAAGTAGAGATTACAGCGGGTAAGAGAGAGGTTACACCGCTGCATAGAGGGGGGAAGAGTTGGTGATGATGGCGGTGAAGTTGTTGGTGAAGATTGCAGTGATGATGATGGCCACGGCAGTGTTCCGGCGCCACCGGAAGAGAAGGGGAGAGGGGACCCCTTTGTCTTCTTCTTCCTTGACCTCCTCCCTAGATGGGAGAAGGGTTTCCCCTCTGGTCCTTGGCCTCCATGGCGTGGGAGGGGCGAGAGCCCCTCCGAGATTGGACCAGTCTCTCTCTGTTTCTGCGTTCTGTTCTGCTGCCCTTTCACCATTTCATATATATATATATATGGAGATCCGTAACTCCGATTGGACTGAAATCTTCGCCGTGATTTTCCCCCAAAAATTAGCTTTCTTGCGGCCGAAGAAGGGCATCAACCGCCTTACGGGGGGCCCACGAGGGTCAGGGGCGCGCCCCCTGCCTCGTGCCTCCCTCGGGCACCGTCTCGCGTGGATTTTTCTTCCCATATTCTCCGAATATTCCAAAAATAATCTCCGTCCATTTTTATCCCGTTTGGACTCCGTTTGATATGGATATTCTGCGAAACAAAAACATGCAACAAACAGGAACTGGCACTGGGCACTGGATCAATATGTTAGTCCCAAAAATAGTATAAAAAGTTGCCAAAAAGTATATGAAAGTTGTAGAATATCGGCATGGAACAATCAAAAATTATAGATACGTCGGAGACGTATCAGCGCGCGCCATGGGGGGGTCCTACTAGGACTAGGATTCGCCCCCCCCCCTCCCCTTTCCTTTCTTCACCGGAGGGAAAAGGAAGGAGAGGGAGAGGGAGAGGAAAGGGGGGCCGCACCCCCTCCTCCTTGTCCTATTCGGACTCCCTAGGAGGGGGGTGCACGCCACCCCCCGTGGGCTTCCCTCTCTCTACCTTAGGGCCCATGTAGGCCCAATACTTCCCCGGGGGGTTCCGGTAACCCCTCGGTACTCCGGTAAAATATCCGAACCACTCGAAACCATTCCGATGTCCGAATACTACCTTCCAATATATGAATCTTTACCTCACGACCATTTCGAGACTCCTCGTCATGTCCATGATCTCATCCGGGACTCCGAACAAACTTCAGTCACCAAAACACATAACTCATAATACAAATCGTCATCGAACGTAAAGCGTGCGGACCCTACGGGTTCGAGAACTATGTAGACATGACTGAGACACATCTCCGGTCAATAACCAATAGCGGAACCTGGATGCTCATATTGGTTCGTACATATTCTAAGAAGATCTTTATCGGTTAAACCGCAATAACAACATATGTTATTCCCTTTGTCATCGGTATGTTACTTGCCCGAGATTCGATCGTCGGTATCATCATACCTTGTTTAATCTCATTACCGGCAAGTCTCTTTACTCATTCCGTAATGCATCATCCCGCAACTAACTCATTAGTCACATTGCTTGCAAGGCTTATAGTGATGTGCATTACCGAGAGGGCCCAGAGATACCTCTCCGATACTCGGAGTGACAAATCCTAATCTCGATCTATGCCAACCCAACAAACACCTTCGGAGACACCTGTAGAGCATCTTTATAATCACCCAGTTACGTTGTGACGTTTGATAGCACACAAGGTGTTCCTCCGGTATTCAGGAGTTGCATAATCTCATAGTCAGAGGAATATGTATAAGTCATGAAGATAGCAATAGCAATAAAACTTAACGATCATTATGCTAAGCTAATAGATGGGTCTTGTCCATCACATCATTATGTAATGATGTGATCTCATTGATCAAATGACAACACATGTCTATGGTCAGGAAACTTAACCATCTTTGATTAAGTAGCTAGTCAAGTAGAGGCATACTAGGGACACTCTGTTTGTCTATGTATTCACACATGTACTAAGTTTCCGATTAATACAATTCTAGCATGAATAATAAACTTTTATCATGATATAAGGAAATATAAATAACAACTTTATTATTGCCTCTAGGGCATATATCCTTCACACTTTTACCTTGAAATTTAGTGAAGGCATCATCTTATAATGCTATCGTCGTTCTAAGCAAAATAAGATGCATATGAGATAAACATCACATGCAATCAAAATATGTGACATGATATGGCCATCATCATCTTGTGCTTTTGATCTCCATATCCAAAGCATCGTCATGATCTCCATCATCACTGGCTCGACACCTTGATATCCACGTTGCGCCGTGGTCGTCTCGCCAACTATTGCTTCTACAACTATCGCTGATACGTCTCCAACGTATCTATAATTTTTTATTGTTCCATGCTATTTTATTATCAATGTTGGATGTTTTATAATCATTTTATAGTCATTTTATATCATTTTTGGTACTAACCTATTGACATAGTGCCAAGTGCCAGTTGCCATTTTTCCATGTTTTTTACATCGCGGGAAATCAATATCAAACGGAGTCCAAATGCCACGAAACTCCATGATGATTTTTTATGGGCCAGAAGGAAGGCAATGGGCCCTGGTTGCACCTGGGGGGTGCCCCGAGGGGGGCACAACCCACCAGGGCGCGCCAGGAGGCCCAGGCGCGCCCTGGTGGGTTGTGCCCACCTCGGGTGCCCCCCGGACCGCCTCTTTGCTCTATAAATACCCCAAAATCCACAAACCCTAGGGGAATCGACGAAATATTCATCCAGCCGCCGCAGAGTCCAGAACCACCAGATCCAATCTAGACACCATCACGGAGGGGTTCACCACTTCCATTGGTGCCTCTCCGATGATGCGTGAGTAGTTCTTTGTAGACCTTCGGGTCCGTAGTTAGTAGCTAGATGGCTCTCTCTCTCTCTCTCTCTCTCTCTCTCTCTCTCTCTCGCTGTACTCTCAATACAATGGTCTCTTGGAGATCCATATGATGTAACTCTTTTTGCGGTGTGTTTGTTGGGATCTGATGAACTTCGAGTTTATGATCAGTTATATCTTTTTATATCCATGAAAGTTATTTGAGTTTCTTTGATCTCTTATATGCATGATCTCTTATAGCCTCGTATTTCTTCTCCGATATTTGGGTTTTGTTTGGCCAACTTGATCTATTTATCTTGCAATGGGAAGAGGTGCCCCGTAGTGGGTTCGATCTTACGGTGCTTGATCCCAGTGACAGAAAGGGAACCGACACGTATGTATCGTTGCTACTAAGGATAAAAAGATGAGATCTATATCTACCGCCATATAGATAAAAGGATCTTGTCTACATCATGTCATCGTTCTTATTGCATTACTCCATTTTTCCATGAACTTAATACACTAGATGCATGCTGGATAGCGGTCGATGTGTGGAGTAATAGTAGTAGATGCAGGCAGGAGTCGGTCTACTAATCTTGGACGTGATGCCTATGTAATGATCATTGCCTGGATATTGTCATGATTATTTTAATTTCTATCAATTGCCCAACAGTAATTTGTTTACCCACCGTTTGCTATTTTTCTCTAGAGAAGCCACTAGTGAAACCTACGGCCCCCGGGTCTTCTTTCTCATATATTTGCCTTGCGATCTATTTTTCCTTTGCGTTTTTATTCAGTTCTATTAAACCAAAAATACAAAAATATCTTGCTGTACTTTATTTTATTTGCGATCTATTATTTCAATCTATTATAATTTTACCCATCTTCGTGCCTTCTGGCGCCGTTACCCGAAAGGGATTGACAACCCCTTTAACACGTTGGGTTGCGAGTGGATGTTATTTGTGTGCAGGGGCTGTTTACATTTTGTTGCTTGGTTCTCCTACTGTTTTGATACCTTGGTTTCATTACTGAGGGAAATAGCTACCGTTGTTGTGCTACATCAACCTCTCCTCTTGGGGAAAACACCGACGTAGTCTTAGCAAACATCATCAAGTGAATTTCTGGCGCCGTTGCCGGGGAGGATCTTCAACATAACCAGATTCCTAATCACAAATCTCATCTCCTCGCAATTAACATTATTTCTCATTTGCCTCTCGTTTTCCTCTCCCCCACTTCACAAAAATTTGCTGTTTTATTCGCCTCTCTTTTTCTGTTGGCCATTTTATTGCTGGATCTGCTTTTGAGTGCGATATTGTTGTGTGGTCATCATGACTCAAGAGAACACCAAATTATGTGATTTCTCAAATACCAACAACAATGATTTTATTGGCACTCCGCTTGCTCCTCCTGCCACTAGTGCGGAGACTTCTGATATTAATACAGCTTTGCTGAATCTTGTTATGAAAGACCAATTTTCTGGTACTCCTAATGAGGATGCCGCGTCCCATCTTAATACCTTCTTGGAATTATGCGATATGCAAAAGAAAAAAGATGTGGACAATGATGTGGTCAAGATGAAATTATTTCCGTTTTCTTTGCGTGATTCTGCAAAAATTTGGTTCTCTTCTTTGCCTCGCAATAGTATCGATTCTTGGAACAAGTGCAAAGATGCTTTTTATCACCAAATATTTTCCGCCCGCAAAAATTATTTCCCTTAGAACCCAGATCATGAATTTCAAGCAACTTGAACATGAACATGTTGCACAATCTTGGGAAAGAATGAAAATGATGCTAAGGAATTGCCCAACTCATGGGTTAAATCTTTGTATGATCATACAAAAAATTTATGCGGGGTTGAATTTTGTTTCTCGTAATCTTTTAGATTCCGCCGCGGGTGGAACTTTTATGGAAATTACTTTGGGTGAAGCCACCAAATTGCTTGATAATATAATGGTAAATTATTCACAATGGCATACCGAAAGAGCACCTACTCGTAAAAAAGTTAATTCGGCTGAAGAAATTTCTTCTTTGAGTGAAAAAGTTGATGCTATTATGAAATTGGTTGCTAGTAAAAGTGCTCCTATTGATTTTAATGATATGCCTTTGTCTACTTTGATTGAGCAAAATAGTGATGCCATTGATGTGAATTTTATCTCTCGCAATAATTTCAACAACTATGCTTATAGAGGTAATTTTAATCCTAGGCCTTTTCCTAGTAATTCCTCTAATAATTATGGTAATTCCTATGGAAATCAATCTTACAATAATAATAGGAATACCTCTGTTCTTGAGAATGATATTAAAGAATTTATCAACGCAAAAAGTTTTCAACACTTCCATAGAAGAAAAGTTGAATAAGATTGATGATTTGTCTAGAAGTGTTGATAGAATTGCTCATGATGTGGAAAATCTCAAGATGAAAACTTTTGTGCCTAAAGTTGATGAATCAATTAAAGCTCTTTATGTTTCTATGGATGAAAGTAAGAAAAGAACTGCTACGCTTAGAGCTAAAAGAGAATTTTTAGAGAAAGCTTTTTCTAGTGATTATTCTTGCAAAAATGATGAAGATCTTAAAATGATTGGTGCTTCTTCTATTGATTCCTTGTTTAGTAAAATTAAGAATGATGAAAAAGGGACTAGAGAAGAGTCAACTTTAGGTAGAAGGCGTCCCAATATTTCGGAGGGTGAAAATATTGTTGAGAAAATTAATGAAAGTGGGTTTGGAGAGGTCAAAACTTTAGCTAGTGATGCACCCACTATTTTGGATTACAAAGACTTTAATTATGATAGTTGCTCTTTGATTGATTGTATTTCTTTGTTGCAATCCATGCTAAATTCACCCTATGCTTATGAACAAAACAAAGCTTTTACTAAACATATTGTTGATACTATGATAAAAGCTTTGGAAGAAAAGTTGGAATTAGATGTTTCAATTCCTAGAAAATTGCATGATGAGTGGGAACCTACTATCAAAGTCAAGATTAAAAATTATGAATGTTTTGCTTTGTGTGACTTGGGTGCTAGTGTTTCTACAATTCCGAAATCTCTAAGTGATGTGCCTGGTCTTACCAATCTTGAAGAATGTTCCTTGAATTTGCACTTGGCGGATTCTACTATTAAAAAGCCTATGGAAAGAATTAATGATGTTCTTATTCTTCCAAATAGGAATTATGTGCCCATAGATTTTATTGTTCTTGATATTTATTGCAATCCGTCTTGTCCAATTATTCCTGGTAGACCGTTTTTACGCACTATCGGTGCCGTGATTGATATGAAAGAAGGCAATATCAAGTTCCAATTTCCTTTGAGGAAAGGTATGGAACACTTTACTAGAACAAAAATCAGGCCGCCCTATGAATCAATCATGAGGGCATCTTATGGATCTCGAACCAAAGATGACAAAACTTAGATCCTTGCTTTATGCCTAGCTAAGGGCGTAAAACTATAGCGCTTGTTGGGAGGCAACCCAATGAATAAAATTTATTTTTGCTTTTTGATTTTTATTCTTGTGTGTTTACACAATTATGCTACTGGTATGATTGTGTTTTTTGTGTTTTAGTTAGTGTTTGTGCCAAGTAAAACCTATAGGATCTTCTTGGATGATAGTTGTTTGATCTTGCTGAAAAAGACAGAAACTTTGTGCTCATGAAAATAATTTTCATAAATCACAGAAAAGGGATTTTTCCCTGATTCTTTTTTAAGAAGATTAATATACAAATTACCATGGTCCTCCTATTTTGGTAGAATTGTTGGAGTTACAGAAGTATTCGCCAAAGTCAGATTACTACAAACTGTTCTGTTTTGACGGATTCTGTTTTCTTTGTGTTGTGTGCTTATTTTGATGGCTCTATGGTTTTCTTTGATGAGTTTTTGCCATAGAAAAGTTGGAATACAGTAGATATAATACAAAAACAAAATATGAATTGGTTTGATACAGCACTTATAGTAGTGGTTTGCTTTCTTATACTAACGGATCTCACAAAAGTTTTGTTGAGTTTTGTGTGATTGAAGTTTTCAAGTTTTTGGGTTATCTTACGATGGATGAAGGAAGGATGTAAGAGCCTAAGCTTGGGGATGCCCCGGCATCCCAAGCTATTATCCAAGAATGAGCAACCAACTAAGCTTGGGGATGCCCCCGAGTGGCATCCCCGCTTTCTTCCAACAACTATCGGTATTTTACTCGAGGCTATATTTTTATTCGTCACATGATATGTGTTTTGCTTGGAGCGTCTTGTATGATATGTGTCTTTGCTTGTTTTATTTTGTGTTTTAAGTCATCAATCCTTGCTGGACACACCTATTTGACAGAGCCAAAATTATATCATGACTTGTTAGAATTGCTCTCTATGCTTCACTTAAATCTTTTATGAGCTAGGACTTGCTCTAGTGCTTCACTTATATCTTTTTGAGCACGGTGTGCTTAGTATTTTTTTAAGAAATGCTCTCTTGCTTCACTTAGATTTATTTGAGAGTTAGTAAAATTTTGAAGAAATTCTCTCTTGCTTCACTTAAATTATTTTGAGAGAAAGAAAATTTGTTATGCTCATGATCTTCACTTATATTTGTTTGAGCTTATGAAAAGCAACACATGAAAATTAGTCCCAAAGTGATAGATATCCAAGAAGGATAAAGAAAAGAAAAATGTCATAAAGATCATTGCAAAAAATAAACTTGATTCTTAGTAATAGTTTTGAGATATGATGATTTGATATGTGAGTTATGTTGATGAGTAATTGTGCTCTAGTAAGAATATTGGTGTTAAGGTTTGTGATTCCCTATGCATGCACGAAAGTCAATAATCATGCAATGAAAATTATATCCTACTTGTGGTGCATTATTCGGTGTTAATTATGCTTAATGCTTGCTTATGAGATTATTCATTTCTTGGTTGGTCGCTTCCCAATCTTTTGCTAGCCTTCATTTTGCACCTCATTTTGTGTTGTGTGCTTATTTTGATGGCTCTATGGTTTTCTTTGATGAGTTTTTGCCATAGAAAAGTTGGAATATAGTAGATATAATACAAAAACAAAATATGAATTGGTTTGATACAGCACTTATAGTAGTGGTTTGCTTTCTTATACTAACGGATCTCACAAAAGTTTTGTTGAGTTTTGTGTGATTGAAGTTTTCAAGTTTTTGGGTTATCTTACGATGGATGAAGGAAGGATGTAAGAGCCTAAGCTTGGGGATGCCCCGGCATTCCAAGCTATTATCCAAGAATGAGCAACCAACTAAGCTTGGGGATGCCCCCGAGTGGCATCCCCGCTTTCTTCCAACAACTATCGGTATTTTACTCGAGGCTATATTTTTATTCGTCACATGATATGTGTTTTGCTTGGAGCGTCTTGTATGATATGTGTCTTTGCTTGTTTTATTTTGTGTTTTAAGTCATCAATCCTTGCTGGACACACCTATTTGACAGAGCCAAAATTATATCATGACTTGTTAGAATTGCTCTCTATGCTTCACTTAAATCTTTTATGAGCTAGGACTTGCTCTAGTGCTTCACTTATATCTTTTTGAGCACGGTGTGCTTAGTATTTTTTTTAAGAAATGCTCTCTTGCTTCACTTAGATTTATTTGAGAGTTAGTAAAATTTTGAAGAAATTCTCTCTTGCTTCACTTAAATTATTTTGAGAGAAAGAAAATTTGTTATGCTCATGATCTTCACTTATATTTGTTTGAGCTTATGAAAAGCAACACATGAAAATTAGTCCCAAAGTGATAGATATCCAAGAAGGATAAAGAAAATAAAAATGTCATAAAGATCATTGCAAAAAATAAACTTGATTCTTAGTAATAGTTTTGAGATATGATGATTTGATATGTGAGTTATGTTGATGAGTAATTGTGCTCTAGTAAGAATATTGGTGTTAAGGTTTGTGATTCCCTATGCATGCACGAAAGTCAATAATCATGCAATGAAAATTATATCCTACTTGTGGTGCATTATTCGGTGTTAATTATGCTTAATGCTTGCTTATGAGATTATTCATTTCTTGGTTGGTCGCTTCCCAATCTTTTGCTAGCCTTCATTTTGCACCTCATTTTGTGTTGTGTGCTTATTTTGATGGCTCTATGGTTTTCTTTGATGAGTTTTTGCCATAGAAAAGTTGGAATACAGTAGATATAATACAGAAACAAAATATGAATTGGTTTGATACAGCACTTATAGTAGTGGTTTGCTTTCTTATACTAAGGATCTCACAAAAGTTTTGTTGAGTTTTGTGTGATTGAAGTTTTCAAGTTTTTGGGTTATCTTACGATGGATGAAGGAAGGATGTAAGAGCCTAAGCTTGGGGATGCCCCGGCATCCCAAGCTATTATCCAAGAATGAGCAACCAACTAAGCTTGGGGATGCCCTCGAGTGGCATCCCCGCTTTCTTCCAACAACTATCGGTATTTTACTCGAGGCTATATTTTTATTCGTCACATGATATGTGTTTTGCTTGGAGCGTCTTGTATGATATGTGTCTTTGCTTGTTTTATTTTGTGTTTTAGGTCATCAATCCTTGCTGGACACACCTATTTGACAGAGCCAAAATTATATCATGACTTGTTAGAATTGCTCTCTATGCTTCACTTAAATCTTTTATGAGCTAGGACTTGCTCTAGTGCTTCACTTATATCTTTTTGAGCACGGTGTGCTTAGTATTTTTTTTAAGAAATGCTCTCTTGCTTCACTTAGATTTATTTGAGAGTTAGTAAAATTTTGAAGAAATTCTCTCTTGCTTCACTTAAATTATTTTGAGAGAAAGAAAATTTGTTATGCTCATGATCTTCACTTATATTTGTTTGAGCTTATGAAAAGCAACACATGAAAATTAGTCCCAAAGTGATAGATATCCAAGAAGGATAAAGAAAAGAAAAATGTCATAAAGATCATTGCAAAAAATAAACTTGATTCTTAGTAATAGTTTTGAGATATGATGATTTGATATGTGAGTTATGTTGATGAGTAATTGTGCTCTAGTAAGAATATTGGTGTTAAGGTTTGTGATTCCCTATGCATGCACGAAAGTCAATAATCATGCAATGAAAATTATATCCTACTTGTGGTGCATTATTCGGTGTTAATTATGCTTAATGCTTGCTTATGAGATTATTCATTTCTTGGTTGGTCGCTTCCCAATCTTTTGCTAGCCTTCATTTTGCTAGCCTTCATTTTGCTAGATCTATTAAACCAAAAATACAAAAATATCTTGCTGCACTTTATTTTATTTGCGATCTATTATTTCAATCTATTATAATTTTCCCGTCTTCGTGCCTTCTGGCGCCGTTACCTGAAAGGGATTGACAACCCCTTTAACACGTCGGGTTGCGAGTGGCTGTTATTTGTGTGCAGGGGCTGATTACGTTTTGTTGCTTGGTTCTCCTACTGGTTCAATACCTTGGTTTCATTACTGAGGGAAATAGCTACCGTTGTTGTGCTACATCATCCTCTCTCTTGGGGGAAACACCGACGTAGTCTTAGCAAACATCATCAATCGCTAACACATAGTGATAAAGTAAAGCAATTACATGGCGTTTGATATTCATACAATAAAGAGACAACCATAAGGCTCCTGTCGGTTGCCGATAACTTTACAAAACATGATCATTCTCATACAATAACGTATATCACATCATGTCTTGACCATATCATCACAACATGCCCTGCAAAAACAAGTTAGACGTCCTCTACTTTGTTGTTGCAAGTTTTACGTGGCTGCTACGGGCTTCTAGCAAGAACCGTTCTTACCTAAACATCAAACCACAACGGTGTTTCATCAAGTTTGTTGTTTTAACCTTCTTCAAGGACCGTCCGCAGTCAAATTTGATTCAACTAAAGTAGGAGAAACACACACCCACCAGCCATCTTTATGCAAAACTAGTTGCATGTCTGTCGGTGGAACCGGCCTCATGTGCGTGGACATGTAAGGTTGGTCCGGGCCGCTTCATCCCACAATACCGTTGAATCAAAATAATACGTTGGTGGTAAGCAGTATGACTATCACCGCCCACAACTCTTTGTGTTCTACTCGTGCATATCATCTACGCATAGACTTGGCTCATGATGCCACTGTTGGGAAACGTTGCATGGAAAACAAAAAAATTCTACGCACACACAATGATCTATCCATGGAGATGCATAGCAACGAGGGGGAGAGTGTGTCTACGTACCATCGTAGATCGTAAGCGGAAGAGTTTCACAACGTGGTTGATGTAGTCGAACTTCTTCGCGCTTCAACTGATCAAGTATCGAACGCACTGCACCTCCGTGTTCTGCACATGTTCAGCTCGGTGATGTCCCTCGCCTTCTTGATCCAGCAAGACATCGAGGTATTAGATGAGTTTCGTTAGCACGACGGCGTAGTGTCGGTGATGGTGAAGTGATATCCACAGGGCTTCGCCTAAGCACTACGAAAATATGACCGGGGGTGTAAACGATGGAGGGGGCCGCCGCACACGGCTAGGCAATTGTCTGGTATGTGCTAGGGGCGCCCCACCACATATATATAGGTGGGAGAGAGAGGGGAGAGGCCAGGAGGCGCCCCAAGTAGGACCGAATCCTAATTGGGTTCCTCCTACGCCGGCGCCCCCGATTCCTTATTTACCGGAGGGGAAGGAAAGAGGAGGGGGAGAAAGGGAAGGGGGAGGCCGAATCCTCCCTTTCCTTTCTCTTCCCCCTTTCCTTATCCCCTTGGTTCGTCCTATATGGGGGGCGCACTAGCCCCTAGTGGCTGGTGAGTTTCTCCTCTTGGCCCATAAGGCCCATATCTTTTGCCGGGGGTGCCCGAAACCCCTTCCGGTGACCCGATATGTACCCGGTACCCTCCGGAAAACTTCTGGTGTCCAAATACTATCGTCCTATATATCAATCTTTACCTCTCGACCATTTCGAGACTCCTCGTCATGTCCGTGATCTAATCCCGGACTCCAAACAACATTCGGTCACCAAGTCACATAACTCATGTAATATTATATCGTCAACGAACATTAAGCGTACGGACCCTACGGGTTCGAGAACTATGTAGACATGATCGAGACACCTCTCTAGTCAATAACCAATAGCGGAACCTGGATGCCCATATTGGCTCCTACATATTCTATGAAGATCTTTATCGGTCGAACCGTTATGACAACATACGTTATTCCCTTTGTCTGTCGGTATGTTACTTGCCCGAGATTCGATCGTCGGTATCTTTATACCTAGTTCAATCTCATTACCGGCAAGTCTCTTTACTCATTCCGTAATACATCACCTCGTGACTAACTCCTTAGTCGTTTGCTTGCCAGCTTATGATGTGTATTACCGAGAGGGCCTAGAGATACATCTCCAATACTCAGAGTGACAAATCCTAATCTCGATCTACGCCAACTCAACAAACACCTTTGGAGATACCTGTAGAGCATCTTTATAATCACTCAGTTATGTTGTGATGTTTGATAGCACACAAGGTATTCCTCCGGTATCCAGGAGTTGAATAATCTCATAGTCGAAGGAATATGTATTTGACATGAAGAAAGCAATAGCAATAAAAATGAACGATCATTATGCTAAGCTAACGGATGGGTCTTGTCCATCACATCATTCTCCTAATAATGTGATCCCGTTATCAAATGACAACTCGTGTCTATGGTTAGGAAACCTTAACCATCTTTGATCAATGAGCTAGTCTAGTAGAGGCTCACTAGAGACACGGTATTTGTTTATGTATCCACACATGTATTTAAGTTTCTGGTCAATACAATTCTAACATGAATAATAAACCTTTATCATGAATAAGGAAATATAATAATAACCATTTTATTATTGCCTCTAGGGCATATTTCCATCAAAAACAAGTTAGACGTCCTCTACTTTGTGTTGCAAGTTTTACGTGGCTGCTACAGGCTTCTAGCAAGAACCGTTCTTAACTACGCAAAAACCACCACGGTGATTATCAAGTTTTTTTGCTTTAAACTTCTTCGACCGGTCGTAGTCAAATTCGATTCAACTGAAGTAGGAGAAACAGACACCCGCCAGCCACCTTTATGCAAAACGAGTTGTTGGGAACGTAGCATGCAATTTCAAAAAAATTCCTACGCTCACGCAAGATCTATCTAGGAGATGCATAGAAACGAGAGGGTGAGAGTGTGTCCACGTACCCTCGTAGACCGAAAGCGGAAGCGTTTGACAACGCGGTTGATGTAGTCGAACTTCTTCTCGTTCCGACCAATCAAGCACCGAACGTACGGCACCTCCGAGTTCTGCACACGTTCAGCTCGATGACGTCCCTCAAACTCTTGATCCAGCAAAGTGTCGAGGAAGTAGATGAGTTCCGTCAGCACGACGGCGTGGTGATGGTGATGGTGAATGATCCGCGCAGGGCTTCGCCTAAGCACTACGAGAATATGACCGGAGGCGTAAACTGTGGAGGGGTGCGCCGGACACGCTAACAATTGTTTGTGTGTGTTCTAGGCGCCCCCTCCCCACGTATATATAGGTGGGAGGGGGGAGCTGCCATGGGGCGCCCCATGTAGGAGGAATCCTACTTGGGGACCTAACCCAATTCGGCCCCCCTTTCCTTTTTACCGGAGGGGGGAAAGGGGAAGGACAAGAGAGAAAGGAACGGGGGCAAACCTCCCCTTTTCCTTTTCCTATTCGGCCAGCTTCCATAGGGGGCGCGCCACCCCTTGTGGGCTGGTGTGCTCCCCTCTAATGGCCCATATGGCCCATATCTTTCCCCCGGGGGTTCCGGTAACCCCCCCCCCGGTACTCCGATAAATACCCGATACACTTCGGAACACTTCCGGTGTCTGAATACTATCATACTATATATCAATCTTTACCTCTAGACCATTTCGAGACTCCTCGTCATGTCTGTGATCTAATCCGGGACTCCGAACAACATTCGGTCAACAAATCACATAACTCATTATACAAAATCGTCATCGAACGTTAAGCGTGCGGACCCTACGGGTTCGAGAACTATGTAGACATGACCGAGACACCTCATCGGTCAATAACCAATAGCGGAACCTGGATGCTCATATTGGTTCCTACATATTCTACGAAGATCTATATCGGTCTAACCGTAATGACAACATACGTTATTCTCTTTGTCATCGGTATGTTACTTGCCCGAGATTCGATCGTCGGTATCTTCATACCTAGTTCAATCTCGTTACCGGCAAGTCTCTTTACTCGTTCTGAATACATCATCCCGCAACTAACTCCTTAGTCACATTGCTTGCAAGGCTTCTTATGATGTGCATTACCGAGAGGGCCCAGAGATACCTCTCTGATACTTGGAGTGACAAATCCTAATCTCGATCTATGCCAACCCAACAAACACCTTCGCAGATACCTGTAGAGCATCTTTATAATCACCCATTTATGTTGTGACGTTTGATAGCACACAAGGTATTCCTCCGGTATCTGAGAGTTGCATAATCTCATAGTCGAAGGAATATGTATTTTAAATGAAGAAAGCAATAGCAATAAAACTGAACGATCAATATGCTAAGCTAACGGATGGGTCTTGTCCATCACATCATTCTCCTAATGATGTGATCCCGTTCATCAAATGACAACACATGTCTATGGTTAGGAAACTTAACCATCTTTGATTAACAAGCTAGTCTAGTAGAGGCTTACTAGGGACACGGTGTTTTGTCTATGTATCCACACATGTATCAAGTTTTAGATTAATACAATTCTAGCATGAATAATAAACATTTATCATGATATAAGGAAATATAAAATAACAACTTTATTATTGCCTCTAGGGCATATTTCCTTCAGTCTCCCACTTGCACTAGAGTCAATAATCTAGATTACATTGTAATGATTCTAACACCCATCGAGTCTTCGTGCTCATCATGTTTTGCTCGTGGAAGAGGCTTAGTCAACGGGTCTGCCACATTCAGATCCGCATTTATTTTGCAAATCTCTATGTCTCCCTCCTTGACTTGATCACGGATAGAGTTGAAGCGTCTCTTGATGTGTTCGGTTCTTTTGTGAAATCTGGATTCCTTCGCCAAGGCAATTGCTCCGGTATTGTCACAAAAGATTTTCATTGCACCTAATGCACTAGGTATTACACCTAGATCGGATATGAACTCCTTCATTTGCTGCTTCCGAAGCAGCTATGTACTCCGCTTCACATGTAGATCCCGCCACGACGCTCTGTTTGGAACTGCACCAACTGACAGCTCCACCATTCAATATAAATACGTATCCGGTTTGTGACTTAGAGTCATCCAGATCAGTGTCAAAGCTAGCATCGACGTAACCATTTATGACAAGCTCTTTGTCACCTCCATAAACGAGAAACATATCCTTAGTCCTTTTCAGGTACTTCAGGATGTTCTTGACCGTTGTCCAGTGATCCACTCCTGGATTACTTTGGTACCTCCCTGCTAAACTTATAGCAAGGCGCACATCAGGTCTGGTACACAACATAGCATACATGATAGAACTCATGGCTGAGGCATAGGGAATGACTTTCATTTTCTCTCTATCTTCTGCAGTGGTCGGGCATTGAGTCTGACTCAACTTCACACCTTGTAACACAGGCAAGATGAAGGAAATATGCCCTAGAGACAATAATAAAGTTGTTGTTTATATTTCCTTATATCATGATAAATGTTTATTATTCATGCTAGAATTGTATTAACCAGAAACTTAATAAATGTGTGAATACATACATAGACAAACAGAGTGTCCCTAGTATGCCTCTACTTGACTAGCTCGTTAATGAAAGATGGTTAAGTTTCCTGACCATAGACATGTGTTGTCATTTGATGAACGAGATCACATCATTAGAGAATGATGCGATGGACAAGACCCATCCGTTTAGCTTAGCATAATGATCGTTAAGTTTTTATTGCTATTGCTTTCTTCATGACTTATACATATTCCTCTGACTATGAGATTATGCAACTCCCGAATACCGGAGGAACACCTTGTGTGCTATCAAATGTTACAACGTAACTGGGTGATTATAAAGATGCTCTACATGTGTCTCTGAAGGTGTTTGTTGGGTTGGCATAGATCAAGATTAGGATTTTTCACTCCGAGTATCGGAGAGGTATCTCTGGGCCCTCTCGGTAATGCACATCACTATAAGACTTGCAAGCAATGTGACTAATGAGTTAGTTACGGGATGATGCATTACGGAACGAGTAAAGAGACTTGCCGATAACAAGGTTGAACTAGGTATGATGATACCGACGATTGAATCTCGGGCAAGTAACATACCGATGACAAAGGGAATAACGTACGTTGTTATTGCGGTTTGACCGATAAAGATCTTCGTAGAATATGTAGCAACCAATATGAGCATCCAAGTTCCGCTGTTGGTTATTGATCGGAGATGTGTCTCGATCATGTCTACATAGTTCTTGAACCCGTAGGGTCTGCACGCTTAACGTTCCGCTGTTGGTGACCGAAGTTTGTTCAGAGTCCCGGATGTGATCACGGACATGACGAGGAGTCTCGAAATGGTCGAGAGGTAAAGATTCATTTATTGGAAGGTAGTATTCGAACATCGAAATGGTTTCGAGTGGTTCGGGAATTTTGCCGGAGTACCGAGGGGTTATCGGAACCCCTCGGGGAAGTATTGGGCCTACATGGGCCCTAAGGGAGAGAGAGGGAAGCCCGCGGGAGGGTGGCGCATGCCCCCCTCCTAGGGATTCTGAATAGGACAAGGAGGAGGGGGCGCGACCCCCCTTTCCTCTCCCTCTCCCTCTCCTTCCTTTTCCCTCCGGTGAAGAAAGGAAAAAGGGGGGCCGAATCCTACTCCTAGTAGGACTCCCCCCCATGGTGCGCACCTACTGGCCGGCCTCCTCCTCCCCTCCTTTATATACGGGGGCAGGGGGCACCCCATAGGACATCAATTGTTCTCTTAGCCATGGGCCGTGCCCCCCTCCATAGTTTACTCCTCCGGTCATAGCGTCGTAGTGCTCAGGCGAAGCCCTACGTGGATCACATCACCATCACCGTCACCATGCCGTCGTGCTGATGGAACTCTCCCTCGACCCTCTGCTGGATCAAGAGTTCGAGGGATGTCATTGAGCTGAACGTGTGCTGAACTCGGAGGTACCGTACTTTCAGTACTAAGATCAGTTGGATCGTGAAGACGTTCGACTACATCAACCGCGTTAACCTAATGCTTCCGCTTTCGGTCTACGAGGGTACGTGGACACACTCTCCCCCTCTCGTTGTTATGCATCTCCTAGATAGATCTTGCGTGATCGTAGGAATTTTTTTGAAATTGCATGCTACGTTCCCCAATAGTGGCATCCGAGCCAGGTTTACGCGTAGATGATATGCACGAGTAGAACACAAAGAGTTGTGGGCAATAATAGTCATACTGCTTACCACCAACATCTTATTTTGATTCGGCGGTATTGTTGGATGAAGCGGCCCGGACCAACATTAGATGACCACGTTCATGAGACCGGTTCTACCGACGTGCTTTGCACACAGGTGGCTGGCGGGTGTCTGTTTTTCCAACTTTAGTTGACTCGAATTTGACTACGGCTGGTCCTTGTTGAAGGTTAAAACAGCACACTTGACGAAAAATCGTTGTGGTTTTGAGCATAGGTAAGAACGGTTCTTGCTAGAAGCTCGTAGCAGCCACATAAAACTTGCAACAACAAAGTAGAGGACGTCTAACTTGTTTTTGCAGGCCATGTTGCGATGTGATATGGTCAAGACGTGATGAGATATAAATTGTTGCATGAGATGATCATGTTTTGTAAAAGTTATCGGCAACTGGCAAGAGCCTTATGGTTGTTGCTTTATTGTATGAAATGCAATCGCCATGTAATTGCTTTACTTTATCTCTAAGCGGTAGCGATAGTCGTAGAAGCAATAGTTGGCGAGACGACAACGACGCTACGGTGGAGATCAAGGTGTCAAGCCAGTGATGTTGGAGATCATGACGGTGCTTTGGAGATGGAGATCAAAGGCACAAGATGATGATGACCATATCATGTCACATATTTTGATTGCATGTGATGTTTATCTTTTATGCATCTTATTTTGCTTAGTACGACGGTAGCATTATAAGATGATCCCTCACTAAATTCCAAGGTAAAAGTGTTCTCCCTGAGTATGCACCGTTGCTACAGTTCGTCGTGCCGAGACACCACGTGATGATCGGGTGTGATAAGTTCTACGTTCACATACAACGGGTGCAAGCCAGTTTTGCACGTGCAGAATACTCGGTTTAAACTTGACGAGCCTAGCATATGCAGATATGGCCTCGGAACATTGAGATCGAAAGATCGAACGTGAATCATACAGTAGGTATGATCAACATAGAGATGTTCACCATTGAAAACTACTCCATCTCACGTGATGATCAGACATGGTTTAGTTGATATGGATCACGTGATCATTTAGATGACTAGAGGGATGTCTATCTAAGTGGGAGTTCTTAAGAAATATGATTAATTGAACTTTAATTTATCATGAACTTAGTCCTGATAGTTTTTTGCATATCTATGTTGTTTTAGATCAATGGCCTGTGCTACCGTTCCGTTGAATTTTAATGCGTTCTTAGAGAAAGCTAAGTTGAAAGATGATGGTAGCAACTACACGGACTGGGTCCGTAACTTGAGGATTATCCTCATTGCTGCACAGAAGAAATACATCCTGGAAGCACCGCTAAGGTGCAAGGCCTACTGCAGGAGCAACTCCGGACGTTATGAACGTCTGGCAGACTAAAGCTGATGGCTACTCGATAGTTCAGTGTGCCATGCTTTACAGCTTAGAATCGGGACTTCAAAGACATTTTGAACGTCATGGAGCATATGAGATGTTCCAGGACTTGAAGTTAATATTTCAAGCAAATGCCCGAGTTGAGAGATATGAAGTCTCCAGCAAGTTCTATAGTTGCAAGATGGAGGAGAATAGTTCTGTCAATGAACACATACTCAGAATGTCTGGGTACCATAACCACTTGACTCAACTGGGAGTTAATCTTCATGATGATAGTGTCATTGACAGAGTTCTTCAATCACTGCCACCAAGCTATAAAGGCTTCGTGATGAACTATAACATGCAAGGGATGGAAAAGACAATTCCCGAGCTCTTCGCGATGCTAAAGGCTGCGGAGGTAGAAATCAAGAAGGAGCATCAAGTGTTGATGGTTAACAAGACCACTAGTTTCAAGAAAAAGGGCAAAGGGAAGAAGGGGAACAGAAAGAAGAATAGCAAGCAAGTTGCTGCTCCCGGGAAGAAGCCCAAGTCTGGACCTAAGCCTGAAACTGAGTGCTTCTACTGCAAAGGGACTGGTCACTGGAAGCGGAACTGCCCAAGTATTTGGCGGATAAGAAGGATCGCAAAGTGAAAGGTATATTTGATATACATGTTATTGATGTGTACCTTACTAATGCTCGTAGTAGCGCCTGGGTCTTTGATATTGGTTCTGTTGCTCATATTTTCAACTCGAAAGAGGGCCTACGGATTAAACGAAGATTGGCTGAGCGAGGTGATGATGCGCGTCGGAAATGGTTCCAAGGTCTATGTGATCGCCGTCGGCACGCTACCTCTACATCTACCTTCGGGATTAGTTTTAGACCTGAATAATTGTTATTTGGTGTCAGCGTTAAGCATGAACATTATATCTGGATCTTGTTTAATGCGAGACGGTTATTCATTTAAATCAGAGAATAATGGTTGTTCTATTTATATGAGTAATATCTTTTATGGTCATGCACCCTTGATGAGTGGTCTATTTTTGTTGAATCTCGATCGTAGTGATACACATATTCATATTGAAGCCCAAAGATGCAAAGTTAATAATGATAGTGCAACTTATTTGTGGCACTGCCGTTTAGGTCATATTGGTGTAAAGCGCATGAAGAAACTCCATGTTGATTGATAACCCACAAGTATAGGGGATCGTTTGTAGCCTTCTTCGATAAATAAGAGTGTCGAACCCAACGAGGAGCTAAAGGCAAAACAAATATTCCCTCAAGTTCTATCGACCACCGATACAACTCTACGCATGCTTAACGTTCGCTTTACCTAGAACAAGTATGAAACTAGAAGTACTTTGTAGGTGTGATAGGATAGGTTTGCATGATAATAAAGAGCACGTAAATAAAATCTAGGGGTTGTTTAGATAAAGACACAACTAAGTTAGTTTTAGTAGAGAGCTTTTGTCAACAAGAAAGTCATTTGTCCCTAGGCAATCGATAACAAGTATCGGTAATCATTCTTGTAATTTTATATGAGGGAGAGGCATGAGCTAACATACTTTCTCTACTTGGATCATATGCACTTATGATTGGAACTCTAGCAAGCATCCGCAACTACTAAAGATCATTAAGGTCGTGAAACCCAACCATAGCATTAAGTATCAAGTCCTCCTTACTCCCATACGCCATAACCCACTTATCCGCGTTTGGGTTGCTGTCATCCCCCGCAACACTGACAATAAGTAAACCATGAACATATTGCAGCACCCTACAGCCCATGAACATATTGCAACACCCTACAGCGGGGGGCCCTCACGTTTGCACGAGAACGGAGGGCACCGTAGGACAACACCATAAATAAAATATACAATCATACCAACCAAGATCACGATTAACCCATAGGACAAAACAGATCAACTCAAACATTATAGGATAACCATAGATCATTGGGAAATAATATATGGAGTTGAGCACCATGTTTAAGTAGAGATTACAACGGGGGGAAGAGGTGTTACACCGCTGCATAGAGGGGGGAAAAGTTGGTGTTGACGGTAGCAAGATTGTTGATGTAGATCGCCGTCATGATCCTAGCCCCGGCGGCACTCCGGCGCCACCGCGAGAGAGGGGGAGAGAGCACCCCTCCTTCTTCTTCCTTGGCCTCCCCCTAGATGGGAGGAGAGTTCCCCCTCTGGTCCATGGCCTCCATGGATCTCCCTCTCTGTTCTCTTCTATTTCGCGTTCTCCAGATCTGACCGAAAACCGTTTCTTATATTCCCGGAGATCCGTAACTCCGATTGCGCTGAGATTTGAACACGTTTTTTTCCGGATATAAGCTTCCTTGCGCCCGAAGTAGAGCCCCAACTGACGTTCGAGGAGGGCACAACCCACCACACCACACCAGGAGCCTCTGGCGCGCCCTGGTGTCTTGTGGGCTGTGTGGGCCTCCGTTTGCGGTGATTCCAACTCCCAAAAATCACATATATTCTAAAATAATTCTCCGTGAAATTTTATTGCATATGGACTTTGTTTGATATGGATACTCTATGATACAAAAAACATGCAGAAAACAAGAACTGGCACTGGGCACTGGATCAATAGGTTAGTCCAATAAATCATATAAAAAGTTGTCAAAAGTATGTGAAAGTGGTATAATATTGGCATGAAACAATCAAAAATTATAGATACGACGGAGACGTATCGGCATCCCCAAGCTTAATTCCTACTCGTCCTCGAGCAAGTAAATGATAAAAGATATAATTTTTGATGTGGAAATGCTACCTAGCATAAACTTGATCATATATCTAATCATGGCATGAATATTAAGACATAAGTAATTCAAAGCAATAGTCTATAATTTGACATAAAGAAATCAATACTCAGTCATCCCAACAAACAATGATGTCTTCCAAAATATCAACGCTAAAGAAAGTTATCCCTACAAAATCATATAGTCTTGTCATGCTCTGTCTACTTAACACAAAGTGTTTATCATGCACAACCCCGATGACAAGCCGAGCAATTGGTTCATACTTTTTAACGCGCTTCACCTTTTTCAACTCTCAGGCAATACATGAGCGCAAGCCATGGATATAGCACTACGGGTGGAATAGAGTATGATGATAGGGGTAAATATAGAGAAGACAAAAATGTAAGAAAGTCTCACATCGACGCGGCTAACCAACGGGCTATGGAGATGCCCATCAATTGATATCAACGTGAGGAGTAGGGATTGCCATGCAACGAATGCACTAAGAGCTATAAGTGTATGAAAGCTCAATATAAAAACTAAGTGGGTGTGCATCTAATCCTATAATGAAAAAATCCCACTAGTATATGAAAGTGACAACATAGGAGACTCTCCATATGAAAAACATGGTGCTACTTTGAAGCACAAGTGTGGTAAAGGATACTAACAATGCCCCTTCTCTCTTTGTTTCTTTTTCTTTTTCTTTCTTTTTTTTTCTTTTTATTTTCTCTCATTGTCCGGGGCCTCATCCCGACTTGTGGGGGAATCATAGTATCCATCATCCTTTCCTCACCGGGGCACTGCTCTAAAAATGAATAATGATGATCATCACACTTCTATTTACTTATAACTCGAAAGAAATAAAAATTACAACTCGATACCTATGACAAAGTATGACTCTATATGAATGCCTCTGGCAATGTACCAGGATGTGCAATGATCTAGCGTAACATGTATGAAAAATGATGAACGGTGGCTGAGCCACAACTACTATGTCATCTATATGATCATGCAATATGACAATGAATGCTCAAGTCATCAAACAAAGTGGTGGAAGTTGCATGGCAATATATCTCGGAATGGCCATGGAAAAGCCATAATAGGTAGGTATGGTGGCTGTTTTGAGGAAGATATAATAAGGCTTATCTATGATAGAGCGTATCATATCACGGGGTTTGGATGCACCTTCAAAGTTTGCACCGACTCTCGAGGTGAGAAAGGGCAATGCACGGTACCATGGAGGCTAGCAAATTGCGGAAAGGAAAGAGTGCGTATAATCCATGGACTCACATTAGTCATAAAGAACTCATATACTTATTGCAAAAGTTTATTAGCCCTCGAAGCAAAGTACTACTACGCATGCCCCTGGGGGGATAGATTGGTAGGAAAAGACCATCGCTCGTCCCCGACCGCCACACATAAGGAAGACAATCAATAATAAATCATGCTCCAACTTCATAGCATAACGAGAGACTATACGTGCATGCTTCGGGAATCACAAACCTTAACACCAATATTCTTACTAACCACAACCGTCTACTAGTACCTCCCACATATTCCATCTCTATATCACAAAACTATTGCAAGGAATCAAACATATCATATTCAGTGATCCATAAGTTTTATGTAGGATTTCATGACTAACCATGCAATTGACCAATTCCTTTTGACTCTCTAAATAGATATAAGTGAAGCATGAGAGTTTAATTCTCTCTATAAAAGACCATGCTCTAACAAATATAAGTGAATCAAAAGAGCATTCTTCAAAGAACGGTTTTCTATGTGAAGAGAAACAGGCAATCCAAACTTCAAATGATATAAGTGAAGCACATGAAGCATTCTACAAGGCCATACTCAAAAGATATAAGTGAAGTGCAATGAGCATTCTACAAATCAACCCTGGACTATCTCATATCAGCATGGTGCATAAAATAAAAATGAAAACTAAAAGCAAAAGACGCTCCAAGATTTGCACATATCACATGAACGAAACGAAACCGAAAACATACCGATACTTGTTGAAGAAAGATGGGATGCCTTCCGGGACATCCCCAAGCTTAGACGCTTGAGTCTCCTTGAATATTTACTTGGGGTGCCTTGGGGATCCCCAAGCTTGAGCTCTTGCATCTCCTCCTTCTCCTAATATCGAAACCTCCTCGATCTTTCATCACTTCATCCACACAAAACTCAACCGAAAGTTCGGTAATCATTCTTGTAATTTTATATGAGGGAGTGGCATGAGCTAATATACTTTCTCTACTTGGATCATATGCACTTATGATTGGAACTCTAGCAAGCATCCGCAACTACTAAAGATCATTAAGGTCGTGAAACCCAACCATAGCATTAAGTATCAAGTCCTCTTTACTCCCATACGCCATAACCCACTTATCCGCGCTTGGGCTGCTGTCATCCCCCGCAACAATGAGAATAAGTAAACCATGAACATATTGCAACACCCTACAGCGAGGGCCCCTCACGTTTGTGCCAGAACAGAGGGCACTGTAGGACAACACCATAAATAAAATATACAATCATACCAACCAAGATCACGATTAACCCATAGGACAAAACGGATCTACTCAAACATCATAGGATAACCATAGATCATTGGGAAATAATATATGGAGTTGAGCACCATGTTTAAGTAGAGATTACAGCGGGGAGAAGAGGTGTTACACCACTGCATAGAGGGGGAGAAAGTTGGTGTTGACGGTAGCAAGATTGTTGATGTAGATCGCCGTCACGATCCTAGCCCCGGCGGCACTCCGGCGCCACCGGGAGAGAGGGGGAGAGATCCCCCTCCTTCTTCTTCTTCCTTGGCCTCCCCCTGGATGGGAGGAGAGTTGCCCCTGTGGTACATGGCCTCCATGGCCGCGGAGGGGCGAGAGCCCCTCCGAGATTGGATCTCCCTCTTTGTTCTCTTCTGTTTCGCGCTCTCCTGATCTGGCCGAAAACCGTTTCTTATATTCCAGGAGATCCGTAACTCCGATTGCGCTTAGATTTGAACACGATTTTTCCCGGATATAAGCTTCCTTGCGCCCGAAGTAGAGCCCCAACCGACGTTCGAGGAGGGCACAACCCACCACGCCACGCCAGGGGCCTCTGCGCGCCCTGGTGTCTTGTGGGCTGTGTGGGCCTCCGTTTGCGGTTATTCCAACTCCAAAAATCACATATATTCCAAAATAATTCTCCATGAAATTTTGTTGCATTTGGACTTCGTTTGATATGGATACTCTGCGATACAAAAAACATGCAGAAAACAGGAAGTGGCACTGGGCACTGGATCAATAGGTTAGTCCAATAAATCATATAAAAAGTTGCCAAAAGTATGTGAAAGTGGTATAATATTGGCATGAAACAATCAAAAATTATAGATACGACGGAGACGTATCACTGATGGGCTTTTGGAATCACTTGATGCTTGCGAACCATGCCTCATGGGCAAGATGACTAAGACTCCGTTCTCCGGAACAATGGAGCGAGCCACTGACTTATTGGAAATAATACATACTAATGTATGCGGTCCGATGAGTGTTGAGGCTCGCGGTGGGTATCATTATTTTTTGACCTTCACAAATGATTTGAGTAGATATGGGTATATCTACTTAATGAAACATAAGTCTAAAACATTTGAAAAGTTCAAAGAATTTCAGAGTGAAGTGGAAAATCATCGTAACAAGAAAATAAAGTTCCTACAATCTGATCGGAGGCGAATATTTGAGTTGCGAGTTTGGTCTTCATTTAAAACAATGTGGAACAGTTTCACAACTCACACCACCTGGAACACCACAACGTAATGGTGTGTCCGAACATCGTAACCGTACTTTATTAGATACGGTGCGATCTATGATGTCTCTTACCGATTTACCGCTATCGTTTTGGGGTTATGCTTTAGAGACGGCTGCATTCACGTTAAATAGGGCACCATCTAAATCCATTGAGACGACACCATATGAACTATGGTTTGGCAAGAAACCTAAGCTGTCATTTCTTAAAGTTTGGGGCTGCGATGCTTATGTGAAAAAGCTTCAACCTGATAAGCTTGAACCCAAATCAGAGAAATGCATTTTCATAGGATACCCAAAGAAACTGTTGGGTACACCTTCTACCACAGATCCGAAGGCAATATATTCGTTGCTAAGAATGGATCCTTTCTAGAGAAGGAGTTTCTCTCGAAAGAAGTGAGTGGGAGGAAAGTAGAACTTGATGAGGTAATTGTACCTTCTCCCGAATTGGAAAGTAGTCCATCACAGTTCCAGTGATTCCTACACCAATTAGTGAGGAATCTAATGATGATGATCATGAAACTTCAGATAAAGTTACTATCGAACCTCGTAGGTCAACCAGAGTACGGTCCGCACCAGAGTGGTACGGTAATCCTGTTCTGGAAGTCATGTTACTAGCCCATGACGAACCTACAAACTATGAGGAAGCGATGATGAGCCCAGATTCTGCAAAATGGTTTGAGGCCATGAAATCTGAGATGGGATCCATGTATGAGAACAAAGTGTGGACTTTGGTTGACTTGCCCGATGATCGGCAAGCCATAGAGAATAAATAGATCTTCAAGAAGAAGACTGACGCTGACGGTAATGTTACTGTCTACAAAGCTCGACTTGTTGTGAAAGGTTTTCGACAAGTTCAAGGAGTTGACTATGATGAGACCTTCTCACCCGTAGTGATGCTTAAGTCTGTCCGAATCATGTTAGCAATTGCCGCATTTTATGATTATGAAATTTGGCAAATGGATGTCAAAACCGCATTCCTTAATGTATTTCTTAAAGAAGAGTTGTATATGATGCAACCGGAAGGTTTTGTCGATCCTAAAGATGCTAACAAAGTGTGCAAGCTCCAGCGACCCATTTATGGACTGGTGCAAGCATCTCGGAGTTGGAATACACGCTTTGATAGTGTGATCAAAGCATATGGTTTTATACAGACTTTTGGAGAAGCCTGTATTTATGAAGAAAGTGAGTGGGAGCTCTGTAGCATTTCTGGTATTATATGTAGATGACATATTGTTGTTTGGAAATGATATAGAATTCCTGGATAGCATAAAAGGATACTTGAATAAGAATTTCTGATATAGAATTTTTCAATAAAAGGATATAATATATAAGCAGCTTCACCGAGGTCTTTCATTGAAATACTCTTAGTCAAGTATCCTTTTATGCTATCCAGAAATTCTATATCATTTCTAATCAACAATATGTCATCCACATATAATATTAGAAATGCTACAGAGCTCCCACTCACTTTCTTGTAAATACAGGCTTCTCCGAAAGTCTCAATAAAACCCTATGCTTTGATCACCTCATCAAAGCATATATTCCAACTCCGAGATGCTTGCACCAGTCCATAAATGGATTGCTGGAGCTTGCACACTTTGTTAGCACCTTTAGGATCGACAAAACCTTCTGGTTGCATCATATACAACTCTTCTTTAAGAAATCCATTAAGGAATGCAATTTTTACGTCCATTTGCCAGATTTCATAATCATAAAATGCGGCAATTGGTAACATGATTCGGATAGACTTAAGCATCGCTACGGGTATGAAAGTCTCATCATAGTCAACTCCTTGAACTTGTCAAAAACCTTTTGCAACAAGTCGAGCTTTGTAGACAGTAACATTACCATCCGCGTCAGTCTTCTTCTTGAAGATCCATTTATTCTCTATGGCTCGCCGATCATCGGGCAAGTCAACCAAAGTCCACACTTTGTTCTCATACATGGATCCTATCTCGGATTTCATGGTCTCAAGCCATTTATCGGAATCTGGGCTCATCATCGCTTCTTCATAGTTCATAGGTTCGTCATGGTATAGTAACATGATTTCCAGAACAGGATTGCCGCACCAATCTGGTGCGTAACGTGCTCTGGTTGACCTACGAGGTTCGGTAGTAACTTGATCTGAATTTTCATGATCATTATCATTAGCTTCCTCTCTAGTTGGTGTAGGTATCACGGGAACGGTTTTCTGTGATGAGCTACTTTCCAATTCGAGAGAAGGTACAATTACCTCATGAAGTTATACTTTCCTCCCACTCACTTCTTTCGAGAGAAACTCCTTCTCTAGAAAGGTTCCATTCTTGGCAACAAAGATCTTGCCTTCAGATCTGTGGTAGAAGGTGTACCCAATTGTTTCCTTAGGGTATCTTATGAAGACGCACTTCTCCGATTTGGGTTCGAGCTTATCAGGCTAAAGCCTTTTGACATAAGTGTTGCAACCCCAAACTTTAAGAAACGACAGCTTAGGTTTCTTGCCAAACCACAGTTCATACGGTGTCGTCTCAACGGATTTAGATGGTGCCCTATTTATCGTGAATGCAGCTGTCTCTAATGCATAGCCCCAAAACGATAGTGGTAAATCGGTAAGAGACATCATAGAACGCACCACATCTAATAAAGTACGGTTATGATGTTCGGACACACCATTACGCTATGGTGTTCCAGGTGGCGTGAGTTGTGAAACTATTCCACATTGTTTTAAATGAATGCCAAACTCATAACTCAAATATTCGCCTCCGCGATCAAATCATAGAAACTTTATTTTCTTGTTACGATGATTCTCCACTTCACTCTGAAATTCTTTGAACTTTTCAAATGTTTCAGACTTGTGTTCCATCAAGTAGATATACCCATATATGCTCAAATCATCTGTGAAGGTCAGAAAATAACGATACCCGCCGCGAGCCTCAACACTCATCGGACCGCATACATCGGTATGCATTATTTCCAATAAGTCAGTGGCTCACTTCATTGTTCCAGAGAATAGAGTTTTAGTCATCTTGCCCATGAGGCATGGTTCGCAAGCATCAAATGATTCATAATCAAGTGATTCCAAAAGTTCATCTGCATGGAGTTTCTTCATGTGCTTTACACCAATATGACCTAGACGGCAGTGCGACAAATATGTTGCACTATCATTATCAACTTTGCATCTTTTGGCATCAATATTATGAATATGTGTATCACTACGATCGAGATTCAACAAAAAATAGACCACTCTTCAAGGATGCATGACCATAAAAGATATTACTCATATAAATAGAACAACCATTATTCTCTGATTTAAATGAATAACCGTCTCACATTAAACAAGATCCAGATATAATGTTCATGCACAACACTGGCACCAAATAACAATTATTCAGGTCTAAAACTAATCCCGAAGGTAGATGTAGAGGTAGCGTGCCAACGGCAATCACATCAACCTAGGAACCATTTCCGACGTGCATCGTCACCTTGTCCTTAGCTAATCTTCGTTTAAACCGTAGCCCCTGTTTCGAGTTACAAATATGAGCAACCGAACTAGTATCAAATACCCAGGCGATACTACGAGCATTAGTAAGGTACACATCAATAACATGTATATCAAATATACCTTTGTTCACTTTGCCATCCTTCTTATCCGCCAAATACTTGGGGTAGTTCCGCTTCTAGTGACCAGTCCCTTTGCAGTAGAAGCACTCAGTTTCAGGCTTGGGTCCAGATTTGGGCTTCTTCCTGGGAGTGGCAACTTTCTTGCCATTCTTCTTGAAGTTCCCCTTCTTTCCCTTGCCCTTTTTTCTTGAAACTAGTGGTCTTTTTAACCATCAACACTTGATGCTCCTTCTTGATTTCTACCTCCGCAACTTTGAGCATAGCGAAGAGCTCGGGAATTGTCTTATCCATCCCTTGCATATTATAGTTCATCATGAAGCCTTTATAGCTTGGTGGCAGTGATTGAAGAACTCCGTCAATAACACTAACATCTGGAAGATTAACTCCCAGCTAAGTCAAGTGATTATGATACCCATACATTTTGAGTATGTGTTCACTGACAGAACTGTTCTCCTCCATCTTGCAGCTATATAGAACTTGTTGGAGACTTCATATCTCTCAACTCGGGCATTTGCTTGAAATATTAACTTCAATTCCTGGAACATCTCATATGGTCCATGACGTTCAAAACGTCTTAGAAGTCCTGATTCTAAGCCGTAAAGCATGACACACTGAACTATCGAGTAGTCATCAACACGCGACTGCCAGGTGTTCACAACGTCTGCAGTTGCTGGAGGGGATGGCACACCAAGCGGTGCATCAAGGACATAATTTTTTTGTGCAGCAATAAGGATAATCCTCAAGTTACGGACCTAGTCCGTGTAGTTGCTACCATCATATTTCAACTTAGCTTTCTCTAGGAACGCATTAAAATTCAAGGGAATGGTAGCACGGGCCATTGATCTACAACATAGATATGCAAAAACTATCAGGACTAAGTTCATGATAAATTAAGTTCATTAATCATATTACTTAAGAACTCCCACTTAGATAGACATCCCTCAAGTCATCTAAATGATACATGATCCAAATCAACTAAACCATGTCCGATAATCACGTGAGATGGAGTAGTCATCAATGGTGAACATCTCTATGTTGATCATATCTACTATATGATTCACGTTCGACCTTTCGGTCTCCAGTGTTCCGAGGCCATGTTTGTACATGCTAGGCTCGTCAAGTTTAACCCGAGTATTCCGCATGTGCAAAACTGTCTTGCACCCGTTGTATGTGAACGTAGAGCCTATCACACCCGATCATCACGTGGTGTCTCAGCACGACGAACTATTGCAATAGTGCATACTCACGGAGAACACTTCTACCTTGAAATTTTAGTAAGGGATCATCTTATAATGCTACCGCCATACTAAGCAAAATAAGATGCATAAAAGATAAACATCACATGCAATCAAAATATGTGACATGATATGGCCATCATCATCTTGTGCCTTTGATCTCCATCTCCAAAGCACCGTCATGATCTCCATCATCACCGGCCTGACACCTTGATCTCTATCATAGCGTCGTGGTCGTCTCGCCAACTATTGCTTCTATAACTATCGCTAACGCATAGTGATAAAGTAAAGCAATTACATGGCGTTTGCATTTCATACAATAAAGAGACAACCATAAGGCTCATGCCGGTTGCCACTGACTTTTACAAAACATGATCATCTCATACAACAACGTATATCACATCATGTCTTGACCATATCACATCACAACATGCGCTCCAAAAAACAAGTTAGACGTCCTATACTTTGTTGTTGCAAATTTTACGTGGCTGCTACGAGCTTCTAGCAAGAACTGTTCTTACCTACGCATCAAAACCACAATGGTGATTTATCAAGTTTGCTGTTTTAACCTTCAACAAGGACCGGCCATAGTCAAATTCGATTCAACTAAAATTGGAGAAACAGACACCCGCCAACCACCTTTATGCAAAACTGGTTGTATGTCTGTCGGTGGAACCAGTCTCATGAACATGGTCATGTAAGGTTGGTCCGGGCTGCTTCATCCAACAATACTGTCGAATCAAAATACGACATTGGTGGTAAGCAGTATGACGATCACTGCCCACAACTCTTTGTGTTCTACTCGTGCATATCATCTACGCATAGACCTGGCTCTAATACCACTGTTGGGGAACGTAGCATGCAATTTCAAAAAAATTCCTACGCTCACGCAAGATCTATCTAGGAGATGCATAGCAACGAGAGGGGGAGAGTGTGTCCACGTACCCTCGTAGACCAAAAGCGGAAGCGTTTGACAACACGGTTGATGTAGTCAAACTTCTTCTTGTTCCGACCAATCAAGCATCGAACATACGACACCTCCCAGTTCTGCACACGTTTAGCTCGATGACGTCCCTCGAACTCTTGATCCAGCAAAGTGTCGAGGAAGTAGATGAGTTCTGTCAGCACGACGGCGTGGTGACGGTGATAATGAAGTGATCCGCGCAGGGCTTCGCCTAAGCACTACGAGAATATGATTGGAGGCGTAAACTGTGGAGGGGGGTGCCGCACACGGCTAACAATTGTTGGTGTGTGTTCTAGGCACCCCTCCCCACGTATATATAGGTGGGAGGGGGGAGCTGCCATGGGGCGCCCCAAGTAGGAGGAATCCTACTTGGGGACCTAACCCAATTCGCCCCCCTTTCCTTTTTACTGGAGGGGGAGAAGGGGAAGGAGAAGAGACAAAGGAGGGGGCGCGAACCCCCCCTTTTCTTTTTCTATTCAGCCAGCTTCCATAGGGGGCCGCGCCACCCCTTGTGGGCTGGTGTGCTCCCCTCTCATGGCCCATATGGCCCATATCTTTCCCCCGGGGGTTTCGGTAACCCCCTTGTAGTCCGATAAATACCCGATACACTTTGGAACACTTTCGGTGTCCGAATACTATCATCCTATATATCAATCTTTACCTCTTGACCATTTCAAGACTCCTCGTCATGTCCGTGATCTCATCCGGGACTCCGAACAACATTCGGTCACCAAATCACATAACTCATATAATACAGAATCGTCATCGAACGTTAAGCGTGCGGACCCTATGGGTTCGAGAACTATGTAGACATGACCGTGACACCTCTCCGGTCAATAACCAATAGTGGAATCTGGATGCTCATATTGGTTCCTACATATTCTACGAATATCTTTATCGGTTGTACCGTAATGACAACATATGTTATTCCCTTTGTCATCGGTATGTTACTTGCCCGAGATTCGATCGTCGGTATCTTCATACCTAGTTCAATCTTGTTACCGGCAAGTCTCTTTACTTGTTCCGTAATACATCATCCCGCAACTGACTCATTAGTCACATTGCTTGCAAGGCTTCTTGTGATGTGCATTACCGAGAGGGCCCAGAGATACCTCTCCGATACTCGGAGTGACAAATCCTAATCTCGATCTATGCCAACCCAACAAACACCTTCGGAGATACCAGTAGAGCATCTTTATAATCACCCATTTACGTTGTGACGTTTGATAGCACACAAGGTATTCCTCCGGTATCCGAGAGTTGCATAATCTCATAGTTGAAGGAATATGTATTTGACATGAAGAAAGCAATAGCAATAAAACTAAACGATCAATATGCTAAGCTAACGGATGGTCTTGTCCATCACATCATTCTCCTAATGATATGATCCCATTCATCAAATGACAACACATGTCTATGGTTAGGAAACTTAACCATCTTTGATTAACGAGCTAGTTCAGTAGAGGCGGGACACGGTGTTTTGTCTATGTATCCACACATGTATCAAGTTTCCGGCTAATACAATTCTAGCATGAATAATAAACATTTATCATGATATAAGGAAATATAAAATAACAACTTTATTATTGCCTCTAGGGCATATTTCCTTCACTAGTTGCATGTCTGTTGGTTGAACCGGTCTCATGTGCGTGGACATGTAAGGTTGGTCCAGGCCGCTTCATCCCACAATACCGCCGAATCAAAATAAGACGTTGGTGGTGAGCAGTATGACTATCACCGCCCACAACTCTTTGTGTTCTACTCGTGCATATCATCTACGCATAGACCTGGCTCTGATGCCACTGTTGGGGAACGTTGCATGGAAAACAAAAAATTTCTAAGCACACGCAAGATCTATCCATGGAGATGCATAGCTACGAGAGGGGAGAGTGTGTCTATGTACCCTTGTAGACCATAAGCGGAAGCGTTTGTTAACGCGGTTGGTGTAGTCGAACTTCTTCGTGCTCCAACTGATCGAGTACCGAACGTACGGCACCTCCGCATTCAGCACACGTTCAGCTCGGTAATGTCCTCCGCCTTCTTGATCCAGCAAGACGGCGAGGTAGTGGGTGAGTTCCGGCAGCACGATGGTGTGGTGACAGTGATGGTGAAGCTATCTCCACAGGGCTTCACCTAAGCAATACGAAAATATGACCGGGGGTGTAAACGGTGGAGGGGGGCACCGCACACGGCTAAGACAATGTTGTGTGTTGTGCTAGGCGCCCCCTCCATTTATAGGTGGGGGGAGAGGAGAGAGGCCAAGGGGCGCCCCAAGTAGGGCCGAATCCTACTTGGGGACTTCCCCAAGCCGCGCCCCTTTTCCATATATGAGTGCGGGAGGAAGGCAGGAGGAGGAGGCGCCCCCCTTTCCTTTCGCTCACGAGGAGGGAAAGGCAGGAGGGGCCACCCTCCCCTTTCCTTCCCCTAGGGCTGGCCACATGTAGAGGGGTGCACCAGCCTCCTAGTGGGTTGGTCTGTCCCCTCCTTCGACCCAATAAGCCCATACAATTAACGGGGGTGTCCGGAACTCCTTCCGGTGACCCGACGACTACCCGGTGCACTCTGAAACTATTCCGGTGTTCGAATACCATCGTCCTATATATCAATCTTTACCTCTCAACCATTTCGAGACTCCTCGTCATGTCCGTGATCTCATCCGGGACTCTGAACAACATTCGGTCACCAAATCATATAACTCATATAACACTATATCGTCAACGAACATTAAGCGTGCGGACCCTACGGGTTCGAGAACTATGTAGATATGACCGAGACACCTCTCCGGTCAATAACCAATAGCAGAAACCTGGATGCCCATATTGGCTCCTACATATTCTACGAAGATCTTTATCGGTCAAACCTTATGACAACATACGTAATTCCCTTTGTCCATCAGTATGTTATTTGCCCGAGATTCGATCGTCGGTATCTTCATACCTAGTTCAATCTCGTTACCGGCAAGTCTCTATACTCATTCCGTAATACATCATCCTGTAACTAACTCCTTATTCACTTTGCTTGCAAGGCTTATTATGATGTGTATTACCGAGAGGGTCCAGAGATACCTCTCCGATACTCGGAGTGACAAATCCTAATCTCGATATATGCCAACTCAACAAACACCTTCGGAGATACCTGTAGAGTATCTTTATGATCACCTAGTTACGTTGTGATGTTTGATAGCACACAAGGTATTCCTGTGATATCCGGGAGTTGCATAATCTCATAGTCGAAGGAATATGTATTTGTCATCAAGAAAGCAATAGCAATAAACTGAACGATCAATATCCTAAGCTAACGGATGGGTCTTGTCCATCACATCATTATCCTAATGACGTGATCCCGTTATCAAATGACAACTCATGTCTATGGTTAGGAAACCTTAACCATCTTTGATCAACGAGCTAGTCTAGTAGAGGCTCACCAGGGACACGGTATTTGTTTATGTATCCACACATGTATTTAAGTTTCCGGTCAATACAATTCTATCATGAATAATAAACCTTTATCATGATTTAGGAAATATAATAATAACCATTTTATTATTACCTCTAGGGCATATTTCCATCACCACGGAGTTTGTGGCTGGATCTTTTTGCTTCGCAAAAAGAACTATGGATTCTCGGCCTTCCTCCTCTCAAAGTAATGGACTATCATATCCATGTCTCGAAATGTTATCGCTTGCCGGAGCTTTGCATGTTCATTCGAAACATCTCTCTTCACATACAGGAGTATCCTGGTGTCACGTTCATGGACCCTACCAAGCACACCCATGCAATCTGAAGTTGATAGGTTGACATCATGCAACGTCAGCAAGAGTTGGTAATCCTCAGCGGGTATCTTGCCGTGCAAGCGGTAGTACCTAACATGCTCCAGTTGTTCCATCAGTGGATGTGTATGCTCCGTAATAAAGCAAGTCACTGTCCATCTCTCCTGCCTAAGCCCAACAATCATACACGCCTTACAATCATGACGGAGCATCCTGTTCTTATGACGTGTTCTTGTTACATCCATTCCAGCGCTAGGCTTCCTGCTGGAGTTGTTTTTTTCCATCGCAATGCTCTCTGAGGTGTTACTCGTTTTCGCTTTATCGGGCTTTCTAGCGTGCATACACCTAAAGACCCTCTTGATCATTATTGCATCCTCTTTCTTCTAGCCCCTCTTCTGGTTGTACTTTGTAGAAAATATATGTGTCCCGAATCCCAACTTGAAGGCATAGTCCTTGTAGAATTTCTGGGCATCCTCAATTGTGTCAAACACCATGCCAACATAGGGCGGCAACGGCTGCGATGAAACATCTTCATCATCTTCATCATCTTGCATCACATCATCAGCATGCAACAAACCATTTGAATCTTCACCACCATCAACAGAAATGTTCCCTTGGACGCAACTCTCTTCCCCTTCAGTCCCAGCTTCATGCAAATGAGGCACATGATTTTTGTAAATAGTGTAGTGCAACAGTCATTTTTCATCTACATGGAATCAACAGTTCTTATGTTGTTTCAAGAATTCAGGTGCACAGTTTTTGTCATGTTTCAGGGACAATCAAAATATTTTCCAGGTGCACAGATATATTAGACACATATTTTTCACTCACCGTGGCATACATAATCAAAATGGTATCAGAGGCATTTGTCACAGAGTGATTTATTTTGCTCTTTTCATCAAATAGGTTGACAAACAACAAGTAACAATCATCTCATAATGCAACTAAAAAAATAGAGGGGAATTCTAGCTCAGCCTTGTTTGCACAACACACATAGGGCTTCATGTGTTTTAGAGACACACATGTGTACATGTTTCAGGGTCGGAAACTCACCCAGCTCCCCTGATGCGGTCTGGTCGAAGGAGCTTTAGGAAACACAACCGCGGGAGGAGGTGGGGGGGGGGGGGTTGTGAATCAGGATGAGACTCCAGCTCGCGGCGGGTCGGAGTTGAGAAGGATTGACGCGACTGTTCTCAAAGCAAGGCCCCTCTGTGAGGTAGATCTACACTGGGTCCAATCATCTGTCCGCGATATGGTGCGCCATGACGTTGCAGAGAGGCGCCTAGAAGAATTACTTGTTCCTGCGCGCCGGCGGCAACTGGTTTTGCGGAGGTTGGGGCGGCGCCGCGCTGGGCGCAGCTCGGTCGAGACGGTGGATAGGGGCTCTGTTTTTTGAAACAGAGTTGTTGTTGCGGGAAGTAAAGAAGGGTGAGTCGGGGCGCGGTTGTTACATCCGACGACTGTTAGCACGCTGATCGAACGGACGTCCATGCGGCGGATCGTTGTAACACATCCGCCAGCCGACCGCGTAGCGCGTCGCCCATATAATTTGCAAAAAGAATTAGAAAAGTTGACCCTTCTATGTACTGTACAAAAGTACTTCCTCTGTAAACTAATATAAGAGCGTTTAGATCACTATTTTAGTATTCTAAACGCTCTTATATTAGTTTACGGAGGGAGTAGATTGGAATGAAAAAACCAGCTGATTTTTTTCCGGCTTATTTGCCAGCACCGTCGCTTATCGTTCTTAACTACCTCCCGTCCCGTCAAAGAAAAGAAAAAAACACCTCCCGTAATCCCATCCCTCCCCTCGTTTCCCCGTCGCACGCGACCTCAGAGGCGATGCGGCGGTGTTAGGGTTTGTGCCGCCGCCCCGTCCGCTCCCCCTCCGTTGCCGGCCACAGGCAATATCACGCCGCCGCCTGATTTCTTATCTCCCTCGCCCCCCAGCCCCCCACGCACACACCCTCCACGCCTCGTCCGCGACCCCTCGGCGACGGCGGCAGGAGGTCACCTCTGCTTCTTCACGACGACCTCCGGAAGCTGCCCGCCAGCCGGCCCCTCCAGCAACCTCCCATCCGCGCCGGTTCCACCTCTCCCGAGCAAGGTATGGACCCATTACTTTTGATAAATGCCTGAAATCTGCCGAGTCTGTATCAATTTGGTGGCAGATTCGGTTTTCTTTATAGTGTGTAATGATTAATTTGGAATGCAATAGATGGACAAGGCAAATCGGATGTCCTACTAATAAGGTTTTTATATGAGATATACTGTAAAAAACAGAGTTTTTTCCTGAGGCATGCAAAAGAAGAGTCAGGGAATAAGATTAGGCCATTAGGATGTTCGGATCAGATCGAAACCAGACATACTGTAAAAAAAGGGTTTGTAAGTATAAAATTGAGAGTTTTGCAGGTTCCCACAGTTGCATAAAAAAATGTGCAGCTTTGTGTTGTGTTACTTTAGATAATTGTGTTACTTTTGTGTTGGGGTGGAGTCTGGAGTGGGATAGTTCATGTTTGAACTTATTAGCTTTATAATCTAGTTTAATCCCTTCTGCACAATGTCAGTTAGGTGGTCAAATTTTGCTCTTGTATTGAGTTCCAACATTCAGTAAAGCTACTAACTAGTCGTGCTTTGATCGGTAGCTGGGAAAACACCTTGAGAACACAACACACTTGTAAACTGAACTCTCCATTAGGTTTCACGTTGGGTTACCTACTCAATAACTATGAAGATACCTTTCCTCTACCATTGTCTGCTTGTAACAAGTTTGTCAAAGGATTTGATATTTGGCTTTCATGATCATCAGAAAAATCTGAACCGTGGTTATTGCATTTTGTTACAGTCTCGTATTTGGCAGGAGCACACTTTGTGTTGCAGTATTTATTGCTTTTGAAGTTAATTTTACCGATCATGAATTGTAATGAACTTAATTTAGGAAATATGGGTTATTTTATTGTACAAAAAATGGATTTATGGGGTGATTAAGGCCCCGCTCCGTAGCCCTCCAGCTCCCAACTCTGAGGACGGAGCACATGGACTGCCCCGAACAATATAACTCTGTGAGCTGAATTGGTAGATCTGGGCTAGGCGTATGCAAATTTCTGGAGCGAGGGATTCCAGGATTCCTGATCTAGCCAAACGATGAGTTGCTCAGAATTACCTGCAAATACCACTGGACTCAGCTGACCCGGATGGAAAAAACCGCCTCGACCCGTCTCCTCTTGCACATAGCGACCTAAGCCTAGCGCTGACACACCGCCACCGCCGCCAGCATCTCCCGCCAATACCCTGAACCCCTGACGCAAGCCAAGTTTTGGTGCCTTCACGTGGTCCTCCTGGCCCCGACTCATCGCTGTAATTAAGAAACCCCTTCGGTTCGTTATATTCCACATGTCACAAATTTGTTTGAATTACTGGGCTTCCATGAAGGACAGGACAAGCAGTTAATCAAAGCTGTATGGATTCATTGTTATTATATAGCACCCATTCTTTTGTATGTATTGGGAATATAGTTTGATGCCTTTAGCTCCTCACAACTTACTGTATGTTAAATTTCAAAATATGTATGCAGTTTGCTACGTGCATAGCTGCACCTTCCATCCCGTTTATGTATGCTTATATGGTACTAAGTTTGCAATGGTGACATTATATCTCTTTCTTTGCCAGGTTTTTTTGTAAGAAAAGAAGAAAAACATAGATGGATATCATGCAGACTAGTGATTCTTCACATCATGGAATTGTAGAGAACAGCCCTTATACAACTCCCTATGATAGACGTGTGGAAGGTGATCAACTTGGTGCTTCGTGGTATTTTAGTAGAAAAGAAATAGAAGAGAATTCCCTTTCAAGGAGAGATGGTATTGATTTAAAGAAGGAGTCTTACCTTCGCAAGTCATACTGCACTTTCCTTCAGGATTTCGGGATGAGGCTTAAAGTGTAAGAATATATTGTACCATGGGTATTTTATTGTTACATCTTTTACTGAGTAATATACCTGATGTTTTAGCAGTATTATTTGAATCTTGAAAGTTCTTTTCAAGTTTCTGCAGATAACTGGATGTTTTCCTATAGCTTAATTTCATTCAAGCAGTTTTTGTTTCTTTCTCATTTTCCGTTAAGAATATCTGAGATACTTTATGATTGGTGTCACCCTCATTTTATTTTCAAAACCTGAGGAAAGTACAGTGCACACTTAAAGCATAAATGATTGCATTTTTTTATGACAGTTCTTGTATTGTACTGTGCATGACTATGTTCTATAACCTTTACGGACAGATTGTCAGGGCCTGTTTAGTTGGAAGCGTTAAGGCGAGTTTGACCTAGTTAGGCAAGTGTCTGACATGCTCAGACACTCTTAGGCTGCGAATCAACATACATTTAATGGTAATATTTGATGGGAGGAATAGCTAAAGCATACACTGTGAGGTATGTTTGTTAAAAACATAAGATGTTAGGGATGCAGATGTTATTCAGAAGATCACACAAGCATCACCTCTGGTGATCGAGGGAACATGACGCATAGGTTTAAAATAAACAGTGTCCTTACATGATAGGTTGCCAAGCATGCTGACTGCTCAAGTGCTAGTTTAATCATTTCCCCTTCCAGAAAAACTTGTCTGCTTTTTCCTGGCATTTTACTTGACTATATGGACTAAATGTTTTTATTTAATCATGCGATATATGTACTATGTTAAATATTTGATAATTATCTGATCGTTGACCCGTCCAGTTTTTCTTCTGTCTAAGCATTTTTGAGCATTTATGTGCACTCCATGCTTGTTAGCTTTGTATCTTAACTTTATTTCTGTGACAACATTCAGAGATAATTTAGCACTATTTGATGTGAATAATTTGATGGTAAAGCTCTCTATTATCAAGCCATGTGTAATTTGTTCAGCTGAGAGATTTGCTAGCACATGCTTGTTAATATGATATTTATGTTTGAAAGTTGCTAGATATGCCTGTGACGACACTACTATTCAGGTTTTACCTTTAAAAATGTCTTCTTCATCAGCACATGGCATTTTAGGAATAAGTTATTAACATATTGTTACTCAGCTTTTCCCTTTAAAAAGGGTTGATGTTTTCTTCATCAGCACACGGCATTTTAAGGAATAAGTTCTTAACATATAGTCCCTTTATATTCTTTGATTTTTTACTCTAGAGAATTTGTAACATATTGGCCCTTACCCCAGTGTTATGTTCATTGATTTGTTACTTTTAGCCCACTCGTTTTTATCGGGCATGCAACAATGGCTGATGACATCCTTGTCTAGGTAGAACAGTAAATATTCAACCGTATTTAGTGTTTTATAGCCCTTTATGTGCCCTTAGAACATTTGCTCCATGAATGTTTATGAAGCAGTAAAGACCCCGTTGTATTACTGCATGAATTGTGTTCTCTTGGGTGGGTTGATAGTTGTTTATGGTATTTTCTTTCCTTATTGATGAATTACTTCATTATGTAGGCCCCAAGTAACAATTGCTACAGCTATAGTATTTTGTCATCGTTTTTTCCTTCGTCAATCTCATGCCAAAAATGACAGACAGGTAAGCCTTGCTGAAATTTTTATGAGCTTATATGTCTGTTATCAAACAACATATTTTCTACTTTATCTGTAAATCGTTTTCTATGCATGGTAGGCAGTATACTAACATGTATTCAAACATTGATGCTCGCCACCCATATTGTGAAAGAGAAGAATAAATGATTTGTTGTCGCCTGTAGAACATGTATCTTATTGGATTCCATGATATGGTAAATTTTGTTTGGCTCTGCAGGAAAGACATGCAGGCTAACACTACAGGGCATCTTTGATTCAAATGATTTCTTAATGAATTTTAGACGATTCTAATCCTTAGGATTGTGTCTACATGGGTCGTTTGATTTGTAGGATTGCAATCTACATAAATTTTCCCTTGATCCATTTGCATTAGATTTCGAAGGAAAATTTACATCTACTCCAACCTCTTGTTAAAGAATCCTATGCTTTTGGGGTATTGAAGAAGACATGACACTCTATTGCTGTGTTTTTCTTATTTCTTTGCTTTAGAAATCCTGTGAATCAAAGCGGCCCTAAGTATTTTTTTTCTTGGATAGCGTACAATATAGAGCATGCTGCTTGCAATATGTTATTTTTTAGGGGTAGTATTTTTCTTATACTCAACTTCATGTTGCAAATTGTCAATGTAAGTTCATTATAATCTGCAGACAATAGCCACAGTTTGCATGTTCTTGGCGGGTAAAGTTGAAGAAACACCTAGACCCCTGAAGGATGTCGTACTCATCTCTTATGAGATCATCCACAAAAAGGATCCTGCTGCAGTCGCTCGAATTAAGCAGAAGGTGAGATTATTTTTGTGAGCATTCTCTTGATAGCACACATAATCTTTTTTATACTTGTTCTCCTCACAACATAAAGCTGCAACTCTTCTGTAGCCGGTGCATTTTTATTTCCTAGTACTGTGACAAGAACGGTTTGTATTGTTGTGTGTAGGAAGTGTATGAACAACAGAAGGTAGCACACATAATCTTTTTTATACTTGTTCTCCTCACAACATAAAGCTGCAACTCTTCTATAGCCGGTGCATTTTTATTTCCTAGTACTGTGACAAGAACGGTTTGTATTGTTGTGTGTAGGAAGTGTATGAACAACAGAAGGAACTTCTTTTGATCGGGGAGCGCCTTGTGCTTGTAACACTTGGTTTTGACATGAATGTGCACCACCCTTACAAGCCTTTGGTTGAAGCAATAAAAAAATTCAAGGTTGCTCAAAATGCACTTGCTCAAGTTGCCTGGAATTTTGTCAATGATGGGTATGCTGAAATTACCCTTATCCTTACAAAAATAGTAATCCCCCATTATGCCTATTTACTATACCTTAAAAGGGGTGTACAGGCTACGCACTTCGCTTTGCCTGCAATTTAAGCCCCATCATATTGCGGCCGGCGCAATCTTCCTTGCTGCAAAGTTCCTCAAAGTCAAGCTTCCAGCAGACGGGGAAAAGGTCTGGTGGCAAGAGTTTGATGTAACTCCACGGCAGTTGGAAGGTTGGTCCCTAGATACATAGTCAGTATTGCATATTTGCACAATTTTTACTATTCATTATTGTAAGGATAGTAGTTTAAATGCCTTTGAAAGCAAGCAGCAATTGTTCCCATGCTTTAGGCGCTTATGAGATTGGATGGCCAAAATTTCATCACCATCTTAATCTTAGTTCAGAAATGATACTGGAACTAGGTTGGTTAGGTCAGAGACACAAGGTGTTTCGTGAGGTGCACAGAGTACTGCTTCCTTTTAATAATTTGAGCAAGCTTGTCTTAGTTTTTTTACTTCTTTTTCACATTACAGCGCGTATTAGAAATCGAGGCGCAGCAAGCCAATGCACGCAGGATTATATTGTGCCCTAGTTATTGCACATCTAAGTAACTCAATCAAACATAAAAAGAAAATTAAAAATAAAAATTAAATACCCACACGAATCTCCACGTAAGATCAATGAGATAGGACTTAGATGTGCAATACTTAAGGCACATCTAGATGTGCTTTAGCAAAACTGATATACATATCACAAGCGGTTCCATGAGCAAATGCATTAAGCCTAATAAACAACCCCTCTTAACTCCTTGGTATGCGAGTTGTTGACTTGTTGTTAAGATGTGCTCCTTTTCTAAACGGAGTATTATTGTTCTGGGATACGGATACACAAGGGAATGCCATGACACTTGTATTTGGTAGCCTTATTTATGGAACTTGAGGTATTTTTGTTGGTGTTGAGTGTTGACTTGGAGGACAACTTTTCTGGTAGCCCTTGTCTGTTGTCATTTCTGTTATACCGAAAATTTGCTTAGTAGCATCACAATGAGGTATAGTTTGGAAATTATCATCTAACATGTGGATGGCATGTGGGGCCTGGGAGCACACTAAGCAGCAGACTGCATTTTTCAGCTTGGTGATTTTCCAACGGTACTGAGCAGTATTGCCCGTTATTATATCTATTTTTATAGAGCTGATGCTCCTTTTACTCCATTTCTGTCATGGTGATGGTTTTTATGCTCTTTGTTGTGAAGTAAGGTGCATACCAAAGAACCATTCTTATATTTTTTGTGACATTTGTTTTCAGAGGTTAGCAACCAAATGTTGGAGCTCTACGAGCAGAACCGTGTTGGACCACCACCTTCACAAGGGAATGATACCGAAGGCAGCTCTGCAAGTGTGGTTAATCAGCGTGCTCCTGTGAAAACTGAGGAGCCTCCTGCCCATGAAACTCATCAAGCACCTAGACAGTCGAGCGTACCAGGCCGTCACGGGCATGACCACCCTCAGCCTGAAAAGCAGAACTCAAACCAGAGGATACCCAAGAGTGAAGCAAGGGATGGCACTACCAACAGCAATGAAGGCACAAATATGTCCTCATCAATGATGGATGCGATGAAAAAGATAGATAAGGATAAGGTGAAAGCTGCGCTGGAGAAACGGAGGAAGTCGAAAGGCGATGCTGGTAGGAAAGTGGACGTCATGGATGATGATGACCTGATTGAGAGGGAGCTGGAACATGGCGTGGAGTTGGCTGCCGAGGACGAGAAAAAACACGACAGAAGGCAGAGCTGGCCCCACCCCGCGCACCGGGAGGATCACCAGAACACGGCTTGCAAGGCGGAGAACACCGAAGAGGGCGAGCTGTCCCTGGATGGCCAGGAATACCGCTCTCCTGGCCCCGACAACCGGAAGAGGAAGGACGTGCACGAGCACAGGAGCAATGACCGCAGCGCCGAGAGAGACATCAAGAGGCTGAGGCCATGAGATGAAGTATTCATTGTCGTCGCCCTGGCGAAGGTGATCGGCGGTGATGGACTGAGAACTGGTGTTTTGAGCGCCAATGCGTGGTACCTAGTTTTTGCATCGCGGGAACATACAGGTGCTTGTTTGCCTATGCTGGGAGATTTGAAATGTACTGTACTGTAACTTGAAAAGATGAGGAGTATGTACATGTTCAGGTTATGGAACATTCGGCAGCCGTTTGGTGTTGAGGAACGATAGGAAAGAGGCTGCATGGCCTGCACCCGTAGGCTATATAAATAGCATTTTAAATACATGGATTCCAAGCATTTGGATTGGGACATTTATATGGATTTGAAACAAATTTGTTTGGGACATTTCTATGCTGGTGCTGTGATCTGATGCTCCGTATTTTGGGTGTGCCATTGGTACTGTCAATCATCGTCAGTTAATTGGTGTGAGAAGCGAGTAATGAACGAGGGACCCTCTATTTGAAAGTGACGGCGACGAACGGCCGTCAGCTTGACGCCACCGCCGGCCATCGCTGCCCTCGGGCGGCGATTAATAACCAGGCTATTGATTTGTTTCGGTACATTTTCGTAACAAATAGACAGCCGCAGGCGCAATACACACAAAAATTGCCGCCTGAGCAACGAGCCATTCTTCGCGGGCGCATCAGGCGTGACGCACCCGCCGTCTCCGTACTACGAGCGCCCAGTCCAGACCGACCGGACGGAGCCGGCCGCCCAGGCCCCGGCGTCCCGCACGAACGCGACGGCCGCCTCGCACTCGGCGATCACCAGCTTGTCTGCCCCGGGCCTCGTGATCGGCGGGAAGAAGAGCCAGAAGGCCGTCACGAGCACGAACGCCAGCGTCAGCGGGGTGGCCACCAGCCGCGGCGGGCGCCACCACGCCTCGTGCCTCGCCCACCACGCCTCCGCCACCGCGCACGCGCCGTGCAGCGCGAAGAATGCCGTCGCCTCCCCGGTGGGCGGCCGCAGCGTGATGTAGTAGAACATGAGCTCGTGCACCAGCCCGGACACCAGGAACGTCGCGAGCACCCCCGCGGGCTGGCCCAGGCGCGCGCGCACGGGGCGGTACACGCACGGCCGGAGCACGGCGGGCACCGACAGGTTCCAGCGCCGGCCCCAGAAGTCCCGCAGCGACGCCGACAGGTACGGCCGGTCGAACTGCGGCTCCAGATCCATGCCCAGCAGCGCGCGCGCCGCCGCGGCCGCCGACGCCAGGACCAGCTCCAGGGCCAAGTACACGTGGAACGCGTAGAGTGTGAGCAGGACGTACTGGTTCATCACCTCCTGGTACCGGTACAGCGACACGATGACGGCGAGCAGCGCGGCCATGACGGCGGAGGAGGCGAGGTCCAGGCCCGACGACGTGCCTTGAGCCTTGTCGGGCCCGTCGCCGCGGAGCCTGACGGGGCCGGAGGCGACGGCGACGAAGGCGGGCAACGGGAGGGACGGGTGGAGGGGGCCCTGCCCGGCGGCGAGGCGGAGGAGCTTGAACTCGGCGAGCCAGGCGAGGAAGAACCCGGAGATGGCGCGCGGGTGGATGGCGCGGAAGGCGAAGGGGAGGAACAGGAGGGCGGCGAGCACCGGGAGGAACGCGGCGAGGCGGGGCAGGCCCGGGCGGAGGCGCCCGGCGGCGAAACGGACGTAGCACATGGCCGCGGTCACCGCGGCCGAGACCGCCGCCAGGCTGCGCAGGTCGCCGCCGGCCATTCTTGATGGCCGTTTGCCCAGATGTGACGGCCACCGGAGGTTACTCGCGCCGCCTTATTGTAGAGCTTTACAAGATCCAGGAGCACGCGCGAGATCGGGAATTTCGTGGTGGTCTTCTTCGAGTCAACAGTGTGAGCTCACTTGGCAGATGGAAGCACGATAATAAGTAGGATTTTCTTCTTCTTTTGGCTGCCCCGCTGTCATCATCATTATATAATGTCGAAAGGGAAACATATTAGTAGCAGAAGAATCCATGCTAGTGGTAATCTGCTAGCCCACCTAAGTGCCCAACAGCCCAAGTGGATTGAAACAAACAAGAATGGAGTATGACCAACGTCATGATTGAAGCAGATGGTTGAGGCGATCAACAACTCGGGGAGCCATGAACCCCCAATAGAGTTTTACTGAGAGAGATTAAAGCTTTAGCCCTTTTGCATTATTGGAATAAGGATTTCTGGTTAAGGAAAAAATACAGTCCAAGTGCATCGGGCATCGCATTGCAAGGGCCCCAAATTCAAACGCCCATACAAAGGAGTGAAGCATGAACGCTAGCAGCTAGCTAGTGATTATGCCCGCTTGCAGAACTTGTACACGGCAAACACCAATTTTTTTTTGGAATCAGAGGCAAACGTTTTGCCTCATCGATTAATTAAGAAAAAAGAGAATTGCCCAGTTAATTTAAGTAAAACCGGGCGAAAACCTATACAAACGGAGCACAGACCAACTACTCACATGGCAAGAAACTCCACAACCGCATAGTCGGCCCTTGCCAAACTCCCCGAATGCACAACATCCACAAACCCCGACACTGCTCCTATGCCAAGTGAATCCCGACAAGAACACCTCGACACAAGACATCATGCACCTTCCAGTCCAAGAGGACATGCTGAGAGACCGAAGATCATCCATCAAGCAACCAGAGACGCCTTGCCTATGACACCAATCTTGCATTTGCCCACCTTCTTTTGTTTGCCCCTTATTGGCGTCCCCGTCAAGAGGCAAATAATCGACCTTCCCAAACCAGGTCTAGCAACCTCCATGCTAGCGCGCAAGTCACAAAGTTCCTTCGCGAAGAGAGCATAGGTGCCAACTCACTTGGCTCAACGGCCATGCCACTCACAGGCATCACCTGCTCGATGGTCGCAGATGATGGAACGGTAGCAACATCTGAAACTTCGCGCTCCATGGCCAACGCCTGATGCCCAATGGACTTAGGCGAGCGAGAGAACGCGCCGTCCAAATCACTGCTCTCCTCGACATCAACTATCTGGCTCGATTCCAGGGTTGATGCCGGCGGTAATGAAGGAAATATGCCCTAGAGGCAATAATAAAGTTGTTATTTTATATTTCCTTTTCATGATAAAAGTTTATTATTCATGTTAGAATTGTATTGGTCGGATGCCGCAGGAATACCTTGTGTGCTATCAAACGTCACAACGTAACTGGGTGATCATAAAGATGCTCTGCAGGTATCTCCGAAGGTGTTTGTTGAGTTGGCATAGATCGAGATTATGATTTGTCACTCTGAGTATCGGAGAGGTATCTCTATGCCCTCTCGGTAATACACATCATAAGAAGCCTTGCAAGCAAATGACTAAGGAGTTAGTTACGAGATGATGTATTACGAAACGAGTAAAGAGACTTGCCGGGTAACGAGATTGAACTAGGTATGAAGATACCGACGATCGAATCTCGGGCAAGTAACATACCGACAGACAAAGGGAATTACGTATGTTGTCATAAAGGTTCAACCGATAAAGATCTTCATGGAATATGTAGGAACCAATATGGGCATCCAGGTCCCGCTATTGGTTATTGACCGGAGAAGAGTCTCGGTCAAGTCTACATCATTCTCGAACCCGTAGGGTCCGCACGCTTAACGTTCGTTGACGATATAATATTGTATGAGTTATGTATGTTGGTGACTGACTGTTGTTCGGAGTCCCGGATGAGATCACGAACATGACGAGGAGCTCCGGAATGGCCCGGTGATAAAGATTGATATATGGGATAATAGTGTTTGGTCTTCGGAAGGGTTCCGGAATTCACCGAAAGGGGTTCCGGATGTTTCGTAAAATGTTTGGGTACGGGAACACTTTATTTGGGCCAAAGGGGAAAGCCCACAAGGCTTTTGGAAATTGCAAAAGGAAGTTTTGCGGAGGCTAGGGGCCAGACGCCAGGGACCCTGGCGTCTGGGTCCAGACGCCGGAAACCCTGGCGTCTGGCCCTGGAGTCCGAGAAGGACTCTTGCCTTTCGGGCAAAACCGACTTTGAGGAGGCTTTTACTCCAAGTTTCGACCCCAAGGCTCAACATATAAATAGAGAGGCAGGGCTAGCACCCAAGAGACATCAAGATTCACCAAGCCGTGTGCCGGCAACCCTGTCCCCTCTAGTTTATCCTTCGTCTAGTTTCTGTAGTGCTTGGCGAAGCCCCGCGAACCGTCACCACGCCGCCGTGCTGCCGGAACTCATCTACTATTTCGCCCCTCTTGCTGGATCGAGAAGGCGAGGACGTCATCGAGCTGAACGTGTGCTGAACGCGGAGGTCCTGTACGTTCGGTACTTGATCGGGACGGATCGTGAAGGTGTACGACTACATCAACCGCGTTGATTAACGCTTTCGCTTAGCGATCTTCAAGGGTATGAAGATGCTCTCCCCTCTCGTATCTATGCATCTCCATGGATATATCTTGCATGTGCGTAGAATTTTTTTTTGTTTTCCATGCAACGTTTCCCAACAGTGGCATCCAAGCTAGGTCTATGCATAGATGATATGCACGAGTAGAACACAAAGTGTTGTGGGCGGTGATAGTCATACTGTTTACCGCCAACGTCTTATTTTGATTCAACGTTATTGTAAGATGAAGCGGCCCAGACCAACCTTACATGTCCACGTACATGAGACCGGTTCCACCGACAGACATGCAACTAGTTTTGCATAAAGGTGGCTGGCGGGTGTCTGTTTCTCCTACTTTAGTCGAATTGAATTTGACTGCGGCCGGTCCTTGAAGAAGGTTAAAACAACAAACTTGATAAATCACCGTTGTGGTTTTTGCCGTAGGTAAGAACGGTTCTTGCTAGAAGCCCGTAGTAGCCACGTAAAACTTGCAACAGCAAAGTAGAGGACGCCTAACTTGTTTTTGCAGGGCATGTTGTGATGTGATATGGTCAAGACATGATGTGATATACGTTATTGTATGAGATGATCATGTTTTGTAATTTATCGGCAACTGGTAGGAGCCTTATGGTTGTCTCTTTATTGTATGAAATGCAAACGCCATGTAATTGCTTTACTTTATCACTATGCAGCGATAGTTGTAGAAGCAATAGTTGGCGAGACGACCGCGACGCAATGATGGAGATCAAGGTGTCGAGCCGATGACGATGGAGATCATGACGATGCTTTGGAGATGGTGATCAAAAGCACGAGATGATGATGGCCATATCATGTCACATATTTTGATTGCATGTGATGTTTATCTTTTAATGCATCTTATTTTGCTTAGAACGACGGTAGCATTATAAGATGATCCCTTCACTAAATTTCAAGATATAAGTGTTCTCCCCGAATATGCACCGTTGCGAAAGTTCATTGTTTCGAGACACCACGTGATGATCGGGTGTGGTAGACTCTATGTTCACATACAACGGGTGTAAGACAGTTTTGCACATGCATAATACTTGGGTTAAACTTGACGAGCCTATCATGTACAGACATGGACTCGGAACACTAGAGACCGAAAGGTCGAACGTGAGTCATATAGTAGATATGATCAACTTAGAGATGTTCACCATTGATGACTACCCCATCTCACATGATGATCGGACATGCTTAGTTGATTTGGATCATGTATCACTTAGATAACTTGAGGGATGTTTATTTAAGTGGGAGTTCATTATTAATTTGATTAATTGAGCTTAATTTATCATGAACTTAGTCTTATAGTTTTGCATATCTATCTTGTAGATCAATGGCCCGAGCTACCGTTCCCCTGAATTTTAATGCGTTCCTAGAGAAAGCTAAGTTGAAAGATGATGGTAGTAACTACACAGACTGGGTCTGTAACTTGAGGATTATCCTCATTGCTGCACAGAAGAATTATGTCCTTGATGCACCGCTAGGTGACAGGCCTGCTACAGGAGCTGATGCAGATGTTATGAACGTCTGGCAAGCTCGATCTGGTGACTACTCTATAGTTCAGTGTGCCATGCTTTACGGCCTAGAACCGGGACTTCAAAGACGTTTTGAACGTCATGGAGCATGAGATGTTCCAAGAGTTGAAGTTAATATTTCAAGCAAATGTCGGGTTGAGAGATATGAAGTCTCCAACAAGTTCTATAGTTGCAAGATGGAGGAGAACAGTTCTGTCAGTGAACACATACTCAAAATGTCTGGGTATTATAATCACTTGACTTAGCTGGGAGTTAATCTTCCAATTGATTGTGTTATTAACATAGTTCTTCAATCACTGCCACCAAGCTACAAAGGCTTCATGATGAACTATAATATTCAAGGGATGAACAAAATAATTCCCGAGCTCTTCGCAATGCTTAAGGCCGTGGAGGTAGAAATCAAGAAGGAGCATCAAGTGTTGATGGTTAACAAGACCACTAGTTTAAAGAAAAAGGGCAAAGGGAAGAAAGGGAACTTAAAAAAGAATGGCAAGCAAGTTGCCGCTCCTGGGAAGAAACCCAAAGCTGGACCTAAGCCTGAAACTGAGTGATTCTACTGCAAAGGGAGTGGTCACTTGAAGCAGAACTGCCCCAAGTATTTGGCGGATAAGAAGGATGGCAAAGTGAACAAAGGTATACTTGATATACATGTAATTGATGTGTTCCTTACTAATGCTCGTAGTAGCGCCTGGGTATTTGATACTGGTTCGGTTGCTCATATTTGTAACTCGAAATAGGAGCTGCAGAATAAACGAAGATTGGCTAAGGACGAGGCGACAATGCGCGTCGGGAATGGTTTCAAGGTCGATGTGATAGCCGTCGGTACGCTACCTCTACATCTACCTCCGGGGTTAGTTTTAGACCTTAATAATTTTTATTTGGTGCCTGTGTTGAACATGAACATTATATCTGGATCTTATCTATTGCGAGATGGTAATTCATTTAAGTCAGAGAATAATGGTTGTTCTATTTATATGAATAATATCTTTTATGGTCATGCACCCTTGAAGAGTGGTCTATTCTTGTTGAATCTCGATAGTAGTGATACACATATTCATAATATTGATGCCAAAAGATGCAAAGTTGATAATAATAATGCAACATATTTGTGGCACTACCGTTTAGGTCATATTGGTGTGCATGAAGAAACTCCATGCAGATGGGCTTTTGGAATCACTTGGTTATGAATCATTTGATACTTGCGAACCATGCCTTATGGGTAAGATGACTAAAACTCCGTTCTCCGAAACAATGGAGCGAGCTAATGACTTATTGGAAATAGTACATACCGATGTATGCGGTCCGATGAGTGTTCAAGCACGCGGCGGGTATCGTTATTTTCCGACCTTCACAGATGATTTGAGTAGTTATGGGTATATCTACTTGATGAAACACAAGTCTGAAACATTTGAAAAGTTCAAAGAATTTCAGAGTGAAGTGGAGAATCATCGTAACAAGAAAATAAAGTTTCTACGATCTGATCATGGAGGCAATATTTGAGTTACGAGTTTGGCCTTCATTTAAAACAATTTCAATAGTTTCACAACTCATGCCACCTGGAACACCACAGCGTAATGGTGTGTCCGAACGTCGTAACCGTACTTTATTAGATATGGTGAAATCTATGATGTCTCTTACCGATTTACCACTATCATTTTGGGGTTATGCGTTAGAGACATCTGCATTCACGTTAAATATGGCACCGTCCAAATCCGTTGAGACGACACCGTATGAACCGTGGTTTGGCAAGAAACCTAAGCTGTTGTTTCTTAAAGTTTGGGGATGCGATGCTTATGTCAAAAGGCTTCAGCCAGACAAGCTCGAACCCAAATCGAAGAAGTGCGTCTTCATAGGATACCCTAAAGAAACTATTGGGTACACCTTCTACCACAGATCCGAAGGCAAGATCTTTGTTCCTAAGTTTGGGTCCTTTCTAGAGAAGGAGTTTCTCTCAAAAGAAGTGTGTGGGAGGAAAGTAGAACATGATGAGGTAATTGTACCTTCTCTCGAATTGGAAAGTAGCACATCAGACAAAACCGTTCCTGTGATGCCTACACCTACTAGAGATGAAGCTAATGATAATGATCATGAAACTTCAGATCAAGTTGCTACTGAACCTCGTAAGTCAACCAGAGCACGATCCGCACCAGAGTGGTACTGTAATCCTATTCTGGAAGTCATGTTATTAGACCAAGGCGAACCTACGAACTATGAAGAAGCTATGATGAGCCCAGATTCCGGCAGATGGCTTGAGGCCATGAAATCTGAGATAGGATCCATGTGTGAGAACAAAGTGTGGACTTTGGTGGACTTGCCAGATGGTCGGCAAGCCATAGAAAATAAATGGATCTTCAAGAAGAAGACTGACGCTGATGGTAATGTTACTGTCTACAAAGCTCGACTTGTTACGAAAGGTTTTCGACAAGTTCAAGGAGTTGACTACGATGAGACATTCTCACCCGTAGCGATGCTTAAGTCAGTCCGAATCATGTTAGCAATTGCCGCATTTTATGATTATGAAATCTGGCAAATGGATGTCAAAATTGCATTCCTTATTGGATATCTTAAAGAAGAGTTGTATATGATGCAACCAGAAGGTTTTGTCGATCCTAAAGGTGCTAACAAAGTGTGCAAGCTCCAGCGATCCATCTATGGACTGGTACAAGCAACTCAGAGTTGGAATATACACTTTGATGAGCATATGGTTTTATACAGACTTACGGTGAAGCCCGTATTTACAAGAAAGTGAGTGGGAGCTCTGTAGCATTTCTGACATTATATGTGGATGACATATTGTTGATTGGAAATGATATATAATTTCTGGATAGCATAAAAGGATACTTGAATGAGAATGTTTCAATGAAACTCGGTGAAGCTGCTTATATATTGGGCATCAAGATCTATAGAGATAGATCGAGACGCTTAATAGGACTTTCACAAAGCACATACCTTGATAAATTTTGAAGAAGTTCAAAATGGATCAGTCAAAGAAAGGGTTCTTGCCTGTGTTACAAGGTGTGAAATTGAGTCAGACTCAAAGCCTGACTGTCGGTTCTATATCCGGCGTATCTCGTAGTAGGGGTCCTAAGCTAGGCGTCTTGGAGCGATGGTAACATGGACACGGGATTTTACCCAACTTCGGGCTCTCTCGAAGAGATAATACCCTACATGCTGCTTTTGATTGTATTCATATGGGGTGTAGTACAGAGTACATGTATCTACCACGAGATTGCAGTAATGAATATGAGATTATCTATTGACTAGCCTGGCCTCAGTTTATATAACACACCGGAGGCCTAGGGTTTAGGAGAGTCCTTCGCTTGGGCGCCAAGTCTTGTGGAAACCTCCTTGTATGCGGCATGGGCTGCTCGAAGTGGCCCATGAATGAACTGCCGTGGGGGGCGTCGACCCGATCCAGCTGGCCGGGAGACGACATGGTGAGTACCCTCTACTCCATGACACCGTCAGTAGCCCCCTGAACCGGTCTTGAAGTTGGGGATGCTCCTCGGTTCTTCCGAACTGTTCTTCATCTTCGGACGCCGATCTTGAAAACTGGTTCAACAAATCTTTCCCATCTTGATTGAGGATCGCCGAGCTGAATCCGAAGAATGCACACGTCGGGCATCCGAGGAGACCTTTCAGTTTTCGGGCTTTATCAATGCCTTGTTACTTTTTACACCACACCTCGGGTTTGAAGTTGCACTACAAAAAAAAGACACATCCGTGACATTTTGGGCTGAACGAAATTTTTTCTGTCATACTTATGACACTTCTATGACGATAATTGTGACAAAACCCGGTATCATCATAGATGTGGTGGGCTCCTACTTCTATGACAAAAAATCATGACAGAAAATGGGCTTTTCGTCCTGGGCGGGCCAGAGACGCAGCTGCATGACATTCTTTGGGACGTCCATGACGGAAAAAACAGTGGTAGAAGCGAGGGCGAGGAAAATATCGGGGTGTTCCCGGTTACGGTGGGTGGTCGGGGCCGAGCGATGCACGGAGGTTTGCGCGTTTCTCTCGTACACGCATGTGCGTGGGTGCGAGGCGTTGGGCTCTAACTGAACCCGAGCGAGGCATTCGCCTAGTGAACCCGAGCGATTGCACTGCAGGCTACGCGTTACTGAACCCGAGCGATCGATCGATGGCTGTTAACTGAACCCGATCGAGCGATTCCTTCGCTATTGCTGCTAACTGAAGCCGATCGATGCTGCCTCTGGATGAACAGTGAGCGTTGCGG
>NC_057799.1:435671505-435696079 GCF_018294505.1 Triticum aestivum
GAGCCCGTGGAGAGGGCTGGTTGAACAATAGCCGGTGGAGTAGCGCGCGGTGGAGGCTGGATGAACAGGAGCCCGTGGATGAACAGTCGCAAGTGGAGGCTGGAGGAGGTCGACGGTGGATGAACAGTAGCCCGTGGAGGCTGGAGGGGGTCGACGGTGGAGATGAACGGTATCCCGTGGAGTCCCGTTTTGCGGTACGCCACACCCCTCCCGATGAACAGGACCCCCGTTTCGACCGTAGCGCTCCAACACAAGTCCGTTTCCTCTGTTTTACGGTACGCCACACCCCTCCCGATCAACAGGACCCCGTTTTGACCGTAGGAGGTCCAACACAAGTCCGTTTCCTCCGTTTTGCGGTACGCCAGACCCCTCCAGATGAACAGGATCCCGTTTCGAACCTGCCGGTCGAACACAAGACCGTTTCCTCCATTTTGCGGTACGCCAGGCCTCGTTTCCATCGGCTGTTCCGTCCAAGCCCTCCCGATGAACACGACGACGCATTCCGTTCCGACCCAGCCGGTTGGCTCCCCATGAACACGACGACGATGCTGTTTCTCCGTTCCGACCCAGCCATGTGCACGAGCCCTGGCCGTACGTATGCGCGAGTAGGCATTCGAGACCCCGCCCGTATGTACGTACGTGGCCGTATTTTCTTTCTTGCACACTGGCCGCTGTACATACGTGTACATGCTACGTGCGCGCCTCTACTACGACACATGCGCGCCTCTACATCAACCAGTATGTACGTACATGTTCGCGACCAGAATGACAACGCTACATACGCTTCGACCAGGTGGGTCCCGACTGTCAGGCACTTCCTTTCGTGCGAAGATGTAGCTAGTGGGTCCCAGCAGTCAGGGGGGCGAATCGTTTTTTTGTCCGGACGCACTTCCTTGCATGCGAAGATGTAGCTGGTGGGTCCCAGCAGTCAGGGGGGAAATGTTTTTTTCACGAAATACGGTGGCCCGTCCGGTGGGTCCCCGCTGTCAGGTGCAGGAATAATTATTTTGCGTGTAATAAGGAGGCACTTCCTTGCGGCTACCGTGGACCCAGCTGTCAGCCTCTCCACGTACAGTACTCTTCCGATGGAAATCGGTCGTTGACCACATTGACCACGCCGCGCCGAGAGCACCAAGGCGGTGGACGATGGCGAGGCCTAGGAAGGGGACGACGCGGAGCCAGGGAAGATGCGGCAGTGGATGCCCATGCGAAGAGGAGTACGAGGGTTCACTGGTTCCGCTGCGGTGTGAGGCTGCCGTCGCCGCAGAATAACAGGGGGTGTGGGTGAGTAGAGGGATGGCCTGGCCAGCGGTGGGAGTAGTAGGGGGCGGTGAGGCCTCCGCGGCATCACAGTCGGCCATGGGAGGCAGGAGCACGCGGCACGACCGGCGCTGGTTTGGGCGGCTGGAGTAAGAAGACCAGAGGTTGAAGAAGCACTACGGCCGTTGGATGGACATCGTACGGTCACTGGAGCTAGAATAGTTCATATATTGACTAAGTTGACAAAGCCCTCCGTCCCCATCAACTTAGTAGGCCCACAAGTCAGCCTCCTACTGTGGTGGGTCCCAGCTGGCAGGGGGGTATTCATTTTTTTGTGCGCAATAAGGAGGCACTTCCTTGCGTGCGAAGATATAGTTGGTGGGTCCGACCTGTCAGCGGAGGGAACAATTTTTTCACGAAATACAGAGGCCCTTCCGGCGGGTCCCAGATGTCAGGTGGAGGAATCATTATTTTGCGCGTAATTAGGAGGCATTTCCTTGTGTGCCGCCGTGGACCCAGCTGTCAGCCTCATCACGTACAATCCACTTCCGATGGATGTCGTTCGTTGACCACGTTGACCACGCCGCGCTGAGAGCACCAGGGCGGTGGACGAAGGCGAGGCCTACGAAGGGAACGACACGGAGCCGGGGAAGACATGGCAGTGGTTGCCCACGCGGTGGAGAGTACGAGGGTTGACTGGTTCGGCTGCCATCATCGGAAAATAACAGGAGGTGTGGGTGAGTAGAGGGATAGACAGGTCAGGGATGCGAGTATATGATGGGGCCGTGAGGCCTGCCCGGCAGCACAGCCGGCCACGGGAGGCAGGAGCAGGCGGTTCCGACGGCGCAGGTTTGGGCGGCTGGGGCAGGAAGATCAGAGACTGAAGAAGCACGATTGCCGTTAGATTGACATCTAACGGTGTGACGCTGGTAGAGTCGATTGTTGACTAAGTTTCTTTTTTGAGAAACCTTGTGTAGACATGAACTTAGTAGGCCCACAAGTCAGCCTCCAAATCCGTGGCAGACAACATAGAGCCCATTTGCTATTTTTTAATAATTTGCAGCCCATTTGCTAATTCTTAGGTAATTTATTACAACCCATTTTCTGCCCAGGACCACGGTCAAAAAGTTCAACCTTATTTTGCATATTTCGGTGGAGTCCGAACTTTTGTAATCCCGAAATGATAAACATTTTTTTAAGAACTTATTGATTTGCCAAAAAAATCGTTTTGTTTTTGTAAGTAAATAAGACGTGGGACAATTGAGTTGGTTTAAGGGAAAACCAGTGGTAAAAAAATCAGCGCTGGGAGGGAAAACGACAACAAAAATAAGGATGTAAATATGAAAAAGGGAATTTTATGTATTTTCAATATAATGATACGTGTATATGAACTAGTAAAACTATAGGTAGAGATTAGAAAACGGATGTAGGACATGCGTTTCAAGAGGATAATAGAACTGGGCTGTGTCTTTGATTCAGTAAAAAAACTGCATGCGGATGTTGTAAGACAAAATATAATTAATGCTGGCGGGCCAGAGGCCAGTAGATACCTATTGGATCTTTGTGCCCTGTTGTCTTCATGGGCTGGGCCTGTTAAAAATAAAGCCAAGCCTGGGCAGTCTACAGCCCAGTTGAAACTTGCTCGACCTGAAAAAACAATATACGTGCTCAATAAACGAGAGAATTCTACAAGTACAGACTGATAACTGGGATGCAGCAGGGATATTGTTTTTTCATCGTGATAATAAGTGCATGCACTTGTTTCGAAAAATTTGGAGAACTGGGAATTCTAACGGCAGGTGCTTATGCTACCCATCAAATAAAAATCAGGTGCCTGAAAATTCGTTTTGAAACAAATGATTCAGCTTTATATCCACGTCGACCCTCGGCATGATGGTTGGAAGCAAATGCCAAGTTCATACCAAAAGATCATTAACAACAATACCAACTTGCGGATGACAAGGTAGTACAAGTACCAATACCAAACTAACTTATAATCTTTTTACTCCTGGCCCTAGTGTTCGTCTGGTAGAAAATCTTGCAAAGGACCAGCTCCCGCTCCTTCTCTTGCTCCAGGTCCCCGAGGTGGTACTGGTGCATCACCCAGTTGGTCCTCTGCTGGTCGAAGTTCTTGTTGGTGTGCAGCACCAGAACCTTTTTGCTGCCCGTCTGCCGACCGTTGACCATCACCGGCAAGGTATTGCCGGTGTTGTGCCACATCGCGTGCATGCCGCACTCCGACTGTACCTTGCGACGCATCCACGTGCCCCTTTTGAACGTCCTGGAATTGTGCGGGAAGAAATGCTTGCTTAGGCCACTCAGTGTGATACCTGCAGTATTGTCGAATACAGGTTTTAGTGTACGTAGTTGGCATTTTCATAACATCTTTGGCATGTTGCAGTCACTTGTTTCACTTTTTATTAACTGCCAAATTGTAATTGCTTCACCAGGTCTGCGTCTAAAAAGAAAAATAAAGCTATAAACAAAGGAATATGTTTGTGCAAGTAGACGGCCGATCGGTGTCTTACCTGGAAGTTTCTCAGGATGGGTGTAGCATATGCCGTGCTCGCTGTCGATGGTTGGTATGAACAAATCGATGAGAGGGTGAGATCTCACGCTGTCAGCACTCACTTTGGCCTCAAGGTGCTCGATCAGCTCCTGATCCGTGGGATTGAACTTGACGCCAGCCGGCAGCACCGGCCAATCCTTCTTCGACTTGCATCGGTTAATTCCAGTTATATGGTACTCAATGTATGATCAATCGACTGTTTTAAGTGAATGATGAAAGATTTTGACAGATAAGTGGTACTCCAAATCTGAAGTCCAGAATACCCGAACACGCTGCCGGGATTCTTGTGTCACCTCACGCGTAGCGTGTTGTCACGCCAATTCAATGTGTGGACATGATGAATAATTTGACCGACGTATACTAGTACTGCTACTGTACTACTTACTAGTCGTATTTAGTGTCACATTTTAACCATAGGTTTAACTAACAAGTACGCACTTGAAGCCTAATTGATATATATATATATACATATATATATATACTGCACAACATCTCCATCATCATTATCAGTACATCCTGCACAGGTGAGTTAGGATGCACTTGATCCCAGAAAGGTATCTATCCTTCAAACCAGAGGAGTGCTTCAAACTAACAACAATACATAATATCCAACAAAAGAGGGTCGTGCTACAGCAGTAGAATACATGGCTCAGTCTAGATATCAGTATGAATCAAGTTGTGCATATTTGCTGTTGGCATGAACCACATCGCTGCATGTCGGGTTTGCAAAAGCCATCCATCGCATGGAAGCTTGATGCCCTTCACACACTGAAGATTATCTGGCAACAAGCTGTGTCGATGAATCTCTGGATATGGTGATTCATGAAACCCATGGTATGATGTGTAAACACAGTCCCCCTTGGCGAATGGAAGTTGCATAGCACGGTAATCATCGCCGGTGATATGATCGTATTGGTTGGATGATCGGATAATTGGGCCAGAGGAACATGGAGTGGTTGCCGAGGCTGTAAACCCGCCTCCAGTTGAATACGCCTGGCCCAACGGAGCTGGGATCTTTCTCGAACATGAAGCATCCATAGCCATCAATGTCACGAACGCCCCAGGCATTGTAGTGCATGTGGTTTGATGTAATGGTTTGGTCAATTTGGTACGTGCGAATGAGCATCAAATGACCGCCGTCAGCTGAACGAGCGATAAACCACCACCCATCGGCTGGTAAGATTCCAGGTCCTGGAACCATGAAGGCCAGCGCATTTGCGTCTGCTGCAACAATTCAAATTGGAGACCAAAAGGACAAAAATAAACAATCATGTTCAGAATATGTGTGGAATTAAGATTATTATAATAGTGACACATATCATAGACAGAGAATTGCAATGCCGTGGTCATAATCATACCCCAAGTTAAAAAAATAAGCCAATGGCTTTCATATTCTAGCAATATGTCATGGTTCAAACATCATGTAACAATGAGAGTAAAGCAGCTATGACAGAGCCTACTCATATTCTACCATAGCACTTACTACTACTGTTCTCATATCAACTCTAAGCAATAACATGTGTTGTTATAAAAATCTTGGAAATGAGAGTAACATATAGCAATCATGATGTTATGCTCATAATATCTATTCTAACAATCATTAGATGCCAATTGTTCTCATATCAACTCTAACAATAACATGTGTGGTCCTAAAAATCTAGGAAATGAGACGAACATATAGCAATGATGTGGTTATAGACATACTATCTATTCTAAATTTGTAACAATGAATAGGCAGTCGTATTCATAAGGTAAAGATGAGATGAGATTGAACAATTACACGATGATAGATTCCACCAGTATAGGCAGCCAATCTGTGCGTCGACCGCGTAAACGATGCCATCGTGCACTATAGCATCAGACAGAAATGTTGCCTCAACAGGATTGAAGATGAGCCATAACCATGTATGGCGACCGGATTCCAGATAGACTAATCCCATGTTGAACAAGGCAATGAGCTTGTAATCCATGTAGTCTTCTGATGGTGTGGGCACTTCGCAGATTACAACTTTCAGCAAACAGAGGTCGAGCCAAAAGCTTGACGCGTATCGTGCGTAGTAGGCAGGAGTGTCCGGCGGGCCGCGAGGCTCGATGGCGGCGGTATCCAACGATGGAAGGGTGATCTCTTGCTGGGTGTAGATATCCACGAGACGCCACTGACTACCGGATTGGTGGATGAGGACGATCCAGTTGTCCTTCATGCCCGCCCAGTAGTGGCCGCGCATGAAGGACAGGTGGATGGGTAGTGGTAGCATGTCGAGGGGCACCACGACAAACTCCGTAGGATCGTCAAGTCGGTGTCTGGGCCACCTGCAAGGATCAGGCATCAGCAAGCAGGGTGTCTTGAAAAGAGCCGACCGGTTGCAGACGAGTAGACGGTACAAAGACACCGAGCATGTGACCAGACGGACGGTGCTGAGTAGGTCCATACGATTACAGATCTGCTCCAAGAGAACATCGAGGAGGGAATTCCAATCGCGGCTCTGCGTGTCAGTCGGTTCTGCCATTGGGGTTTTCGGTGCCTGCGAGCCAGCGGGGAAGTGGATTCGGGCAGGCGAGCGAAGAAGCTTCTCCTTGTGTGGCCGAGCAGTGAGCGGGGGGATATGGTACGCGCGAGCTACCAAGGAAGATAGCGCGGGCGGGCGAGCAGTGAGCGGGAGGGGGAATGGTGTGCGGCCGACGATGGGGAAGTGAGGAGGAAGAAGAAGAGAGGAGGAAGAAGAGTGGAAGACGGGGGAGAAAGTGCATTAAATCTCAATTCTACTAGTACTACTACCAGGATATACCGTCCTTCGGAGTGTAAATAGTTACACCGATGACATGTGGGTCTACCACAAGAGGGCCCATATGTCAGTTAATGGAGGACAGAAGCGTGCTCTACTGGCAAACATGATGGCAGTACTGGGTAAGGCTGATTTAGTAACACCAACACGCTGGTTCAGCTTATTAATTAAGTGTCCCATCTGCTGCAGCGTGTATTGTCTCTTCACTGCGAAGACTAGTTGAATAGTTCTCTCTGACCAAGATGGGGAATAATGGATCGCGAAGACTTCCTTTCTACAGTATCCCTATGCCTCTACGCTCACTTCACTCATTTTGCTCCGTACGTAGTCACTTGTTGAAATCTCTAGAAAGACAAATACTCCATATTTGGGAACAGAGGGAGGATTTTACTCCATATTTGGGAACAGAGGGAGTATCACCATATGGAGGGAACAGAGGAAGCTTGAAATATGAACATGTCAATGGGAGGGAGTAAGCCCCATGCATGCATGCAACATGCAACACTCACACGTACACATGGACGCACGCAACACTCACGCACCCATGCGGCACACAACACACGACGCAACACACACCCTCACGCTCAAGTGCTCAACCTACTCCCTACGTCCGTGAAAGACTGTACAGTTAGAGATTTACACATTGACCAGGGCATAATTAACGCCCAAAAGTAGCAGACTTATGTGTGCATGCGACCATTGAGAGAAGAAGATTAAATGAAGGTCGTTGCATCCTGTAATTAAGGATAGACATGTAGCCTATACCTAGAGCACAAGTTTGTGCATTAGTCAATCAATATCGATTTAGATTAAAGGCTAAATGCATTGGAAGTGTAGGATGTACTACACTCTTTGTTTTTTAGCTGATTTCTTTGCTCTGCCAACTGACAGGTGGGACCCAGAAACCAGGTGACAATTTAACCAGTCAACAAAGTGCCACGTCGACTATGTGGCCAGTCAGTAGGGTGCAATACGGTGCTCTACGATGAGCTAGTGATCGTATAATCACCGCAAAACTATATATAGTGACCATAAAGAGCGTATTATTACATATGTTGACCGCCAGTGTATTTTTCTCGTTTCAAATTAAGCCATATTAACAGGAAAGGACGCAGTATGGACTAGTACTAGTACTGCTTTAATGTGTCCCGTCAACTCGCCGAACGAGGAGAAGCTTGCTTACTACGCCTCTCCCTCGCCCACGCGCGCGGTGGTTCACAGGACGAGGAGAGGGTTTTGACTACAACGCCCTCTCCCTCTCCCTCGCCCTCACCCTCGCGGTGGACATGCAGCAGTTCAATCGGTGTCAGATTGCCAGAAGCATAATGTGTACTGTAGTATCATCATTGTTGGACCTTCCGAAGAGGCAAATAGCCAAGTGCAAGGTTCACACGAGTACGAACTGTTGAACCTCCCGAAGAGGCAAAGAGCCAAGCGCAAGGTTTTATAGGAGTTGTCGTCCTAGTAGGCGCGTACTACAACTATAGAGAACGATGCTACTGTATGATGCCGCCACGTCACGTATATCCAAAGCTGTGCCACCTTTTTTTTTCAAAGAGCATGTTGGAGCCCGTGCAACAACCACACAAGTTGCACGTACACATAACACATTTACTAGTAACAAATTCTAAAGGACAAATGCCAGTATGCCACACAAGTTCATCTCCAATTCATGTGATAAATTTGTGCACGACTAGTCTACATATATTCACAGTGCTACCGTTCACAATTTACCGTACTCCACTTACACGTTATAGATGGGCTACATGTCCTCCTCCAGGTTCCAGTCCCAGGTGTTCTTCATGGATGGCATGATCCATAGAAGTGGGCAACGGGAATCTTTGTCGCAGCTTTCTAGTCCGGTTCCACACGATGGAGACTCATCCAAGCTGAAGCAGCATAAATCAGGGATAGCGTGTCCCAGCATGTCGTTCATCCGGCGCTGCGCACTGAAGACACAACCATGTTTCATGAACGGCAGGCCTTTCGTGTCATGCACGGAAGGTGGCATCCGCTTCACAATGGGGTAGCTGTCCCCAATGAAAAGCGAGTACTCTCCAAGAGTGTTCCTCGGCACCCACGTAGCATCACGGGGGTCGAACTCGGCGCCGTTCATTTGGTACACGCGGCATCTCAGATCTGGACACATGGTGACGTACATAGTCAAGGTCCATGCATAATAATGTTGTGCTCAAATATGGTGGAATTGTCACGGTAGATGTCCTCGAGCTAGGACTTAGTCGTGGAGCCATCGCAACTAGGAAGCTTGAAGGGGTTAAGTGGGACAAGGAACACGAGGGTTTATACTGGTTCGGCCCCTTACGGTGAAGGTAAAAGCCTACGTCCAGTTTGAGGTGGTATTGATTAGGGTTTCGATGACCAGGGAGCTTAACTGCTATGCCTGGATCTCGATGAGATCTTTCTTGTCCCTAAACCGCTGCCGGGTCGTCCCTTTATATAGGGAGGCTGACGCCCAGCAGCTCTCAGAGTCCCGGCCGGCTCATAAGAGTGTCCGGCTCGGACTCTCAACTATTCTTGCCTTACACTACAAGTTCTACCAGGATAATGATTGCAACTACGGGCCTTAAGCCGTATCCGGGTCTTAAGCCCATCTCTGGCCCACCGTCTTCAAGCTTAACGCCGGGCTTCTAGTGATGACCATATGAGTAACCCGGCCCCTCCTGGCAGGTGACTCTAAGGTCTATATCCTCAACATTAGGCCCCATATTGATTTGAGCCGGCTCATGTCAATCTTCAACCTTTTCGACAAAAAATCTCCGGCTTACCATTATGTGAAGGCCATAACCTGGCGTGACGTCATTCTCTGGACTCCAGGTAATCCGCCGTGACGTCATCTTCCATTAAGCCCGTTTTTTACTCCACCAGATCCGCAACGGATCTTATCTTTACTGCTATCCCGAAAATCGAGGCGTTTTGTGGGGAGATAATCATGCCGTGGTCTCCTCGATTCTCGTGCCCACTTATGAGCTCGCCCTTATAAATAGGCCGGCCCGACGGGCCTTCAGCCACTCCTCTCTTCTTCATCTTCTTCCTCGCGCCACTGCTCCCCTGCTCGAGTTCTGCTGCCGCCGCCGCCGCGGGTCTTCTCGCCGTCACCAACTCAGGCCGCTGCATCACCCTGATTTGACAAGAGAAACGCGACGACCTCCGCGACTCTCCAGCCCCTGTAAGTCCTGCTTGCCCTGTAGAACAGATCTGTCGTAGGGTTCATCTGTGTTCTTCGTGTTCTTCGCTGTCACCTACGAGCCCCGGTAGTTTTTATTTTTACTGCCCTCTTTTGATCTTAGCCCTGTGTAGAACTACTGCGGTAGCTGTGTTAGCACCCATTTCTCATGCAAGTAGACCTCCTTTTACTGCATAAGGCCTTGTTCAATGCTCAAGAACTCCCCTGCGTCTGCTTTTTAGGTCTAGAAATTTTTCTTTTGCCTGACCATTTTGATCCAAAATATTTACCGCAATGTGTGAAACCTGTTTTCACCATACTTAGTAAAAAACTGCCCTCATTGAATCATGGCGGTTTACATTTCCGGCTTAAAGAAAACACGCGCCGTAGAACCTTCCGACTTAAGGGAAGCCACGCGCCGTAAAACTTTCCGGCTCACTTATAACAAGGCTGTAGACAATTTGAATTACCCTCAAGCACACCAGCGGCTTAGATAACCCGATGTACTTAGACATATATCATTAGTCCCCTTCATAAGCCGCCACCTTAAACCTTAATTTGTAAGTCTCCTCCGGCTCATTATTAAACCGGATATTTTTTCCTGTATCATAGGCTTCCAACAGTCACCATGCCTCCCGAAGCTCCTAAAGCCTCCATCACTTGCAACTGGATGAGGTCCAATGTCACCAATGAGACCTTAGCAGATTTTGTCAAGTCTGGATATCTGCCCAAGAAAGACGTCATGTCCTACCGTGCCCCCGAGCCATCAGAGGAGAGACCACAGCCAAGGGACGGGGAGGTGGTCATTTTTGCGGATCACATGAGCCGGGGCTTCGCACCGCCCGACTCAAAGTTTTTCAGAGATGTTCTGAATTTCTTCGACCTGCGGCCTCAGGACATAGGACCCAACTCAGTGTCCAATATCTGCAACTTCCAAGTGTTCTGCGAGGTTTACCTTGGAGAAGAACCTAGTCTGCTGCTTTTCAGAGAGCTTTTCTATTTAAACCGCCAGAACGAGTGTGCCAACAGGCCGAGTTTGGAGCTAGGCGGCATCTCCATCCAGCGGCGTAGGGACTGCCTTTTCCCTTACGCAGAGCCGCCCAGCCACCCCAAGGACTGGAATCTGACGTGGTTTTACTGCCAAGACACATCGCCGGCTGATGAGAGCCCGTTGCCCGGCTTTCGCCCCTCGCGTCTGGAGCCGACTCACCCACTGTCAGATAAGCTGACTCAAGCGGAGCGCCAACCTCTGCTCCCCACCATCAACAAGATCAAGGCTCTCCTGTTCAATGGTCTGAACGGAATCGATCTGGTCCGGGTCTGGATCTCGTGGCGGGTGATCCCATTGAGCCGCCGCCCCGGCTTAATGTGTGAGTACACGGGCCGAAAGGATGACCCCCAGAGACACAGCCGCAACGATCTTCCTGAAGATGTTGCAGAGGAGATGACCAAGGCTCTCTTGAACGAGAGCCTGGCAGACTGCGGAAGGACCGGGTTAGCCCCCTTCTGCAAGACCAACCCAGCCCCAGCGGTAAGCCGCTGATCTGAACATCTTATCTGTATATAACTTTTATCTGAATCGTTTTAAGAAATCATCATTGTATTTTTCAGGCTGATGATAAGTTCTGGCGGGTCAAATATGACCATGAGGCGGCCAAGAAGGCCAGAAAGGCGAAGAAAGCCGCCAAGAAAGCCGCCCCTCGCAAGAAAGGAAACAGGCCTACTGCTTCAGAGCTGATGCAACTAAGCGACAGCTCCGAGTCAGAGGTAACCCCTGAGCCTGTAAGTCCTTGTTGTACTTTGTTGTTTATTTCTGTCCGCCTTATCAATACTTGTTCATCAATAGGACGACACCGGAGCAAGTAACCCGGTGGTTGAAGAGGTAACGACATTTTCCTCCGACTCGGAGCCCTTGCCAAGGCTGAAAATCCGAAGGGTAACCCGGAAAGTAAGCTTTTCACATCCTTTAGCTTATCAAGACCCTCAATTTATTTTGAAGCGACAGGTGCATGAGAGCCGGCGGCACACCCGGACCGACAAAAGCACCGACCTCTCCTCCGGGTTACCTGACGCATCGAGGAAACGCCGGACCGAGGTGATCTCAAAATTGTACCCTTTTCATCCTTTGGCAGGTGTTATACGTCAACCGCTCAACTCTTCTGACTCAAATTATCAGGAAACTTCCCCCTCTTCTGGCGACTCTATGCAGTCAAGCCTGCCGGCTTTCAAGACCGTGCCCGGGTAATGATAACCATCTCATGTTGTACTTTTGTCTTTACTTACACCATTGTGCTTAACCTTTCTGTCTTTCCAGTGCCCAGGCCAAGCTCACCAAGAGGGCGAAGAAGTCCAAGCCGGTCGATGAGCCGGACTTGCCTGAGCCAGAGGCAGCCGCTCAAGAGCCGCCAGCTGCCTCTGCGCCTGAGGCCGCTGCCCCAACCACCAAGGCAACTGCAGAAGCTTCTGTTAACACGGAGGCCTCCAGCTCGGCTCAACCAGCAGATGACCCGGACGGAGTTTGTTGAGCCGGGGAGACCTACTGCGCTGGCCAAGTGCTCCGCCAAAGGGGAGCTGCTAGAGTCCCGCGGGGTTAACCTGGACCTCACTGACTACTCCAACTTGAACATTGGAGAGATTGTCTCCGGCTTCGTCAGCCAAGTGCACAAGAGCCGGGACGCAGAGATTGCCATGGTGAACCAGATCCAGCAGAAATCTGAGGTATTATTCTTCTGTCCTCTTACTTACTGCTTAGTTACCTTTACCATGCTAGCCCCCAAGTCGACGACTTATGATTGAGTATGTTGTAGACTTAGGTTCCGGCTTACTCCATTGAACCGGCAATGTGTAGATAGAAACGTTCAATATGCATTAGCCCCCAAGTGCCAAGTGTCTTTGCTTGGAAAACGCTTGGGACTTAAATTTGTATAGTAACTGTTCATGCCATAACCCGGAAATTTATACAGGCTGCTGGCAAGAAGCTTGAGGCTGACCTCGCTGATCTCAAGAACCGGCTGAAGATGCAAGAGATGGAGACCCGGAAGGCAAATGCCAAATTTGTGTCCAGCATCGCCGCGCAAGAGAAGCTGAAGACGGAGTTTGACGCTGAGCGGAAGGCGTGGGCCGAAGAAAAGGCCGCATTGGTGAACCGGGCTGAACAGGCGGAGAAGGCTCTCTCCGAGAAGACCGCCGAGCTCTCCGGCCTAAAGTGCCAAGTGTCCCAGATGGTGGCCGCAATCTTCGGTAAGTCGTCTCACCGGCTTTCATCAAGTTTAGAATTTTTATATCTCATAATTCATCCTTGTCGGCGGCTTATCTAACTCTGTTAAACAGGTCCCAGAAGTGCCAACCTGAACTAGAGTGTGGTGACCAAGCTGAAGGCCGTATACACCCTGGTGGAGCAACTCTACACCGGGTCACAACGTGCCTTGGCTGTGGTGGCCCTCTCCAACGAGGTGCCGACTCACCTGGCAGAAGTCCTTCGCCGGCTCGCCGTTCTGCCTCAACGGATCCAAGAGCTGCGACGGGCCTCTGCAAGAGCCGGAGCGATCGCGGCACTGAGCCGGGCCAAGGCGTTCCTGCCAGAGTTAGACCCGGCGGACATCGCCCTTGGCTATCCAAGCCTGAAGGAAGACGGCACCGCTTTCGATCAGAAGGACTTCGCAGCTTGCGTGAAGGCCGTATGCCCGGTGGCCACTCTGATTGGCAATGATACAGATCTGACTAAGTATCAGCCGGGCTACGATGCAGAAAATCAGAGGATCCCTACTCCACGCTATGAAGCCCTCAACTTGATCCCGCCGGCTCGTCAGCACACCTTCGCCCCGGAGATTGACCCGGCCGGGTTAATTGACGAGGAAGCCCAATTCAAAGCTCTCAGCGGTATCGACCGGAAGTCATCAACTTTCCAGGTCTTGGGAACAGCCAGAGGAGAAGAGAGGAACGAGCCAGAGACTTCAACCCAGCAAGCGTCGTAACTCGGCTGGCGGTTTATCAAACAATGCCTCACCCTTTTGGACTCAATGAGTCTTGTAATAGAGTAGGTCCAACACTTTTATCTTTGCCGTGCCATCGTGCACGCCTTGAATGCTTGAAGTCTATTGAAGTTATCTCCTTTACATGTCTCCGGGTCATAATTGATCATTTGTTTTCCTTAAGCTCAAAATAGTTGCCTTTAACCATCCTGCATAGAAGGACAAATCACAAGCCTTGAGGCGGCTTACCGCCCTGAGAACATATGTTTAGATATATAACCCGGAATATGCATCAAAAAAGACTGGTCCTCAATTATATCCCTAGTACAGCCGTAATAACACACTTAGCGGCCTGCAAGTATACTTCCGGTTTAGATAACCCGGGCAATAAGGTTGGTACCTTAACTCCGGTTTACCTGTCTTAACACTGTAAATCGATGTTAAGCCGGCAAAGTGAAACCCGGCTGTACACACTTTGAAATCATCAAAAGAAACTTGCTATAAAGCAGAAGAACGCAGGGGCTTCCAGTTTGAATACGACCAGAGACCCGGCCCAAAGGGGTTATGCTAAGATTCGGATGCGATCATATAGCCCCCAGTGGGTGTGGCGATGCCAATCAAGAGGGTACCGACAGCTATGTTCTCTTTGGTTCGAATACGACCCATGTTTGAACAGGAAGCCCCCAAGTGATTTTAAGAATTGTTTAACGACGCTGATTCGAATACGATCCACGTCGGTTCCCAAAGGGGTTAAACTAAGATTCAAATATGATCAAAGAAAACTCCCCAATGAGCTCGGCACTTTGCCAGTCAAATGGGTATCGACAGCTATGTTCTCTTTGGTTCGAATACGACCCATGTTTGAACAGGAAGCCCCCAAGTGACCTTATTGCTCACAGCTAGATTCGAATACGACCATAAGCTGGATCCTCCTTCAAGTTATCATGTAATCTTGCAATGAAAACAACACGTGCATATTTGGAGGAGAAAAAAGGACAGAGGTCCTGCTTTATTGCTTATCATAATATATACATGGCTGAGAGAAATATGTACATTTATGAGAGCCGGTGGCTCAAGTGTAGTAAGGCCAAAGTTGAGCTATGTTCCACGGCCGACGGGTCTCTTCCTCCGACTTACGTGAATCTTTATGCTCCCTAATGTCAATGAGGTAATATGACCCGTTGTGCAAATTCTTGCTGACCACAAAGGGCCCTTCCCAAGGTGGGGATAGCTTGTGCGCATCTGTTTGATCTTGGACGAGCCAGAGCACGAGATCACCTTCCTGGAAGACCCGGGATTTAACCCGGCGACTATGATAACGGCGCAGGTCTTGTTGGTAAATCGCTGAGCGAGCTGCTGCCACATCACGCTGTTCGTCCAACGAGTCAAGAGCATCTTGGCGCGCCTGTTCATTGTCCGCCTCAACATAAGCCGCCACTCGAGGCGAGTCATGCCGGATGTCACTGGGGAGGACTGCCTCTGCCCCATAAACCATGAAGAAAGGTGTGAACCCTGTGGACCTGTTAGGAGTAGTGTTGATGCTCCATAACACGGAGGGCAACTCCCCCACCCAACAACCCGGCGACCGTTGCAAAGGGACCAAAAGCCGGGGCTTGATGCCCTTCAGAATCTCCTGATTAGCCCTCTCAGCTTGACCATTGGATTGAGGATGAGCAACTGAGGAAACATCAAGTCGGATATGCTCTCGTTGACAAAACTCTTCCATGGCGCCTTTGGATAAATTGGTGCCATTGTCAGTTATAATGCTGTGCGGAAAGCCAAAGCGAAAAATCACCTTTTTCATAAATTGAACTGCCGTGGCTGCATCACACCTGCTAACTGGTTCAGCTTCCACCCACTTTGTGAATTTATCAACTGCCACCAAGAGGTGGGTCTTCTTATCCTTGGACCTTTTAAAAGGCCCAACCATATCAAGCCCCCAGACCGCAAAGGGCCAAGTAATTGGGATCATTCTCAGCTCTTGAGCCGACACATGAGCCTTTCGTGAGAACCTTTGGCAACCATCACATTTACTGACCAAGTCCTCCGCATCAGCATGAGCCGTCAGCCAATAAAAACCATGGCGAAAAGCCTTGGCCACAAGAGACTTTGAGCCGGCGTGATGGCCACAATCCCCTTCATGAATCTCACGCAAGATCTCCTGACCTTCCTCAGGGGAGACACAACGCTGAAACGCTCCCGTAACACTGCGGTGATGCAACTCGCCATTGATAACAATCATTGACTTAGCCCGCCGGGTTATTTGTCTGGCCAAAGTTTCATCCTTAGGCAACTCTCCCCGGGTCATGTAAGCCAGATACGGCATCGTCCAGTCTGGTATGATGTGGAGAGCCGCCACCAGCCGTGCCTCCGGGTCAGGGACAGCCAAGTCTTCCTCAGTAGGCAACTTAACAGAAGGGCTATACAGGACATCCAGGAAAGTATTAGGCGGCACCGGTTTTCGCTGAGAACCCAGCCGGCTTAAAGCATCAGCCGCCTCGTTTTTCCTGCGATCGATGTGTTCCACTTGGTAACCCTGAAAGTGCCCAGCAATGGCATCAACCTCGCGGCGATAAGCCGCCATGAGAGGGTCCTTGGAATCCCACTTTCCTGATACTTGTTGAGCCACTAAGTCGGAGTCGCCGAAGCACCTTACCCGGCTCAAGCTCATCTCTTTAGCCATCCGAAGACCATGGAGCAAGGCCTCGTACTCAGCTGCGTTGTTAGTGCAAGGAAACATCAACTGTAGCACATAATGGAACTTGTCACCTTTAGGGGAAGCCAATACAACTCCAGCCCCCGAGCCCTCCAACTGCCTGGACCCATCGAAGTGAATAGTCCAATATGTGTTATCCGGCTTTTGCTCGGGCACTTGTGACTCTGTCCAATCATTGATGAAATCCACCAAGGCCTGAGACTTAACAGCAGTGTGTGGCATGTATTTCAGACCATGAGGTCCAAGCTCTATAGCCCACTTAGCCACTCTCCCTGTGGCCTCTCTGTTTTGAATGATGTCGCCAAGAGGGGCAGAACTGACCACAGTGATGGGATGACCCTGGAAATAATGCTTAAGTTTCCGGCTCGCCATGAACACACCATAAACAAGCTTCTGCCAATGCGGATACCGCCGTTTGGACTCGATGAGTACTTCGCTGACATAATAAACCGGCCGCTGAACCGGATGCTCCTTGCCCTCTTCCTTGCGCTCCACCACCATAGCCACACTGACGGCTCGTGTGTTCGCCGCCACATATAATAATAAGGGCTCCTTATCAACCGGAGCAGCAAGGACTGGAGGCTCTGCCAGCTGCTTCTTCAAATCCTCAAAGGCAGTATTAGCTGCATCATTCCAGACAAAGTTATCAGTTTTCTTCATCAACTGATATAATGGCATGGCCTTCTCACCCAAACGGCTTATAAACCGGCTTAAAGCAGCGATGCGACCCGCCAAGCGCTGAACATCATTTATACACGCCGGCTTAGCCAGGGAGGTGATGGCCTTGATCTTCTCCGGGTTAGCTTCAATGCCTCTGTCAGAAACCAAAAAACCCAAGAGTTTGCCTGCAGGAACACCGAAAACACACTTGGCTGGGTTAAGCATCATCTTGTAGACCCGGAGATTATCAAAGGTTTCCCTTAAATCATCTATCAGGGTTTCCTCCTTTATGGACTTAACCACAATATCGTCCACATAAGCATGAACATTGCGCCCAATCTGGTTATGAAGACAGTTCTGTACACAACGCTGATAAGTCGCCTGTGCACACTTGAGTCCAAAGGGCATAGACACATAGCAGAAGGCTCCAAAGGGAGTGATGAACGCCGTCTTCTCCTGGTCCCTAACTGCCATTTTAATCTGATGATATCCGGAATAAGCATCCAAGAAACTTAAGCGCGCACAACCTGCCGTAGCATCAATAATTTGATCAATACGGGGAAGGGCAAAGGGATCAGCCGGACACGCCTTGTTTAAGTCTGTGTAGTCCACACACATCCGCCAAGTGCCGTTCTTCTTGAGTACGAGCACCGGGTTAGCTAACCACTCTGGGTGAAAGACTTCAACAATAAACCCGGCCGCCAAGAGCCGGGCCACCTCTTCACCAATAGCTTTCCGCCTCTCTTCATTAAACTGCTGAAGGAACTGCCCGACCGGCTTAAATTTCGGATCAACATTGAGAGTGTGCTCAGCGAGTTCTCTAGGTACATCTGGCATGTCAGAAGGTTTCCATGCGAAGATGTCCCTATTCTCATGGATGAACTCGATGAGCGCGCTTTCCTATTTTGGATCCAGATTTGCACTGATGCTAAACTGCTGAGATGAATCTCCTGGAACAAAATCAACAAGCTTAGTTTCATCAGCCGACTTAAATTTCATCGCCGGCTCATTTTCCGTAGTCGGCTTTTTCAGAGAGGTCATATCTGTTGGGCCAACATTGTCTTTGTAAAACTTCAACTCCTCTGTTGCACAAACAGATTCTGCATAAGCTGCATCGCCTTCCTCACACTCCAGGGCCACTTTCCGGCTGCCATGAACCGTAATGGTCCCATTGTGACCCGGCATCTTGAGCTGTAAGTACACATAACACGGCCGTGCCATGAACTTGGCGTAAGCCGGCCGCCCAAATATAGCATGGTACGGACTTCTTATCTTGACCACCTCAAAGGTCAATTTCTCCACCCTGTAGTTGTTCTCATCTCCAAAGGCCACTTCCAACTCAATCTTGCCGACTGGATAAGCCGACTTACCAGGTACCACACCGTGGAAAATAGTGTTGGACTGGCTGAGGTTCTTATCAATCAACCCCATACGACGGAATGTCTCATAATAGAGGATGTTGATGCTGCTGCCTCCATCCATGAGCACCTTAGTGAACTTATATCCTCCCACCTGCGGAGCCACCACCAGGGCCAAGTGACCCGGATTATCCACCCGGGGAGGGTGATCCTCCCTACTCCACACTATAGGCTGCTCAGACCACCGCAAGTAGCGTGGCACCGCCGGCTCAACAGCATTCACAACCCTCTTATGAAGCTTCTGATCTCGCTTGCACAGACTGGTGGTAAACACATGATATTGTCCACCGCTAAGCTGCTTTGGATTGGTCTGATAACCGCCTGCTGCTGTTGATGACCCTGGCCAGACTATTGATTAAAGCCCCCTTGACCGTTCTGAGGACCAGAATTTGAGCCGCCGCCCGGGCCATGAAAGCCGCCGGCGCCTGAGCCGCCGCCCGGGCCATTGTAATTCTTGAAGGCCTTCATGATTGCACAATCCTTCCATAGATGAGTCGCTGGCTTCTCTCTAGAGCCATGCCTTGGACAAGGCTCATTCAACAGTTGCTCCAGCGTCGGGCCTGACCCGCCGCCTCGGGGAGGGGGCCTCCCTTTGCGTCGCTGGTTGTTACCTTGTGAGCTGGCGTTGGCTACAAACTCTAGGCTGCCATCGGCCTTGCGCTTGCCTCCTCCTTGATTCCCCGGGTTATGCTGAGGACCCTTGCCATTGCCGTTCTTCTTTCCCTTCCCTTCCCTTTCATCATCAGAAGGGGGATCCTTGGTACCATCAGAATCGGCGTACTTGACAAGAGCCGCCATTAGTGTACCCATATCATTGCAGTCGCGCTTAAGCCGCCCGAGTTTCATCTTCAGGGGCACGAAACGACAATTCTGTTCCAACATTAAAACTGCAGAGCCGGCATCCATCTTATCTGATGAATGTATGATCTCCTTGACCCGGCGAACCCAATGCGTCGTGGATTCACCCTCCTGCTGCTTACAGTTAGTCAAATCCACAATTGACATAGACTGCCTACAGGTATCCTTGAAGTTTTGGATGAACTGGGCTTTCAGCTCAGCCCAAGACCCGATGGAATTCGGTGGTAGCCCTTTCAACCAAGTGCGGGCAGTCCCATCCAACATCATGGTGAAGTACTTGGCCATTGCCGCCTCACTGACCTCCAGTAGTTCCATGGCCATCTCGTAACTCTCGATCCAGGCTGCGGGTTGTAAGTCAGCCGTGTAGTTGGGCACCTTCCTAGGGCCTTTGAAGTCCTTGGGTAGACGTTCATTGCGGATAGCTGGTACTAAGCAAGGGACACCCCCAGTCCTGGTAGGGATACCCACATCAACGGACGTCGTCGGATAAGCCGGGGGAGTCTGGTAAGCCGTCAACTGAGGCACCTGCTCCACCTCTTGCCGCGCTCTATCTTGGTCTGCTGCGTGAAAGGCTCCGTTATGAGCCGGGCCATGGCCAGGGGGCGAGTCATGGCGTCGGACGTTACTTGAGCCTGTCGCTGAGACCATGTGTCTGCTGTAACTCGGGCTCCGGCCTGGACGAGGGGTCGAGTGGATCCTGTCCCGGCTGTAGGAGTACGCCTCTTGCTGCGCCAGTGCTGTCTGAAGGAGTTCCCTGACCCGGCGGGTTTCAATAGCCGTTGGAGAGTCGCCGTCGACTGGGAGAGCCACCAGCCGTGCTGCCGCGGCGACCATGTTCTCCAGCGGGTTATTGTAATGACCCGGTGGTATTGGTACGTACTGAGGCGGGGCAGGGGGCACCTGGGGAGGCCCCATCACTTGTGGCTGAATAGGGGTCCCAAACCCGGGCACTATGACTCCTGGCGGGTTACTAGACCCTGCACCTGGCCTGTTGAAGAGGTTGCGTGGATCGTAAACCGGAGGGAGTCGAGATTGGGCCTTTTGATGCCTCCTCCTCAGGACCTCATTGGACGCGTTTTGATCCATCGTGAGCCGGAAGGACTGCGCTTGAATCAACTGGGTTTGGGCATCGAGAGCCGCCCTCTCCGCAGCCATCCTAATCCCTTCTGCTGCCAGATCCTCCTTAGCTTTCACTAGATCCAATTTTAACTGTGCTACCTCCGCATCATGCTGAGCTTGATCCGCCGGGTCAACCGTGGCGGTTAACAGGGCCGTCATCTTGTCCGTGAGATCCATTAGCACCTGAGTCGGCGAAGGCACCGGGTTTCCCGCTCCAGCAGCAGGGTTCTGAATAGGCTGTGCACCGGCCATAAAGACTCCAACCTGACTTGGCGGCTCAAACGGGTCCGGAATACTGTCACCATCGGAATAACCCATGAGCCTGCCATCTTGAAGATGATACAACGAGTTTGACTCATCGGTGGACGACTCGCCGTCAGAGCCGGCTTTCGTCTCATCACCAGATCCAGATTGATCAGAGAGCCCTCCATGGATACATCCCACAAAAGCATGCCTTACGGCAGGCCGGGCCCGGGCGGGTCGTGCCCGCTGAGCCGTCTCGATGAGATCGGCGCAGATATCCGGCTCAGGGCCCGACTCACCAATCTTGCCAATGAAAACATGAATTCCGCCGAAGGGGACCCGGTACCCGTACTCAATTGAGCTGGCGTCGGGGCCCCAGTTTGCATCGTCGATGTAGAGCTTGCCGCGACGACTCTTGGTCATCCGGCCCACAGCGTATCCCTTGAGCCCTTCGAAGTTGCCCTTCAAGAACTCAAATCCACCGTGCGCTGGCCCCACGGTGGGCGCCAACTATCGTGGAATTGTCATGGCAGGTGTCCTCGAGCTAGGACTTAGTCGTGGAGCCATCGCAACTAGGAAGCTTGAAGGGGTTAAGTGGGACAAGGAACACGAGGGTTTATACTGGTTCGGCCCCTTACGGTGAAGGTAAAAGCCTATGTCCAGTTTGAGGTGGTATTGATTAGGGTTTCGATGACCAGGGAGCTTAACTGCTATGCCTGGCTCTCGATGAGATCTTTCTTGTCCCTAAACCGCTGCCGGGTCGTCCCTTTATATAGGGAGGCTGACGCCCAGCAACTCTCAGAGTCCTGGCCGGCTCATAAGAGTGTCCGGCTCGGACTCTCAACTATTCTTGCCTTACACTACAAGTTCTACCAGGATAATGATTGCAACTACGGGCCTTAAGCCGTATCCGGGTCTTAAGCCCATCTCTGGCCCACCGTCTTCAAGCTTAACGCCGGGCTTCTAGTGATGACCATATGAGTAACCCGGCCCCTCCTGGCAGGTGACTTTAAGGTCTATATCCTCAACAACGCCCTCTCCCTCTCCGTCTCCCTCGCCCTCGCCCTCGCGGTGGACGTGCAACAGTTCAATCAGTGTCAGATTGCCAGAAGCATATTGTATTGTAGTATCATCATTGTTGGACCTTCCGAAGAGGCGAAGAGCCAAGTGCAAGGTTCACACGAGTACGAACTGTTGAACCTCCCGAAGAGGCAAAGAGCCAAGCACAAGGTTTTATAGGAGTTGTCGTCCTAGTAGGAGTGTACTACAACTATAGCGAACGATGCTACTGTATGATGCCGCCACGTCACGTATATCCAAAGTTGTGCCACCTTTTTTTTCTCAAAGAGCGTGTTGGAGCCCGTGCAACAACCACACAAGTTGCACGTACACATAACACATTTACTAGTAATAAATTCTAAAGGACAAATGCCAGTATGCCACACAAGTTCATCTCCAATTCATGTGATAAATTTGTGCACGACTAGTCTACATATATTCACAGCGCTACCGTTCACAATTTACCGTACTCCACTTACACGTTATAGATGGTCTACATGTCCTCCTCCAGGTTCCAGTCCCAGGTGTTCTTCGTGGATGGCACGATCCATAGCGCTGGGCAACGGGAATCATTGTCGCAGCTTTCTAGTCTGGTTCCACACGATGGAGACTCATCCAAGCTGAAGCGGCATAAATCAGGGATAGCGTGTCCCAGCATGTCGTTCATCCGGTGGTGCGCACTGAAGACACAACCATGCTTCATGAACGGCAGGCCTTCCATGTCGTGCACGGAAGGTGGCATCCGCTTCACAATGGGGTAGCTGTCCCCAATGAAAAGCGGGTACTCTCCAAGAGTGTTCCTCGGCACCCACGTAGCATCACGGGGGTCGAACTCGGCGCCGTTCATCTGGTACACGCGGCATCTCAGATCTGGACACATGGTGACGTACATAGTCAAGGTCCATGCATAATAATGTTGTGCTTAAATATGGCGGTCAGTAATACTGTGCAGCAAATAGTACTACTCCGGTATAGAGGAAGTAAAATAACCGGCTTATTATATATAGCCACTCTTGGCTACATGGATGAGATAGTAAGACATGGAAAAACAAAAATGGTGGCAGCTAGTGGGTTCAAGTCTTCAAGGGCCTAGCTAGCTATACGTGTCCTCCAAGTTAAAAAGTACTCCTACTAGTACGTAAGTAGAGTACTAGTACAACAATGAAAGAGAAGGCGAGAGGGTTAAAAAAGGAATACCTGGGTAGATGGTGACGGTCCGATCGTGGTAGATTGTGTGACCATGTTGCACATCAGTGGTACCATGGGTAACGACTGCTAAGATAGTTGATCCCAATATGCCAAAGTCAGCTACAAGGTTCCAGGTTAGACCGAATCGCAGATGCAAATGCACATCCAGGATCGGCGATCTTATTTTGATCGCGGGATGACTGGTCCCTGCAAAATAATGGAGTACCGTTAGGGATGCAAATGATGGTTTGTGCATTCCGTTTGTAATCTCCCGTACCGTAGGATGGCAACCAGATGAAACAAGTCCCTTGGCTTGTCACCGCGAAGATGCGTCCTAGATGGCGCACGGCGTCTTCGAACGTGTAGGGGTACAAATCTGCCGCCGCCAACATGCGCCAGCCTCTGCCGTTACTGCCTCTTGCATTGATGGCAATCCTTATGTCGAACACCGCGATGAGATAGTAATCGTCGTAGCCACGTCGCTTTGTCGGTGGGTCCGCAATTGCTATCTTCTTTAGTCTCATCTAGGCATCATCATACGTATTCAAGCCCAGCCAGTCCGGAAGGCCGATCCCAATGGTGGAGAAGGGGTCTACTGGAATGGCCGCACTGCTGTGGATGTTGTGCAAAATGATGGCGGTATCCGGCCGGAGGTATGCAAGCCAATCTTCGTTGGCACCGACCCAGACCAATATATAAGACGGTGGGCAAATCCGACTAACTAAGTACGGGATGGAAATGGAATAAGTACTACATGATCAAACTCCATTACTGACCTGCTCATCGGACAAATCCGACTACCTCTCAACGTCGGCAACTCTAGCGGAGTGTAACACCCCGGATGTAACTTTCCATAATTGTAACTCCAACTCTTGCCATTTTCGGCTATGTGTTATGATATTCCCTCCGTGGTCGGGTTTTGACTTTCGTTTTGCATTTTGTTCATGCCATGCATTTCATATCATGTCATCATGTGCATTGCATTTGCATACGTGTTCGTCTCATGCATCCGAACATTTTCCCCGTTGCCCGTTTTGCAATCCGGCGCTCCCATCTCCTCCAGTGCACCCCTCTTGTTTTCTTTCGTGAGCGGGTGTCAAACGTTCTCGGAATGGACCGAGGCTTGTCAAGTGGCCTTGGTATACTACCGGTAGACCACCGGTCAAGTTTCGTTCCATTTGGAGGTCGTTTGGTACTCCAACGGTTAACTGGGTAACCGCAGATGCCTTCTGTGTGTTGCAGCAAAACCCCCTCTCTAAACAGCCCAAAACCCACCAAACTCTCTTCCTTGCTGTAGGTCGTTCGATCACGATCGTGTGGGCGAAAACCGCACCTCATTTGGACTCTCCTAGCTCCCTCTACCTATATATTAGTGTCTCTCCCGAAATCCAATCGCAGATCAAACCCTAGCCCTCTTCCACCTCGCGCCCGGACAAATTTTCCCCGCCGCCGGATGTGTCCGCCGCCTCCGCCCGACGAATCAGTGGCCACCACGTGTCGCCCGACCCGCCGCCATACGCCGCGCCGCCCGCGGCCCGGGGAGCCC
>NC_057799.1:435696621-435704979 GCF_018294505.1 Triticum aestivum
GCTCGCCCCCGCCACTGGCCGCCGCCGCCGCACCCTCCTCGCCTCCCTCCGGTCTCCTCCTCCGGCGCCCGCTCCGGCGAGCCCGAGCCGGCGAGCTCCCCGAGATCTCGATCCAGATCCACTGTACAGGAGGTTGACTTTTTCCGAGACCCCCACGATTAAGTCTTTTGATTTTTACAGTATATACCCCTGTTCATCATGGCATAACTCTCTGCATGTAGCTCCGTTTCGCGCGTGTAATATGTCAAATTGTTCGCCTCGTGATGCTCTTCATTTTGTTCAATTGCACCATGTTCATTAGAGGCCATCTTGGTGCCCAAATCTCTGTTGCAAGAGTGCTAGTTGCTGTTATCTACTGGTTCTTAGCAGAACTTGGAGATTTGTTATTTTTTGTATCATTTAATCTGTGCATCTTATGGGCATGAGCTCTACATGTGTTTTGTTGTATGCCATGCCATCTTTCCAAGGGTGTATGCCATGTAGTTTTGTGATCTCTGTGGTGACTAGCACAAGCATGCAAACTAGGCCCCGTAATGTTTCTGATTTCAGGGACTCAGTGATTTCTCTGTCTTTGTCTGCTGTTATTTTGTTGTCATGTAAACTTGATGCTATAGAGAGATCCATGCATATTTTGGAGATGTTCAGTAAGGATGTTTTGTAGATATTGTTGTAATTGATCGATTCCTGTCCTTGTTTGAGATTATGGAGTGCCATAACATGACTCAATCTTGCTCTACTTTTGCTATAAAATATTTCTGGCAGATTCTTAACATGATATGCAATTTTGCCAAGCTTGTTGTAGTTGATCTATACATGCTATGCTTTTGTTCTTGCCATGTATAGCTTCATAAACATGCCATCTTGCTGTAGGTATGCTAGTTTTGTCATTCATTGCTTTGTGGTGAGTGCATCAAGCTCACCAAGATTCCTTCATATTATTATTTCTGCCATGTTCTGTTTTCTGCCAAGTCTGAAACCTGATAACGAAACTTGCTATGTTTACATGGTTGCCATCATACCTTCTGGCCCTTTTTGGCTTATGGTCAGTAAGGGACTTTTGTCATATGCATTTATTAGAATACTGCCATGCCTTGTTTTGCTATGTTAAGTTCCTGTAGCATGTCGTTTTCGTGCTCTGAACATTGCTACCTGATGCTGTTTTCTGCCATGTCCAGTAATTTCACCAAGTCTGTGATCCTGTTATCTTTTGCACTTTTGCCATGCTTGTTTGAGCTTGTTATGTTGTGAACTAGCCGTAGCTCAGTGTTCATATTTTGTCAAGCATCTCCTGTAGATTACTTCCATGTGCTTTGTTGCTATGTTGGAGTGTTGTAGCATTGTTACTTGTTGCATTCTAAGTGCTATCATGCTGTTAATCACAAATTCGTGTCATTCTTGTTTTGCATGCCATTTGCAAACCGTGCATCCGTTTCCGGTGATCTTTATATCGATTTCGACCGAAATCATCTCATCTTTACAGTGGCATGCTTGGTTTTCCAAGTTTCTGCCTTGTTCATCATTTTCCTCCTGGAGCACGCATATGCATCGCATATCATATCTCGCATATCATACATGTTTTGCATCATGTTGCTTGTGCATTTCTCGTGATTGATTGTGGTTCCGTTGCTTGTGTTCTTGTCTTGGATAGAGCCGGGAGACGAGTTCGTGAACGAGGAACCTGTTGAGTACGCTTACGAGGATCAAGCTTTCGACAACTCTGAGAATCTTGCAGGCAAGATGACCACCCCTCGAAATCACTTCTATCTTTTCTTTGCTAGTTGTTCGTTCTATTGCCATGCTGCGCTACCTATCACTTGCTATTAACATGCCTCCCATATTGCCATGTTCAGCCTCTAACCATCCTTTCCTAGCAAACCGTTGTTTGGCTAAGTTACCGCTTTGCTCAGCCCTTCTTATAGCGTTGCTAGTTGCAGGTGAAGTTGAAGTTGGTTCCATGTTGGAACATGGATATTGTTGGGATATCACAATATCTCTTATTTAATTAATGCATCTATATATTTGGTAAAGGGTGGAAGGCTCGGCCTTATGCCTGGTGTTTTGTTCCACTCTTGCCGCCCTAGTTTCTGTCATACCGGTATTATGTTCCTTGAGTTTGCGTTCCTTACGCGGTTGGGTGATTTATGGGACCCCCTTGACAGTTTGCCTTGAATAAAACTCCTCCAGCAAGGCCCAACCTTGGTTTTACCATTTGCCACCTAAGCCTTTCCCCCGGGTTTTCGCGAGCCCGAGGGTCATCTTATTTTAACCCCCGGGCCAGTGTTCCTCTGAGTGCTGGTCCAAACAGAGCACCGTGTGGGACCGTCCGTTGGCAACTTGGGTTATGTTGGTACCTGTACGCTTCGCTCATCCGTTGTGCCCTGAGAACGAGATATGTGCAGCTCCTATCGGGATTTGTCGGCACATTCGGGTGGCTTTGCTGGTCTTGTTTTACCATTGTCGAAATGTCTTGTAAACCGGGATTCCGAGACTGATCGGGTCTTTCGGGGAGAAGGTTTATCCTTAGTTGACCGTGAGAGCTTATGATGGGCTAAGTTGGGACACCCCTGCAGGGTATTATCTTTCGAAAGCCGTGCCCGCGGTTATGAGGCAGATGGGAATTTGTTAATGTCCGGTTGTAGAGAACTTGTCACTTGACCCATTTAAAATACATCAACCGTGTGTGTAGCCGTGATGGTCTCTTCTCGGCGGAGTCCGGGAAGTGAACACGGTTTGAGTTATGAATGACGTAAGTAGGAGTTCAGGATCACTTCTTGGTCATTTCTAGATGACGACCGTTCCGTTGCTTCTCTTCTCGCTCTCATTTGCGTATGTTAGCCACCATATATGCTTAGTGCCTGCTGCAGCTCCACCTCATTACACCATCTTTTCCTATAAGCTTAAATAGTCTTGATCTCGCGGGTGTGAGATTGCTGAGTCCTCGTGACTCACAGATTCTACCAATACAGTTGCAGGTGCCGACGATGCCAGTGCAGATGATGGGATCGATCTCAAGTGGGAGTTCGATGAGGAACGTGGTCGTTACTATGTGTCTTTTCCGGATGATCAGTAGTGGAGCCCAGTCGGGACGATCGGGGATCTAGCATTTGGGGTTATCTTATTTTCATTTGGATCTTGACCGTAGTCGGTCTATGTGTGTATTTTGGATGATGTATGAATTATATTTATGTATTGTGTGAAGTGGCGATTGTAAGCCAACTCTTTATCCCATTCTTGTTCATTACATGGGATTGTGTGAAGATGACCCTTCTTGCGACAAAACCACAATGCGGTTATGCCTCTAAGTCGTGCCTCGACACGTGGGAGATATAGCCGCATCGTGGGCGTTACACGGAGTCAACATGCAACCATGGCTAGGGAGCGGTGGACTGTTCGAAGGATTGTCCCATAGAAGAACCTTCTCCTCGAGGACGCATGGAAGACCAACAAGCATGGCCTTTTCCCAAGCCTGTTTAAGCACCGTCTTGAAAACGTTGGTGCAGGAAGCACCAAGTCTTGCGGCGGTGAGGACGTCAGAGCGGCGTGCGATTTCTCCCAGACGATCGTCGTCCAACGTCTCCCAGCCCCGACGAGGAGGAGAACCGCCTGGCGAATCCATCGGAGCAGCGATGAACTGCCTTCTCTTCGGGGGGAGGGGAACTGGCGAGGAGGAGATAAGAGCGTAGTAACCGCAGGGCCTCGTCCCTTCCAACTGTAGATCGTTCCTTAGCGAAGGGGTGAGGCTATTATTTACTACTAGTACTAGCATTATGGGACGTTATGGGATTGCATTATACTGTAAATAATAGCACTAGTAAGAAATTTTTGGCACCAGCTAGTAGTTTTTGGCGTGGATTAAGAAATTTTGGGTATGTTTTTGCTATTTTTTGTACACGCCAACTAGTGTCAAAAAACGTCTTACATTATGTGACGGAGGAGTATGTACTCGTACTGTAGCAGTACTAGTACTACTTTCTCAACTAGTAGTGCGATGTACTGTACTTCTAGTATAGTGCACCAGTTTTGAACTCTTGAATCTTAGGGCCAAGGAGCTACAATTGGAAGTGGAGGGTACTACTGTTCTCTAGAACCATCGCTGTACTATCAATGCAAGGAAAGTACACATGCGTAGTGGCCTGGTGGGTACTCTCGGTGCTCTATTCAGCCGCTCCTCTCACGTAGCTGGCCTACGCAGCCGCTCCTCTCACGCACACACTAGCAGCCTGTTTATCAGTGATGGTTACTGCGGGGGCAGAACATTTGAGTTATTTGATACAGTGAGACTAGGCTTTTCTCTTCCATTTGTGGAGGTGCAATGGATCTCGTCGAACTTTGTTAGTAGTTCCTTCTTTATGAATGAGATGAAGCAAAGCTTTTGCCTCCGTTTAAAAAAACACGTCAAGAGTAATTTCTTTTAAGTAGAGCCGATAATGGAGTGAAGTCCATGCGTGCAACGCCACAAGCTACAGAGTAGTAGTAGAGCACTTTACGTACAGAGCCATATTGCACAGTTCCCAATGCCTCGCCAGGCTTTTCCGGCTCCTCGGGCTTAATTGGGAGGCGCTAGTTTAAATATGCTACTAGCTGATGAGGAAGCTGCAATCGAGGTGCGGCTAGGGCGAGCACGCGAGCCACGAGATGCTGGGAAGGAATACCCGTTCACGTGGCTAGGCTATCCAGTGGACCCAGATTGTGGTGCTGCACGTCCGTTTGACTTCAAAACTCAAACTACCCGTGTAAAATATTGGCTCGCAGCGAAGTTACTATTTTAAAAAAAGGCCGCCGTGCATTCGGCCGGGATCGAACCCGCAAAACGAGGTATACACTCCCGCGACCACTAGTAGTACTCGTTGGAGTACAACGCAACCTAGAATCGCCTTTTGTCGCTAATAGTACATTGTTCCTTGCAAGAAACCCCTAATAATGCAAGAAACCACTAATAATGCCAAGAAACTACTACCACTTGTATACGTGGCAGACTTAAGATAAGACTACCTTATCAACCATTGTACATGCTCTTACCAACCAGCCCTACCAAGAAACGACTACTCTACAAAGTGCCGTTATAGGCACGTTTCAACCCATGGCCCTGTTTGGATACATTTGTTGTCAATCTAACCCTCCCATCCAAACACCACTTTGGTTAGAGTTAGTTTAGGGTTAGAATCTAACTCTAACCTCTGACTTAGAGTATCCAAACAGGGCCCATGTCGCCCATTAAGTCAACGCCTTCTATTCGACCGGGCGTTATGACTTGTGGGACCTACATGTCAGTCTGCAAAAAAATCCCCGAGTGACCTCCTACCTCCGGCCCGTCCACCTAGTCATCCTCGGCCATGGGACGCAGCTACCGCCGCTGGCAGAAGGCGAGGTCAAAACCGCCGGTGGTGCGGAGCCCATCTTGCGGCAGCCCGGATGCCAAGTCCGTCCGGCGCTCGCGACCGCTAGCTAGCCAAGATAGCTCCGTCCAGCTGCTTGTCTGCAAGGTTTTCTAGCTAGATTAGCACGGCGGCGCAGCGGCTTGCTCGCGCGCGCCGCGCTAAGGCCAGCCATCTGGCTCGAGCGAAGGCCAGCGCGGTGGCTTGCTCGCTCGTGAGTCACGCTCGGGCCAGACTGCCAACCCGTGTGGAGGCCAGCGCGGCGTCCGGCCCGTCCGGCGGAGCGGCGGCCAACTCGCTCATCACCGGCGCCACCAACGAACATGCATCAGTACTGTTTGAAGTAATGTTCAGGAAAAATAATGATTTGAGGGGGAATAACAGGATAGAAGGTCAGATGTGGGTCCCTCGTGTCAACGGTCAAACAAAATGTGTTGGTTTAAGCTGCCTCGTCAGCACGGACGTGTGGGCCAACCCTGTCATAAATGGGTTTAAACTAACCTAATCGGTACTCCCTCTGTCCCATAATATAAGATGTTTTTGCAAGCTAAACTAGCTTACAAAAACGTCTTACATTGTGGGACGGAGGGAGTACTAGGTAGTAGTTTTTGGCGTGGATTAAGAAATTTTGGGTATGTTTTTGCTATTTTTTGTACAATAGATTCTTCCTAGGGCTGGTTGAAAGTGGTGTTTTTTTGTTAAATACTCTACATATTGTAAGTAGGATTGAAAGTTAAGCTTTGGAACCCAATAAGCAAGGCTAGTTACATAGTGCATATGTGTACATGATTGAAAGTAAATATCAACCATGAGTGACTAATATCTTGATGGAAAACTCGAAACTATGGAATACTAGGAAAAAAATTGCATGGTTGGAAGATACTAGCAATGTTCATGTGCGTTGCAACGAATCATAATTAGAATAATACTTATTCACAAACTTGATACAAAACACTCTAATTTTGATATACATATACCACTAGAGATATATTATGTTTCAATTAGAATATATTCCTTGGGCTGTTTTGGTGAGGCCAGGGAGGGATGTGGTTGGTTTTAAGATACTAATTATGGGTTTTTCTGCAAATTGGTAGACAAGTGGGATGTTGGTGAGAAAAGGCAACAACTTACCTCACAGTCGTTAGATGTAGATCTAATGGTCACAAACGACAGATGGCAGACACACCATCATCACCAACTTAGTCTTCTGTAGGAGTACTAGCAAGATCCGTGCATTGCATGGAACATCAAGATGCATTTTTCTATAAAACACTTGTTGTGATTGACCCATGCGGGAGTAATCCCATGTGTAAAAACTAATGATATCTCGAGAAATAGGAGATAAGGTGAAGAGGAGTGGGGCGTAGTGGTGATTGGCGGTCGGACTGAGCGGAGGCATGGGGATTGACGATGCTGGCAGCGGCCACCAGGCCAGTTTGTTCCAGAGGCTTCCTTTCTTAATTGCTCAACAATGAGGTTGTTGGAGATAAGGATGAACGAGGGAAGCCTTGTCTGCAAATGTGGAGAGGGGTGCGGGTATCTTTTAGTTTAATTTCCATCCATCAGACATAGATCGGACGGTCTATATTGCAAGATGGCACGCGTACCATCATCACCAACTCGGTTATTTATAAGAGAAGAAATATAAGTATGGAGATACAAACGTATTATCGATACTTGTTTCCGTAAACTAGCATCTACATTCTATTCAACGCCTCAACATGTGGGGCCTTAGCACAATGACTTCTCGACTGTGTAAAACAAAGGTTTTCCCGTAGCCGATAAGGAGGGGGTGACGGCGGCGTGCTTTTTGGCTTGCTCTAGTCCTAGTAGTCATACTAGGTGGTCTAAGCACGTGTAGATTTATTCTTTTTCATGTCTCGTGTTCGCCGTACTGCCACGACTGTTGATGAATAGACGGTAAGTTATTCACGGGGAAACCCTTGTTGAGCGTGTTTGCGAGAGAGGGAGACAGTGTGCGTGTGTGATATGTCTAGAGACTGAGGCAATGATAACATATTCCTTGTGCCTATGTGTGTGGAGGATAGAGAGAGACATGTACATGGGGCTTTGTGTTGTGTAACGTGGAGACACATATACATAATTAGAGAGTGAGTGTGTGAGATACACATGCGGACATGGGGAGAGATGAGGATCCAGATTAATGGGTATTTGTGCGTGTCTGTGTGTGTTTGTGCGCGCGTTTGTGTGTGAGAGGGAGTGTGTGTATGTGGAGTAGAGAGACCACTAATGATGTAAACCTAGTATAAGGGAAGGGGGAATGGTGTGACATGTGTAGTAGCGGGATAGCATGATGGGTGCGGGCGGGGGGAGCAGACTATTTGGAAGAGACATCGAGTGTGTGTGGGAGAGGGGTGTGAGAGCGAGAGAGAGAGAGAGCTAGCGACGGAGAGAGAGAGAGAGAGAGGAAGAGAGGGGGCGAGAGAGGGGGCGTTTGTGTCCATAAATGGCGTATAGATAGGGAGACAATGTTGATGTTGTTTGAAATTGGCCTATGTGCGGAGACGCAAGGGAAGCGAGTCATCGTGTGTGTGATAGGGACTTCATGAGAGATCTAGAATAGATGGTGTAGAGAAAAATGTGCGAGATCGAGAACGATGATACATTAGGGAGCTATGGAAAGAGTCACGACATATGTATACAGGGAAGGAGCTGGGGCGGGTCCGCATGTGGGAGAGATAGAAAGAGGAGAGTGGTGCACAAGGAGACAAAGTGTGCTTGTTTGCAGTGGGGGTGGTGTGTGAGGTGAGTGTGCGAGAATCACATAACTAGGGAGATAGACGTTTGGGGCCGACGTTTTGTGTGTATGGGAAAGATACACTCTACATAGTGCGTGTGCTTGGGAAAGAGAGATGTCGGGAGACCTGGCTAGAGAGTGGGGGAAGAGATGTGTGCATGCCCAAGAGACAAAGTTATAGAGACCTATATTGGGGTCCGGACTTTAGAAGAGAGAGGGGTGTTA
>NC_057799.1:435705127-435734042 GCF_018294505.1 Triticum aestivum
TAGTGAGGTGTCTATATTTGAGAGACTTTAGCGTAATTGAGATATACATGGTCAAAAGTGTGTGCACTCATGGTTGATCAAATTTGTTTCACAGTTTGGACTATGAGATAATGATACTTTTGAACATGCGTGATATACCTTGATGTACCAGAATTACAAACCTAAGATTGGAATTTTGGAATTCGACTCCATCATTAGCTTTTGTAATTCATTTAAATGGAGGTACATTTTTTAAGCCGAGATTTCGTGATTTCAAATTCATATATCAAACCTAGAGATATACACATACGGGCATGTTCAAACTTTATAATCATCCACTTTATTCATACACATACACATTTTTGCTTTTGTCATCATATTTAGGATAAGCACATTTGGAATTTCATTTGAATTGGACCGTATGATGGTATTTGCTTGTAGTAGCTCAATGATCCATATTTGAATTGAATGGACAATCTAAGTTTCGAGTTGGAGACATTGATTTTCAAAACTTCCACTTTTTTTTGCGTGCAAAACAAACAAATTCTCGGCCATGATATCATAGTCGGCCGCACAAGAGCATAATATAATTTCAGGCGCCAAAAGCTTTCAAACTCCCCGCTCACATCGAAATATCTCGCGCCCGAAAGTTTAGCCCTGCGATATTCCTGTTTTACCCCTGCCACATGAACGGAAAAGGGCTGCTTTGGTAACTCCATTGTTTTCCCCCTCTTTGCCCCCAACATTCTTCCCCAGAGCCCCTCCCCTTCCCCTCCCCGACCCCCCAACCACGGCAAGCCGCCGAATCTAGCCCTCTGCCGCAGCGGTGGACCTCACACCCCGATGGATCTACCTTCCGCACCTTGGAACCCCCAACTGCCAACTCACCACTTCACCAGAGCCGCTTCAGCGACTGGCTTGTCCACCGCTCCAGATCTCCTTGACCACCATCATGGTCCACCGCACCGGATCTGCTTAACCGGCACCCTCGTCCACCACAGTGTAGGCCCTTCACTGACTCCCTCGTCCGCCCCTTCGCTGGCCCTTCATACAAGCCCTCGTCCGCCGCAACAGATCCGCCTCACCGAAAGCACTGTACAACGCGCCCGCCGAAGCCTTCGTCCACTGCACCGGAGCCGCTCCACCGACGCCATATTCAACTCCATCGACCCTACTTTACCGACGTCGCGGCCTCATCAGGTTATTTCGATTTGTACTCCTTTGGTTTTTCTCTTTATCGTGCAACTGTTCACTTACCACAGATGAGATTTCTTGTATGTCGACAGGCACCGCAACCGTAGCACCGGAGCCACTTCAGCGACGGCGACAGCCAGCCCAAACTCAACTGCAACACGAACACCATCGATGATCCTTAGCTATCAAGTATGACAACGATACCCATACGCCGCCGAGAATCAGGTACTATTATCCAACGGCTGGCGCCTACGTTCACTTTCTTAGCATAAGCACCGCACCTTTGAATTTCTTCAGGGCATCAATCAGTTTTTCATGAGACGCGTTATTCTGCTTGCACCTGTAGGGCCATACTTCTGGCAGTGAACATGTTACATGTGCTAAATTACATACCAGTGCACATATAGTTAATATGCTTTAGTTTTGTCCTAAGTATTACTGTACTTCCTAGATATCACTGCCTACTATTTTACTTCTTGAATGCTATATTTATGATAATGGTGTTGTTCTGATGCCACCTGTTGGTTCCATCAGACTGCTTAATGTTCTCTATGCTTAATTACACATCAACAAACTAGCATGTGGTTCCGCTGCTTTTTGTTCGTTTTACCCTACATTTTCTGATGCTAGCTATTACGTCACTGCTCCGAGCCTCTGTTCATTACTTGTTTGTTTGTTCTTGATCTTCCCAAGTTGCATGACTAATTTGATGCTTCTATTAATTATGGAGCTGCCAACCCCATCAAGCAAAATATTTGTTCTTTTGGGGCTGGCACCTCGAACAAGCATAAAAATAGAGGGAAGCAGATATATTGTCGTGTATGCACACACCCTTCTTTCATTAGTTTAGATGAACCATTGATGATCAATTCGGACTAGTGCATGTGATTAAAATTAATTTTACCTAAATAGAGGGTGCAGAATAAACTACAACAACTAGATTTGCAACCACGGGATGCTGACGATATCTTCAAAGAACATTGCATCAGCAGCGAGGCTTCACAGCAACATATGGTAAGCCAGTGTGTTTTAGTACATGTGAAATGTAATGCGAGTGGGCTGCTTTCTTGGCTTGTGCCCTCAACCTGTAACCCTACAGAATTACAAATAGTTCAGTTGTCTGCTTTGCTGTATTGCTTGATTCGAATGCTTGTTTGTTGTTACGCTATACCTGAGTTGGCCAATATGTCAGCAGTGCCTGCTGTACTATCGTAAAGAAATGCATGCCTAGTTCATTTGAGTCCTTAACTTTTCCTCTGAACTTCATCACAAGACTGTCTTCGTAGTTTATATGAGGCCACACTGTTAAGTGCTTTCTCAGATTATTTCAACTGCTTAGATGCCTTGGTAACTTAAATATAGCGGTGGTACACTCCCTTTCAACTTTCATCTTACCATTTTAATTTCTTTTCGGCTGATGCTGCTTCGAACCATTTAAATATAGCTTGCCATGCTCGGCAATAATTCGTATGTCATTTACCATGTATGCTTACCGCCTGGATCATGCGATAATTATCTCTTACTTATGTCCAGCGGAAACCTTTCAGGATGCCGTTCACACTAGGACACAATGTACAACCCCAGAATCTATTTGTGGAAGCAGTGCGCCATCCATGTTATCAGATGGTAGCAGTTCAGAGGCAACACCGCCGGAGAGCAGTCTGAGCACATATATTATAGTTCTTGAGGCTCTACTAGAGGCAGAAAGAGATGGTGTGGCTGCCATGAATGAGGTAATCTTTATCTTGAGGCTGGAAATTATGGAATTAGCGGCACGCATTATGCTAGCAACCCAAGAATTGGAGGAAGTAAGAATGTTGCATTTGAAGACGGAGGAGGTCCTGCTGTTTCTGCTATCTGAAGCCCAGGGTAATCCCGGTTCTTCTTTAGATACCAGTTGAAATTGTCATTAGATTATTGTACTTGCATGTTGTGTCATGTCTCTGAATGGATTATGTTGTAAGACCCCCTATGTTGTCCATGTGTTGTAATGATCCAAATTTTTTAGGCGAGGTAATCCTCACTACTTGTATGATTGACATAAGGTGAACTGTTTTTCGTGTGAGCATATTGTATTGGATGAAATAACTGTTTGACTCAAAGTGTATCCAACCTACTGAATTCGAAGATCACGACATTTCTAAATCATAATCATATATAAAAGTGGAATAAATCTTTGTTGTGGTTTTGAAGAAATAAATAACAAAACATAGAATGATCTGTGGATATTTGTAATCGAATACAAGTTGGATTTGAATTTAGTTTGCCAGGGCCCAGGGCTAACGTGAATGCTAATTCTCCCAAGTTTTGAACGAAGCGGCTAAACACCCACTATAATTTGTGGGCTGCCCGAAGCAAGTGTTTGCGAGATGGAAATTACTGTCTACCCCTGACACTTACATCCTTATCGACCGGATTTACACTTCTGTCGTTAGGGGTAGACTAGTAACTTCAATTAGACATGACACGACGGCCTCTGAGCCCATTCAGACACGGTGGGCGCCAAACGTGGGCGGCAAAACACATTTGATTCAAGCTCGTCCGAAAGACATGTGTCTCTCCCTCCATTTCCCCATTTATACACGGTGGGTGGCAAAACAAACTCTCCTCGCCCGAAATCGATGTAGGCTAATATTTTAAATAGGGGCAGATGTGTAACTTCCCTCAGACGTGACACAACCGCCCTACCTGTCAGCCCCGTTCATACACCGTGGGCGCCAAAACACCCTCTCCTCGCCCAAAATAGTTACCGGCAAATATTTGGGAGATGCGAGATTACCGTACTATCCCCAACCGACACGATGTCCGAAATTTTAAATGGGGGATCAGTTCGTAACTTTCCCACATTTCAGAGAAGCGCGTCCCAAAGTTTGAAATCCCCCCTCCCCTCCATTTCCCCATTCATACACCGTCGGCACCACGACAACCTCCCCACTGCAGCCAGCCTCCTCCGTCCACCACCCCATCCTCCACCTTGCCGGAGCCGCTACCCCTACCCCGTCGTCCACTGCAAGAGATGGGCGTCTCTCATCCACGACGCTGGACCAGGATCCTTTCATCGCGTCCTCTCGCTTCATCGGCGCCGTCGTCCACCTTGCCGTTGCCGCTTCTACGACCGCCTCGTCCACGGCAACATGATTTATCCCCTGACCCGACCATCTGCCGTCTAAAGTCTTCTTCCCTGCCGTCGACAGCCATCGCACCCGCAGCACCCTCAACGTATCAGCAGAGGCCTACATGGCGTCGCAAGAGAGGTCGTACTCTTCCATATGTGCTTAAGTTATTGATCTCACCCGGAAAATAGATCGTAATTTGTTTACTGTACTTTTCTTGTCCATACCAAATCGTAGTGGCTAGTTGAAAGCAAACATTGGTTGCGAAGTAGCTTTGTCCGGTTTGCACCTTCAGATCCGCCATGGCACGGGCACTATACTCGTAAAGCTTATGGTTTCCCCCCTTTATATTCACTACCATCATCGTAGGTGCTTCGTGTCGTGCTAGGATTGCTCCTCAAGACCTCAACCCAAAGCTTACGTGTTGAAATACGAATCTGATATGATGCTCATATCACTAAAACAGAGAATGTTTAATTGGTCACCTAATGTTCCTATTTTCGTTTCGAAAAGCATGTGCGCCACCCACTAGTCCAGCTAGTTCCACTTTCCTGATTTTTCTCTTGATGCTTAGGGTTTTCCCCTTTTATCTACTCTACTATGATCTGCGTAGGTGCTTTCTGTCGTACTAGCTTTACTCCACCCATCAAGCTAAACAACACAACACTCAAAATTCGAAAGCTTAGTTGTTCAAATATGATTGTGATATGATACTGATATTAGTTAACAAACACATTTAATTGGTTAGCTAAAGGTCCCACTTGAGTTTCCAAATGCATGTCGCGACATATAGAGAGACAGCAGAATTGCATTTCTTTGTCACTTGTTGACTGTACTTTCTTGTCCATACCAAATCTTAGTTGTTATTTCAAAGCAAACATCGGTTGCTAACTACCCTTTGTGCGGTTTGCAGCTTCAGATCTGCCATCCCACTGCCACGGTCCTGTACTCATCATGCTTATGGTTTCCCCATTTTATGATGACCACGATCAGCCTACGTGGTTCGTGTCGTAATAGCACTGCTCCACCCATCGAGCTAAACAAGCTTAGTTGTACAAATTCATATCTGATATTAGTAAAACTGTGAGATGTTCAATTGGTCAGCTAAATGTTCCTACTTTAGTTTCGAAATGCATGTGAGCCACATATGGAGAGACCGGAAAGAATATCATTTCTCTGTGCGCTCTGGTTCATCATGGGTGGCCAACCGACATTGTATTGAAAGACTTGTAATATCTTTAATCTGCTTGCTCTTTTGCTCTTCTTTAAGATGATCCTCTTCTCTTGTGGTCGACTGGTCAGGTCGAGCTGTTCTCCCTTAGTATATTTTGAATCTGTCAGGTCAGGTCGACTTGTTCTTCTTTACTATATGTTGAAGCTGTCATCTACGAAGTGTCATCACTTCTGGAGCTCTCATATTTTGAGTAGTAGGCCACATTATATTAATGCACACACCAAATTACAACATGCATGGCATCTCTTAAAAGAATTGCAGAGATATCATAAAGGGGTTTACAGGGAGGCAGTATTGGATTAGAATCACTTCTGCAGATAATCTCACATGTTTTTATGTTTTCATGCATGTCAGATATTGAACATTATCAAAATGAATAGGAGAATGGGCGCACGAGAGGAATATTGCGGAACAATCCATTGGCTAACAAAATTGGCATGGTGGAGGATGGCCTATCTTATTCACCCATCAAGGTGCTTGCTCTAACTTGGCAAGGTTGTATTGGTCGCACCTATTTTGCATCTGACCTCTTGCATTACTTCTACTTTGTTACACCATCTGCTTAGTTTAAGCATCATATATGAGTATATGCCACACCTATCCATTTTCTGTACCTATTCCATGTGTTGTCATACTATGTTTTTCCAGTCAAATATTGTTCTTTCGTAATAGATGTCCAAAAGGAAGAGGGTGAGTGCACATCCTCAAGGAGTACAAACTAGGTATTTGGAAAAGGTAGTGATACCTGTTAAACTAGATAGATCAGCAGCCACAGAAAACACAGGCCCAACTGTAACAGACTTTACCCCTACTCCAGTGGCCAAACCCCTATTAGAACTGCTGACAGCCCAGCGTCAGGTACTGTCTATGATATCAATTCAAAATTTGAACTCCTAAATTTCTGCATGTGCCTTACCTTCTCTCTTGTATGAAAACTAATTTCAGATGAATCTCCTTGCTCAAAGGATCATACGATCTCACAACAATACTGGGCTCAGCATTGCTCTTGTCAGTACCTCTCTCCCTTTTGCCTTGTAACGCTGTACTTAATTAATTGCTATTTGATTATGTATCATCAGTCTGCACCTGAGCTTCATTATCCTATGTTTCTTCCAATATTATTTGATCTATATTTACTCTTTGCAAAATGTAGAATAATGGCAACACTTATAAAGAATTTTCTTTGGGGAATTAATTGAATTATCCTTCCATCAACATGGAGAATGGCTATGTCCAGCCCGTGTTAACATGTAATGTAAGTTCATCCTTCTCAAGCCTTCAAACTTTGTTCTAGCATAGATTTGGATAGGCATCATTTCCTCCACTACTATTTGCTTTACTGTTTACATCTGATTGGATGTTTGCAACGACTACCAGTTTCAAATTGTAGTTGTAAAAACATGTTCCTTATGCAGAACAGATCCATTTATTTGCTTATATAATTGTGAAACCTGTTACGTGTCTCCTTGTTTCTCTTTCAGAGTCGTATCTCTTATGCCAGGTAGAACTTTAGGGAAGATAGTGAGCCAAACCATCTTGAGGACAGCGAGATGACCCCAAGGTCCTGTCTTGATGAAGACAGTGAGTTGAAGCTACTCACGAGTAGGTGTGAGACAACCTCTGTGCAGTCGCTGCCTCAATCAGTTCGACTTCTTCAGTCTCAACTTAAAGCGGAAAGGCTTGCTTCAGCTCAGCTCCGACTTGAAGTCAAAGATGTAATGAAGATGTCAGAGGACTGCCTTGCGCACCATCATGCCATACAGCTATGGGTGATGCATTGATAACCCACAAGTATAGGGGATCAATTGTAGCCTCTTTCGATAAGTAAGAGTGTCGAAACCAACGAGGAGCTAAAGGTAGAACAAATATTCCCTCAAGTTCTATCGACCACCGATACAACTCTACGCACGCTTGACGCTCGCTTTACCTAGAACAAGTATGAAACTAGAAGTACTTTGTAGGTGTTTTTGGATAGGTTTGCAAGAATATAAAGAGCACGCAAATAAAAAGTAGGGGCTGTTTAAATAAAGACGCAATAAAGTAAATATAGCGAGTGTGGAAAAGTGGTGGTAGGAGTTGCAAAATTGTCCCTAAGCAATTGACTACTTTACTAGACCGATAACAAGTTTTATGTGGGAGAGGCCACTGCTAGCATGTCATCCCTGACTTGGAATTCTATGCACTTATGATTGGAACTATTAGCAAGCGTCCGCAACTACTAACGTTCATTAAGGTAAAACCCAACCATAGCATTAAGATATATTGGTCCCCCTTCAGTCCCGTATGCATCAATTTCTATGTTAGGTAGAAGCTTTAGTCACTCTTGCCCTCTAATACATAGTCCTATCAACATACAACTAACCCTATGGTGTGATCCACGCGCGCGCTCATATGATGGGCACCAAAGGACAGCAACATAACCACAAGCAAATTAAATCAATCATAGCAATTCATCAACCACCGATAGGACAACGAAAATCTACTCAGACATCATAGGATGGCAACACATCATTGGATAATAATATGAAGCATAAAGCAGCATGTTCAAGTAGAGGGTACAGCGGGTTGCGGGAGAGTGGACCGCTGTAGATAGATGGGGGAAGGTGATGAAGATGTTGGTGAAGATGACGGAGGTGTTGGTGTAGATTGCGGTGATGATGATGGCCCCCGGTGGCACTCCGGCGCCACCGGAAGCGAGGGGGAGAGAGCCCCCCTCCTCCTTCTTCTTCTTCTTCCTTGACCTTCTCCCTAGGTGGGAGAAGGGTTTCCCCTCTGGTCCTTGGTCTCCATGGCGTGGGAGGGGTGAGAGCCCCTCCGAGATTGGATCTGTCTCTCTGTCTCTCTCTGTTTCTGCGTTCTCAGATCTGGCCTTTCACCGTTTCTTTTATAACCAAAGATCCGTAACTCCAATTGGGCTGAATTTTGGGCACGATCTCTATCCGGAAATTAGCTTTCTTGCGGCAAAAGAAGGGCTCCAACCGCCTTACGGGGTGGCCACGAGGGTCCAGGGCGCGCCTGACCCCCTGGGGCGCGCCCCCTTGCCTCGTGGCCCCCTCGGGCATCGTCTCACGTTGATTCTTCTTCCCAAAAATCATAAATATTCCAAAAAAAATCTCCGTCAGTTTTTATCCCGTTTGGACTCCGTTTGATATGGGTTTTCTGCGAAACAAAAAATGCAACAAACAGGAACTGGCACTGGGCACTGGATCAATATGTTAGTCCCAAAAATAATATAAAAAGTTGCCAAAAGTATATTAAAATTGTAGAACATTGGCATGGAAAAATAAAAAATTATAGATACGACGGAGACGTATCATGCATCTATCGTTGACACAACCGAGGTCTAATCAACTTGTTCGGCTGGTTGGGGGCCCGACCCGGCCAGGCCTAGTGCCTTCTGAAGTGCTCTCAGTTTTGTATATTCTTTTGTCGGCGTGTTTATTTGCACTGGTGGCGAACTTTGATGCCCAGTGGATATAATATGTGTAATAGCCGTGATAGCCTAGCGTAAGTTTGCTACTTATTTATTTCCTTGTTGTCTTGTTTATTTGTTTGTTTGTAGTCAGTGCAGTTCTTTTTCCGCGGTTAGCTAGTGGCCACAATAACCTATTTTTTAAAACTAGGCCACAATAACCATGGGCTACATATTTACTGTAGTGACACTGGGCCTCCTACGGGCCGTAGAAACAATGGGCCTTCTACGGTCTGTAGAAACAATGGGCCTTCTACGGGCCGTAGGAACAATGGGCCTTCTACGGGCCGTATCATCAATGGGCCTTATACGGGCCATATGATCGATTGGCCAAACATGGGCCAAAAACAGACCGCATTATGGCCGTAAACGGGCTAGAGTTGGAGTCGTCCGTTCATGGGCCGACCATAACGGGCCGTTGTTAATAGGCCGTATTTGATGACGCTATGAAAACGGCCCAACGTATTAGCGGGCCACAAACGGGCCGACTGTAACCACAGGTTGAATTTTGCCCACAAGCAGAAAATGGCAGTAACGGGCCGTAAGCAACCGAATGCTGGAAATGAGCCCAAGAATAAATGGGCCTTGAGAAGGCCGAAAGATAACATGGGCTGCAAACGACCCAATGGATCAATGGGCCGTTAATTGGTATAAAGTGATACACTGTTCATTATGGGCCAGTTTCACCACGGGCCGTTAATGGGCCAAGAGTTACAAAGGGCCTCATATGGGCCGAAAGACGTCATGGGCCATACATGGGCCAGAACATAAAATGGGCTGGAATCATATTGGACGGCCCAGATGACACTACTGGGCCTAATTCGGATAGGTCGTAATGGGCCCTGGGTTAGCGGGCTGTAAATGGGCTATATGCGAACATGCCATTAACAGGCTTTCCGTGGGCCGGCCGCCACCTTTTGACCAAGTCAAACGGGCCGGCCTTTTCACAGGAATGGGCCTCTGTTCGGCCGTGCCACATGTCGACGTATCATAGGCGCCTTCGGTACAATGAGTGGATGACATCTGTCCCAACGGTAAGCCGACACGTGTTTCCTCCAGCCAATGATGATTTTACACATGGAAAATCCCCATTGGTCGGGGCTGTTAGCGGGTTACCGGATCCAAAACCGGACCCGATAGCTTAACGGCGTTCCGTTACGGTGGATGCCACGTGTCGGTCACCCTTGACGAAAGCACTTCTGTGACGCGCGATTTATCGTCATGGAAGTGGACACTTCCGTGATGATAATTTTGGTAATGTCATGGAACACTTCTACGACAGCACAGGTATGACTGTCTTGATTCTGTCATAAAATCGTCATGGATGTACATGCATGACAAAAAACGTGACCTACTGTGACAAACACGTATCATCACGGAAGTGTATTTTTTTGTAGTGTTGTTCCCGTGCGGCGGTGTCCTCTTGCGTCCGAGATCCAATGCCGAACTGCATTCGAGGTGTCTTTTTGCAGCCGAGCTCCAATGCCGAACTGCATCCAAGCTCCAACGCCGGACTGAATCCGAGCTCCAACGCCGGACTGTATCCGAGCTCCAACGCCGGACTGTATCCGAGCTCCAATGCCGGACTGTATCCGAGCTCCAACGTCGGACTGCTTCCGAGGTGATGCACCACCTCGGGCTTGGGCTGATTTTTTGCAGATATATTTTTCTTGATTGGTGTAATTTATTCTCTGCCGAGATATATAACCAGTAGCCCTCAAGGTGTGCGTGTTGGTCTAAAACCCGAGATGCACCTGAAGGAAAACATGAAACCGCTGATCCCAGTAGCCCGTGAGACCCATGTCGATTCGAGAAATCGGCCTAAGGATCAAATCCTAACTCGGCAGCATACATAGGAATAGAAACACGGTGTAATATTTTAGAGAAGATAGTGATCGGCGGCAGGCCCTTGAGAGAGGGTCTCAAGAAGTCGCCATAATGTATTGGCTTGATGCCGGATAAATCCCAGTTGGTACCTATTGTTGTCCGAAGACGCGTTTGCCCATAGTTCGGTCAAGCCAAACACTGAGCACTTTGAATTTGTTCTATTGAATAGGCAATGCAGTAGCCCCCGAGCCACTGGTCGGGTGGCAACACTAGATCAGGGGATCAATGTGCCCTTAAATATCTGTAAATAATGAGCGCAAAGCCCAGTAGCCCCCGAGCCTTAATGTGGGCACGAGTGGCTGAATTAAGGATCGATATCCGTTTGACAGAAAATTTTGTTGTGTTTAACACAAACTTTTCAAAAAGAGAATAAAGATCTCTAAAAGGAACTTAGAGCTGGTCGAAATCAAAGCGCACCAAGGTTGGCCCAAGGGGTTTTTAAAAGATGGGTTGCAATAAATGGATTTTACTTGCAATTTTTATGTGTAATGATCCTATGTATCCAAGTACTTGACATCATTAATGCTCGGATCCACATTGTATAAAACTTTGTTGACCGACCATCGGCTTCAATCTCCTCGGCCAGTAGCCGGGGAGTGTTTGTCCCACTTTATAAATCCTTTATGAGGGAAAAGATTTATGGCAAACAAGGCAATCCGGCCATACGGTTTTATGAACAAAGGCACACGGAGAGATATGTTATATCAATGTAAGAATCATCTTCCAAAGAAAACAGTCCCGCTATCTATTCCTTTCTTTGGGTTTTCATGCCGACCATGATCATGAAACCTCACCTCCGATCAATGCGGGAGAAAAATATTGAGGATTTAGTTTGGGGAAAGTTCCCGAACTATGTGGTCTTTAGCGGACCTAAATTTTCACTTCCGTCGTTGCCGACCAATTATATCCTTTAAGATCGCTAGCTTTCGGCTTCACCCAGTCTGAGGTACTAACTCGGATGACCCAGTAGTAACGATCACAGAGGTGCTCCCTTTACCGCCTAGCCGAACAATCAGGAACGTAGGGGTAAGCACAGGAGCCAGGCAACCCAGCTTGGCCAAAATATTAAGTCAAATTGATGCATATTTATGGCTTTATAACGATGATTACGGAAGGCAGCCCTCGTATATTAAATACAAACGCCGATGATGTATTTCTTTTGACTTCGTTGCGACCGTTTATCAGTTGAAAGTGGTCCATCGTCGGCTTCCACCGCCTTGTAGATGCTACGCAGGGTGTTTCCGCAATAACAAAACAACTCTTAGCCGACGTCTCGGTGCCCGAAGGCGGTTGTGTTAGCGGAAACGAGGCAATTAGATATGCGGGCTTTATAACTTTCACTTAGTCATAGGAGCTTAAAGTTGGGAGACCAGCTACTAGCTCCCGGTTAGTGTTCGGCGTCAACCAAGGTCAAGCCGTTAACACTTCGGCCAATGTTATGAACAACCCATCGTTTAACACAGGGTGACCTCCATCGATCTTAACACAGTCATCAGATCACTGACCAGCTTACGCTTATTGTGACAGTCAGTTTTCGGCTTTCTCCACTAAGGCGCTTAACCATGCGAGCTATAAGCACAATCGCAGTGGTTCTCCCTTTGCACACCTAGCCGAACAAAGTGGAGCGTAGGAGGCAAGCACAGGAGCCGAGCAACCCAACTATTGACCGAAGACATAATTCGAAACCGATGCATATATAGCAATATCCGAGAATGTTTTTGCCGAATCTCTAAAGGTGTCCGGCGTTGCACTGCAAGACTAATGCTGGAAACACCCAAATAGTTTAAAAGTGCCATAGGCTTGGAAAACCAAAAAACTTCAGTAAAAACTTTACGCCTGAAATAAATCAAGTCATTTGGTGCCAATCCGAAAATTGGTCTTACTTTTGTGCTTCTGTCATGCATTAATGTGACACATCCGATCTCAAGACTTCAAGCGGGTCAACCTACGGCTGCAACCTCCAATCCCGAAGGCGGAGTACTGCTCGTTAGGCCAGTTTAGTGTACTAAACTCGAGCGGCATTAGAGAGAAAAAGGGCTATCCAGCTATTGACCACACACTCGAGTCAAAAAAGGGGTGTCAGGAAAAGACTTTGCAACGACTAAGAAGAAAGTTTTATTATACAATGGCTCATATAAATTTTAAGAGACCCCAGTCAACTTGGGTTAGGGAAGTGTTTTTAATAAATAATGTTTTTAACAAACTAAGTTTTTGTTTAACACAAATATAAAGTTTGGTCGAATCGAACGAATAAAAAAATAAAAAACCGAGCATGGAGGCGACTTACCTGGTTAATGCGCTCGGTGTCGAAGCGCGGCTCGAGCTTACCGCGGGAAGAGGTCCCGGCCGCCAAGCCAGTCCCGAGGTGGCGGAGCGAAGGGCTCGGCACTCCGAAGTGGGGACATAGTGATACGTCTCCAACGTATCTATAATTTTTGATTGTTCCATGCTATATTATATTCTGTTTTGGATGATTAATGGGCTTTATTATACACTTTTATATTATTTTTGGGACTAACCTATTAACCAGAGGCCCAGCCCAAATTGTTGTTTTTTTGCCTATTTCAGTGTTCCGCAGAAAAAGAATATCAAACGGAGTCCAAACGGAATGAAACCTTCGGGAACGTGATTTTCGGAACAAACGTGATCCAGAGGACTTGGAGTGGACGTCAAGCAACAGACGAGGAAGCCACGAGGTAGGGGGCGCGCCTACCCCCCGGGCATGCCCTCCACCCTCGTGGCTCCACCGACCTACTTCTTCCTCCTATATATACCTACGCACCCCCAAACCATCAGAAGCGACCACGAAAACCTAATTCCACCGCCGCAACCTTCTGTACCCGTGAGATCCCATCTTGGGGCCTTTTCTGGCATCCTGCCGGAGGGGGCATTGATCACGAAGGGCATCTACATCAACACCATAGCCTCTCCGATGATGTGTGAGTAGTTTACCTCAGACCTTCGGGTCCATAATTATTAGCTAGGTGGCTTCTTCTCTCTCTCTTTGGATCTCAATACAAAGTTCTCCTCGCTTCTCTTGGAGATCTATTTGATGTAACTCTTCTTTTTGCAGTGTGTTTGTCGAGATCCGATGAATTGTGGGTTTATGATCAAGATTATCTATGAACAATATTTGAATCTCCTCTGAATTCTTTTATGTATGATTGGTTATCTTTGCAAGTCTCTTCGAATTATTAGTTTGGTTTGGCCTACTAGGTTGATCTTTCTTGCAATGGGAGAAGTGCTTAGCTTTGGGTTCAATCTTGCGGTGTCCTTTCCCAGTGACAGCAGGGGTAGCAAGGCACCTATTGTATTGTTGCCATCGAGGATAAAAAGATGGGGTTTATATCATATTGCATGAGTTTATCCCTCTACATCATGTCATCTTGCTTAAAGCGTTACTTTGTTCTTATGAACTTAATACTCTAGATGCATGCTGGATAGCGGTCGATGTGTGGAGTAATTGTAGTAGATGCAGAATCGTTTCGGTCTACTTGTCACAGACGTGATGCCTATATACATGATCATACCTAGATATTCTCATAACTATGCTCAATTCTATCAATTGCTCGATAGTAATTCGTTTACCCATCGTAATACTTATGCTATCTTGAGAGAAGCCACTAGTGAAACCTATGGCCCACGGGTCTATTTTCCATCATATTAATCTTCCGTAAACAAGCTATTTCTATCTTTATTTACCTTGCAATCTTTACTTTTACTCTTTATCATAAAAATACCAAAAATATTATCTTATCATCTCTATCAGATCTCACTCTCGTAAGTGACCGTGAAGGGATTGACAACCCCTTTATCGCATTGGTTGCGAGGTTCTTATTTGTTTGTGTAGGTGCGTGGGACTTGAGTGTGGCCTCCTACTGGATTGATACCTTGGTTCTCAAAACTGAGGGAAATACTTACGCTACTTTACTACATCACCCTTTCCTCTTCAAGGGAAAACCAACGCAGTGCTCAAGAGGTAGCAAGAAGGATTTCTGGCGCCGTTGCCGGGGAGTCTATGCACAAGTCAAGACATACCAAGTACCCGTCACAAACACTTATGCCTCGCATTAAATTATTTGCCATTTGCCTCTCGTTTTCCTCTCCCCCACTTCACCCTTGCCGTTTTATTCGCCCTCTCTTTCCTTTCTTTTTCTTCTCGTGCTTCTTGAAGTTTGCTGCCACTATGTCTGAATCTGGGGAGGTTATCGTTAATGAAGGCAATAATAATAACATTGGAGACTTTGATGCTTTCGATGATCCTCTTGAGGAACCTGCTATCTTGCATACTAAAAAGTTTTGAGTCGGTAGTGGTAATATTATTGGGAAAGGAGTTATTCAAGATTTCTTTACTTGTGCCGGTGCTTTGCCCGTCATGGGTGGCTCTATTCTTCATAGAACTAGTAGCCTTGCGGATGCGATATCTTTGCTCGTAGTTGAACTTGAAAGGCAATTTCTTCATATGCATCCTTGCATACAAAGAATTTTCCTAGAATTTTCTAATATTGAGCACTCTTCTGTTAAGCGTGCCGCTACTATCTTTTTGGCTCATGAGTTCAGATTCATAATGAAAGAGGCTAAAGAAATTTTTGTGCATTATAGGGTAGATGTTGGTCATCCTCCCATAGAAGCTATTTTTTTAACCAAGAGGACATAATGCGTTTACAATCTTTGGATCATGTTGCTTATAATGAAAATCTTAGAAAAAGGTTCCAACCGATGTTCTAATTGATAGAATTTCTAAACTTAACGATGATTTTCCCATTCAGAATAATGGGTTAGGTTTTTCTTTTGAACAAAGGCTTGTGACTTTTTGCCAAAAGAATGCTTGTAATGATGGATTGGTTGTGCAATATAAGGGGCCAAAGGAGGAAAGCATACCTCCCGAGATTGATCTTGGGGACTTTTGTAACATTAAATTTAGCCCTTTTGATTATTTTTGCTTGCTTCAAAGAAAACTTTCTGCTGAACGAAGAGAATATGAGAGAAGTTATCATGATTTGCCTTATCATTATTATGGCCATACCTAGATCTATCCTCGCTTTTATGCCTAGCTAGGGGCGTTAAACGATAGCGCTTGTTGGGAGGCAACCCAATTTTATTTTTAGTTTTTTGCTTTTTGCTTCTGTTTAGGAATAAATCTTTGATCTAGCCTCTGGTTAGATTTGTTTTTATGTTTTAATTAGTGTTTGTGCCAAGTTAAACCTATAGGATCTTCTTGGATGATAGTTATTTGATCTTGCTGAAAATTCCAGAAACTTTCTGTTCATGAAAACAATTGTTAAAAATCACCAGAACGTGATAAAATACTGATTCCAATTGCAGAAGTTTGGCTGAATTTTTGGAGTTCCAGAAGTTTGCGTTAGTTACAGATTACTACAGACTGTTCTGTTTTTGACAGATTCTGTTTTTCGTGTGTTGATTGCTTATTTTGATGAATCTATGGCTAGTAAAATAGTTTATAAACCATAGAGAAATTGAAATACAGTAGGTTTAACACCAATATAAATAAAGAATGAGTTCAATACAGTACCTTGAAGTGGTGTTTTGTTTTCTTTAGCTAACGGAGCTCACGAGATTTTCTGTTAAGTTTTGTGTTGTGAAGTTTTCAAGTTTTGGGTAAAGATTTGATGGATTATGGAACAAGGAGTGGCAAGAGCCTAAGCTTGGGGATGCCCAAGGCACCCCAAGGTAAATCTAAGGACACCAAAAATCTAAAGCTTGGGGATGCCCCGGAAGGCATCCCCTCTTTCGTCTTCGTCCATCGGTAACTTTACTTGGAGCTATATTTTTATTCACCACATGATAAGTCTTTTGCTTGGAGCGTCTTGTATGATTTGAGTCTTTGCTTTAGTTTACCACAATCATCCTTGCTGTACACACCTTTTGAGAAAGACACACATGATTCGGAATTTATTAGAATACTCTATGTGCTTCACTTATATCTTTTGAGCTATATAGTTTTTGCTCTAGTGCTTCACTTATATCTTTTAGAGCACGGTGGTGGTTTTGTTTTATAGAAACTATTGTTCTCTCATGCTTCACTTATATCATTTTGAGAGTCCTACAAAACAGCATGGTAATTTGCTTAAATTGAGAAATTAGTCCTAATATGATAAGCATCCAAGATTAGTAAAAACTTTCTTAGAAGTGCGTTGAATACTAAGAAAAGTTTGATGCTTGATGATTGTTTTGAGATACGGAGGTAGTGATATTAAAGTTGTGCTAGTTGAGTAGTTGTGAATTTGAGAAATACTTGCGTTGAAGTTTGCAAGTCTCGTAGCATGCACTTATGGTAAACGTTGTGTAACAAATTTGAAACATGAGGTGTTCTTTGATTGTCCTCCTTATGAGTGGCGGTCGGGGACGAGCGATGGTCTTTTCCTACCAATCTATCCCCCTAGGAGCATGCGCGTAGTGCTTGGTTTTTGATGACTTGTAGATTTTTGCGATAAGTATGTGAGTTCTTTATGACTAATGTTGAGTCCATGGATTATACGCACTCTCACCCTTCCATCATTGCTAGCCTCTTCGGTACCGTAAGTTGCCCTTTGTCACCTTGAGAGTTGGTGCAAACTTCGCCGGTGCATCCAAACCCCGTGATACGATACTCTCTATCACACATAAACCTCCTTATATCTTCCTCAAAACAGCCACCATACCTACCTATTATGGCATTTCCATAGGCATTCCGAGATATATTGCCATGCAACTTTCCACCGTTCGGTTTATCATGACACGTTTCATCATTGTCATATTGCCTTGCATGATCATGTAGTTGACATCGTATTTGTGGCAAAGCTACCATGCATATTATTCATACATGTCACTCTTGATTCATTGCCCATCCCGGTACACCGCCGGAGGCATTCATATAGAGTCATACTTTGTTCTAGTATCGAGTTGTAATAATTGAGTTGTAAATAAATAGAAGTGTGATGATCATCATTCATAGAGCATTGTCCCAAAAAAAGAGAAAGGCCAAATAAAAAAAGAAAGGCCCAAAAAATTAAAAAATAAAATAAAAAGGGGCAATGTTACTATCCTTTTTTCCATACTTGTGCTTCAAAGTAGCACCATCATCTTTATGATAGAGAGTCTCTTGTTTGTCACTTTCATATACTAGTGGGAATTTTTCATTATAGAACTTGGCTTGTATATTCTAACAATGGGCTTCCTCAAATGCCCTAGGTCTTTGTGAGCAAGCAAGTTGGATGCATACCCACTTAGTTTCTTTTGTTGAGCTTTCATGCATTTATAGCTCTAGTGCATCCGTTGCATGGCAATCCCTACTCCTTGCATTGACATCAATCGATGGGCGTCTCCCTAGCTTGTTGATTAGCCGCGTCAATGTGAGACTTTCTTTTCTTTTTGTCTTCTCCACATAACCCCCATCATCATATTCTATTCCACCCATAGTGCTATATCTATGGCTCACGCTCATATATTGCGTGGAAGTTGAAAAAAGTTTGAGATTACTAAAGTATGAAACAATTGCTTGGCTTGTCATCGGGGTTGTGCATGATGAGAGCATTCTTGTGTGACGAAAATGGAGCATGACCAAACTATATGATTTTGTAGGGATGAACTTTCTTTGGCCATGTTATTTTGAGAAGACATAATTGCTTAGTTAGTATGCTTGAAGTATTATTACTTTTATGTCAATATTAAACTTTTATCTTGAATCTTTCGGATCTGAATATTCATACCACAAATAAGAGAATTAAATTGAAAATATACTAAGTAGCATTCCACATCAAAAATTCTGTTTTTATCATTTACCTACTCGAGGACGAGCAGTAATTAAGCTTGGGGATGCTTGATACGTCTCCAACGTATCTATAATTTTTTATTGTTCCATGCTATATTATATTCTGTTTTGGATGATTAATGGGCTTTATTATACACTTTTATATTATTTTTGGGACTAACCTATTAACCGGAGGCCCAGCCCAAATTGCTGTTTTTTTGCCTATTTCAGTGTTTCACAGAAAAAGAATATCAAACGGAGTCCAAACGGAATGAAACCTTCGGGAATGTGATTTTCGGAACAAACGTGATCCAGAGGACTTGGAGTGGACGTCAAGCAACAGACGAGGAAGCCACGAGGTAGGGGGGCGCGCCTACCCCCTGGGCGCGCCCTCCACCCTCGTGGGCCCCTCGTGGCTCCACCGACCTACTTCTTCCTCCTATATATACCTACGTACCCCCAAACCATCAGAAGCGACCACGAAAACCTAATTCCACCGCCGCAACCTTCTGTACCCGTGAGATCCCATCTTGGGGTCTTTTCCGGCGTCCTGCCGGTGGGGGAATTGATCACGGAGGGATTCTACATCAACACAATAGCCTCTCCGATGATGTGTGAGTAATTTACCTCAGACCTTCAGGTCCATAGTTATTAGCTAGATGGCTTCTTCTCTCTCTTTGGATCTCAATACAAAGTTCTCCTCGTTTCTCTTGGAGATCTATTTGATGTAACTCTTCTTTTTGCGGTGTGTTTGTCGAGATCCGATGAATTGTGGGTTTATGATCAAGATTATCTATGAACAATATTTGAATCTCCTCTGAAATCTTTTATGTATGATTGGTTATCTTTGCAAGTCTCTTTGAATTATCAGTTTGGTTTGGCCTACTAGATTGATCTTTCTTGCAATGGGAGAAGTGCTTAGCTTTGGGTTCAATCTTGCGGTGTCCTTTCCCAGTGACAGCAGGGGCAGCAAGGCACGTATTGTATTGTTGCCACCGAGGATAAAAAGATGGGGTTTATATCATATTGCATGAGTTTATCCCTCTACATCATGTCATCTTGCTTAAAGCGTTACTCTGTTCTTATGAACTTAATACTCTAGACGCATGCTGGATAGCGGTCGATGTGTGGAGTAATAGTAGTAGATGCAGAATCGTTTCCGTCTACTTGTCACGGACGTGATGCCTATATACATGATCATACCTAGATATTCTCATAACTATGCTCCATTCTATCAATTGCTCGACAGTAATTCGTTTACTCACCGTAATACTTATGCTATCTTGAGAGAAGCCACTAGTGAAACCTATGGCCCCCGGGTCTATTTTCCATCATATTAATCTTCCGTAAACAAGCTATTTCTATCTTTATTTACCTTGCAATCTTTACTTTTACTCTTTATCATAAAAATACCAAAAATATTATCTCATCATCTCTATCAGATCTCACTCTCGTAAGTGACCGTGAAGGGATTGACAACCCCTTTATCGCGTTGGTTGCGAGGTTCTTATTTGTTTGTGTAGGTGCGTGGGACTTGAGTGTGGCCTCCTACTGGATTGATACCTTGGTTGTCAAAACTGAGGGAAATACTTATGCTACTTTACTACATGATCATACCTAGATATTCTCATAACTATGCTCAATTCTGTCAATTGCTCAAGAGTAATTCGTTCACCCATCGTAAAATACTTATGCTCTTGAGAGAAGACACTAGTGAAACCTATGGCCCCCGGGTCTATCTTCATCATATTAATCTTCCAATACTTAGTTATTTCCTTTGCTTTTTTAATTTGCTTTTATTTTACTTTGCATCTTTATCACAAAAATACCAAAAATATTATCCTATCATATCTATCAGATCTCACTCTCATAAGTGACCATGAAGGGTTTTGATAACCCCTTATCGCGTTGGTTGCGAGGATTTATTTGTTTTGTGTAGGTGCGAGGGACTCGCACGTAGCCTCCTACTGGATTGATACCTTGGTTCTCAAAAACTGAGGGAAATACGTACGCTACTTTGCTGCATCACCCTTTCCTCTTCAAGGGAAAACCAACGCAGTGCTCAAGAGGTAGCACATAGCACGACCAATGTGGCGAGGTGAAACCTCCAGTCCGAACAAGGCGACGGTGCAGGCCGACAGTATGACGCCGAAGTCCCCAACGTGGGTTAATGAAGTAATGACGAAGCCCCCGGTCCACCCGAGGTGACGTGGTACGTCGGTACGCCAAGGTGACAACACTACCCGACCCGGATCATCTACCTGTGCACAGAAAATTGTGCAAGCCAGAAATAATAGTAATAGTAATAATAAATTAAAAAAATCATAGCATTATAAATAATTTATGCAAAGAGAGTAATAAAAGAAATATGGCCCGTGTGCCGAACACTCGGTGAGATAGAGCTCTCTCAGCGATGCCGAAGTCCCCGAGGCAACCGAACATGTCGGTATGGCAATTCGACCAACAAGGTGATCACGCGAGCCGATTTATGCCGATTGGGACGACGATGTCGGCTTGCCGAAGTGACCGCGTGACATAGTCGAAGTGGATTACCTACACATGTAAAATAGTGCAGTCCAAAAAATAATATAAATATATAAAAAAATTCCTCGCATAATTGCTTTAAGCAAAATAATTTATTTAAAGAGATGTGGCCGGGTGCCGAAGTCAATGTCAATGCAGGGCGTCGGCATGATGCGGTGAAGGCGTGACAAAGACTGAATTCGCAGGGTGGTCCGAGTTCCAGATGCGGCATTCGCTGCACTATGAATAGAAACTGGGCGAACCATCACACGACAGTCGTTAATGCGGCCACCATTTGACAGACCTGTGTACAGAGGATGGCAAAAACCAGAGCAATAGTTCCTTGGAAAAAAATAAACCCATGCTATAAAAAATTACTAGGATTAATAGCACCTGGCTTATTTGTTGTAGCAATCTGAAGAAAGGTGACTTCCAAAATTGGGACTCGATCCACACACCCATTGCCTGATGGGCGATGAAGCGACGGCCTGGCGATGCTGGCAATGGATGGCTCGCCAAGGTGACTTCACAATTCGGTCGACAAAGGCGGGGTGACACAGGTCGGCTAGCCGAGGTGACGACGAGAGGCTCGCCATGTGTCGAACGTCAGTAGAATATTTCTGCAAAAATAATATGGTGCAGACCAACAACAAATATTCTACATAATAATTTTACGTACTAAACAAATATGTGGTTAGGAAAAATTAAACCTGGTCGATGAACAATGACCACAATAGCTTCTAGCAAAAGTTAGGAGAGGTGCAGGGGCCGAGCAGGAGATGAATTAAAATAAAAAGAAAAAGAAGGGAAACAGATCTCCCTGATGTGTGTGTTGCACCGAGCTAATTTGATCGGTCGATGTGACTGCTGCATGAGAGCAGTACCAGGTGGCTCTTCGGCCAGGGCGTCGCTTGATGGATTTTTCCATTGCCCGCGAGCCTGTTTCCTCAGCAGTCAACACCTCCATGGCGCGTGGGAATCGCAGTGGAGCTTGGACCTGATGTACTGCACACATAAAACAGTGCGAACAAGAAACAATAATAATTGAGAAAGATTTTTTTTGCATAATTAATCAGGTAAGATTGGCCTGGGCGCTGAGGTCGGTTTGACGACACGACAACTTGCTGTGGTGACCACGCGACATAGTTCGGATTCATCTGGCAGGCCGGGCGATAAACGTGGTGTCCGCCGGACTACGGAAGAAGCCGCTGGCCAGAAACTGGCTAGACCACCACATTGATGCGATCAATGGACCGAACTGTAACCAGCCGTAGAAAAATCTACACAGAAAAAATCATGCAAAACAACAGAAAAATATTTGGTGCGTATTTAATATGTACATCACAAGTAACTAGAAAAATAAAACCTGGAGCATGGCGTTGAAATCTGAGGTAAAAAGCCAGGATTAGTGCTTTGTAGGAAGACCAATCAGTTCTCAAAAGACGTGCTGACCAATTAGTATTTTTAAAGTAGGATCCTCAACGTGGACTTCCTGATGGAATTGTAGTACTAGTAGTCTCCATGTATATTCGGCTCTCCAAGGAGTTTGAGTGCTCCACGTGCTTGCCCAGATCGAAGGTGGCAGCCTTACACTAATTGAACATTGCTGCAAACTGCTTCCCGAACAAGGCAATTCCTGCTTTACGGGCTGTTCGATACAGGGGATTGCGCATGGCCTGAGGTCAGTGCGTCTTGCTTTGGTTCGGATGCCGCTTCCACATGGTCCTCGGCTATGCAGACGTTCTGATGTTCGGCGGCGGCCGATGCATAGATTTGATCAAAGATCAAAATCGACATTGTGGAAACCTGCAGAATAAGATAGCGATCCGAGAACAATACTTCTCAAAGCAATTAATTTGTGTTGAACAAATTTAACTGAAAAAATATCACCTGATTGCCCCATCGATCCGTGACGATCACCCAGCAGGCTCTCAATGAAGCGATGGTAACATGGACACGGGATTTTACCCAGCTTCGGGCTCTCTCGAAGAGATAATACCCTCCATGCTGCTTTTGATTGTATTCATATGGGGTGTAGTACAGAGTACATGTATCTACCATGAGATTGCAGTAATGAATATGAGATTATCTATTGACTAGCCTGGCCTTGGTTTATATAACACACTGGAGGCCTAGGGTTTAGGAGAGTCCTTAGCTTGGGCGCCAAGTCTTGTGGAAACCTCCTTGTATGCGGCATGGGCTACTCGAAGTGGCCCATGAATGAACTGCCGTGGGGGGCCTCGGCTCGATCTAGCTGGTCGAGAGACTACATGGTGAGTACCCCTTACTCCATGACACCGTCACCGACCACTGCAGAAGATAGAGAGAGAATGAAAGTCATTCCCTATGCATCAGCCATAGGATCTATCATGTATGCTATGCTGTGTACCAGACCTGATGTGTGCCTTGCCATAAGTTTCACAGGGAGGTACCATAGTAATCCAGGAGTGGATCACTGGACATCAGTCAAGAACATCCTGAAGTACCTGAAAAGGACCAAGGATATGTTTCTCGTTTATGGAGGTGACAAAGAGCTCGTCGTAAGTGGTTACGTTGATGCTAGCTTTGACACTGATCCAGATGACTGTAATACGTATTTATATTGAATGGTGGAGCTGTCAGTTGGTGCAGTTCCAAGAAGAGCGTCGTGGCGGGATCTACGTGTGAAGCGGAGTACATAGCTGCTTCGGAAGCAGCGCATGAAGGAGTTCATATCCGATCTAGGTGTAATACCTAGTGCATCGGGTCCAATGAAAATCTTTTGTGACAACACTGGAGCAATTGCCTTGGCGAAGGAATCCAGGTTTCACAAGAGAACCAAAGACATCAAGAGATGCTTCAACTCCATTCCTGAAAAGGTCAAGGATGGAGACATAGATATTTGCAAAATAAATACGCACTGGTACGCGTCGGTGCTATACAAACGATTTTTAACCCCTTTTCGCGACGGCATTTGGAACCGTCGCCTAGTGAGTGACGATGATAGGGGGGTCCTTCCCACACGACCTAGAAACCGTCGGGGATAGGGACCCGACAATACTCCTACTCGTTTGTGCTCGCATTGCCATCACAGTCGGTATTCTGTGGTGCTACATTTACGATGCGCGGCCCATCACAAACGGTTCACTATTATAGAACGTGTATGATAAGCATACAATCACACACATTCGCTTTTCCCAAACCGTATGCGATAACTAATTAAGAAGATTAGTTAATCTTCGTACGAGTGTCGTACATGATTACAAAATGTCGGACCGTCGTAACATCGTCGTACACGACAACTATCGCACATGCTATTCTGTGGTGCAAGGTTTACGATGCATACTTCATCAGAAACAGTTCATGGTTGCGAATCATGTACGATAAGGCCACTAACACAAACGTTTAGTTTGCATGCACCGTTTGTGATATTGTCTGACATCGCACACGCTTTACAAACGGCAACTGTGTGCATGCTTGCACACGTTTCCTCTCTGTGAACCGTCTCGGATTATGGTGTATATCGCAAACATTTGTGTTTTACCAACCGTGTGTGCCGTAACGACCTGCAGAGCGTAATTTCACCGTAATTTAATTGTTGCTATTTCAAATTGTACCGGATTTGAATTTGAATGTATGCTACAACTTTATTCATATCCATCAGGTTCAAACAACCAATGCATTATTCGATTCATAGGTACATATGTTCAAGAATTACATAAGAACCAAATAAAGAATGATGAACCATAGTTGTATACTTGTACTATTAAAGATGGTAAAGAAAGAGGCGAAATACATTCTGGTTGCTGAACAAGGTGAAGCGGAATGCCCATATTATGCCCTCCTCCATGCAGAAGGCATGCACGACTCTAGTCCAACCCCTTGTGATGGCCGACCGCCCATCCTTCATGGTCTTCATGAAAACATCTAGATAATCATCGTGTTCTGGTAGAAATACTTTAACCTTTGCATGCCCACCAATCATTTAGTTTGAGAGGTAATCTTGAGTAAACTGCTTTGGCAACCACTGCAAAGGAAAAAGATTAAGACATTGTCATCTAACACAACTCATTATGGGCAGTAAAAAAAAGGTTGCAGAGTTCTTACTTACCATCCTGCAGTTCGCTGTTGTTTTGGATAAAGTGTAAACAAATAGTTTAATTGCCATCTTTGGACCCATTTTACTAACAATCTTTATCAGCTTTCTCACTTGATGCTGGTTCATCGATATCTCATTGCCCCATACGCAGAAAGGTTCGAAGCGCGGATCTTTATCAATGACATATGTACCTAAAAGCACCAAGTTAATATTAGAAGCTAAACAACAATTGCACAATGATGTAGTACAACACTCTTTTATAATACTCCCTCCGTTCCTAAATATTTGTCTTTCTAGCGATTTCAACTAGTGACTAAATACGGAGCAAAATGAGTGAATCTACACTCTAAAATATGTCTATATACATCCGTATGTGGTAGTCCATTTGAAATCTCTAAAAAGACAAATATTTAGGAACAGAGGGACTATCTTATAACATCCATTATACTCACATATTAGATGAATTAGCATCTTATATTATGGGCCGAAAGGAGTTTAGTGCATTCTTACAAATTATCGACTGATTAACTACTGTTGTATCCATGGGTTACAGTTAGTTTGAGCTAGTTCGGGCTCAAATAGCGCTAAAGTATATCTAAACATGAGGGCTAGTTTGAGCTAGTTGCATCTATAACCAACCCAAAAAAACTATCCAACCCAAGAGGTGCTAATTGGAGCTAGTTCTCCTAGTGCATTTATTGTCAATCTAACCCTGCCATCCAAACAACTCTTTGGATGGAGTTAGTTCAAGGTTAGTCATGAGCTAGAAACTAACTCTAACCTCTAGCTAAGTTGAGTATCCAAAAAGGGATGTGTTGTTGTTGTTGCTGCTACTCTTCTACGTATATCTAGACATCATCGGAACATTAATGTAACACTCTTCCTTGTTGCTATGTAGCCTAGGATTGCATATTTAGACATTAAGTATAGTGCATGTTGCTATGTAGCCTCAAATATATTACATATGGCCCTAGTTAACCTAACGATAAATGGGTTGCAGATATATTCAGTTAAAAGTCCAATTCACCGATTAGTCCCTTATCAGCCCCCGGCCTATATGGTACCAGCTACCGATATCCTGAACAGTGAGCATATATAAGCCATGGGATGAAACTAATCTCGATGGAAAACAGCAGTCTTTCCAAAAATTGTCCTGTGTAGGTACATCGAGAAGCATGTTAAGCACAACAGGCTAAACATCAACCAAAATTATCCATGGCAGCCAAATAATCTCCAAAAGATAGCTTCAGTGTGCAGGTTTAAGCACGCTAGTAAAGCAAAACAAGTGGAAAGGTGTGTTAACTGCAACATGCCTAACATTTAACAACAAGCAAACATAGTCATTCAAACTGGTATTGTGCAGGTCTAAGTACGCTGGTTATTGTTAAATAAAAATGGAAAGGCATGTTAACTACAAGATGCAGCAACCAAATGTAGTCATTCATAGTGGTATTGTTGAAACTGGTACTGATGAAATTGGACTGCACAGTTCATACTTGCACATATAGAACATCACGTTGTGAATAACTGGAATAAATAAGGCATACTACGAACAACCAAAGATAGCATTTGAAACTGGACGTATGCTAACTACAAACAACCAAACAATCAAAAAACTTTAAAAGAGGCATATGCTAGCTATAACAGGCTTAATAGTAAGCAAATATATGCATTCCTCTCGGTATGTTTAAAACTGGATTGATGAAATGTACTCAATAGTAAATAATTGCACATATAGAGCATCACATTGTGAACAACTGAAACAAACCAGGCATACTCCGGATATAGCAATTAAAACTGGACATATTCTCACTACACTACAAAAGGGACTCGACAAAACAAATCATGGGTTTCCCCCTGTGAATAGGCATGTGAAAACAAATCATGGGTTTCCTCACTTATCACAGATGGGCTCGTTCCCATGGGAAGAGCATGGACCCTGGATGCGCTCCATCTTGTCGCAGATGGGCTCCTTCCCCTTCGAAGAGCACGAATGTAGGGTGCCCTCCCTGATGTTGCAGACGGGTTCTTTCCCCTTGGAAGAGCCGGAGCGGGTGCCCTCCTCATGGTCGCCGTCGATGAGGTCTGACTTGGAAGCTGTGGATCCCAAGCCAGTGTCGCAGAATGTGTCCTTCAGAAATGGCAAAAGGGGCTCCATGGCGATGTAGGATGGCAAATTGTTGACAGCGAGCCAGAGGAGATCATCGGCGGGGCCATGGATGAGATCGACGGTGGTTGAACCCGAGGGGTTGGGGGTGGTCCACTTAACCTATAACATAGCCCGCCTCAGGCCGTCGCTGTCGATGACCTCGATGTCGTAGCCGGCGGCCGAGACATGCCCACATACTCTAGCCCGCTGCTTGAGTGCCTACCGCCAGTAATGGTCGTCAGCTTCCTCGGCGACGTCGGGCGAAGGGACCGCGATACACCTCTTTTGGGCCAGACGCTCCTCGAGCTCCACGGGAAGCGTAGCCGGGCTTAAGCTGCGACGCTCTGGAGTGGGGGATGGGGATGGGGATCTGTGGGAAAGGGGGCGTTTGGCAGACGTCATCTAAGAAACTCAGGGCGGCCTGGGTATGGAGATCGGTGGGTAAGCTGCACGGGCAAACCGGCAGATATTGACAATGGAGGCCTTGTGGCGGTGGCGGAGACCTTGCTAGGGTTTCGAGCGAGGGAGGGTGTGTGTGTGTGTGCGCACGCCCGAGGAGGTTTTGGTGTGTGTGTGTGTGTGTGTGTGTGTGGAGGGGGGTGTTTGAGGAAATGATGCGTGTACTGAAAATTTTACAATGCGGGAGTCAAACACGGGAGTGAAATGCCGAGGCTATTGAAAAATTTGATGATAGTGCATCGCACACGGTCCGGAGATAACAACCCTGTGTTATGAAACAGAAAAACCCTCGAGGCAGGCAGATACTTTCTAGGGATGCAGGCGGGATTGGGAACAAGAAACATCGCACACGGTCCGGAGATAACAACCGTGTGTTATGAAACAGAAAAATCCTCGAGGCGGGTAGATATTTTCTAGGGATGCAGGCGGGATTGGGAACAAGAAACATCGCACACGGTCCGGAGATAACAATCATGTGTTATGAAACAGAAAAACCCTCGAGGTGGGCAGATATTTTTGAGAAGGGGAGCCTCGTGGAGCCCAATGTACTGTGCAGATGTGTGCGTGACAGGGGCACCGGCGTGGCACACGGTTAGTTTGAGTGAACCGTGTTTGTTGCGTCATCCGACTTGTCTAATGTTCATAAATTTGGCGAAAAATGACGCGAGAGAGGGTCAGAACACGAACACACTTGCATGTGGACCAAATTTACGTATGAAAAGGGTGGTTTGATTTTCAAATACTAAATGCAACTTCGATGTGGCACCTATCTCGCAAAGCGCACGATATTGCTTGCCCCCACCCCCTCGTGTCGGCACAAAGGGAATCCTAAGCTATGAATGCATGCCCCCTACCCCCAACCAAGGTTCACCTAGCAAAGTGCGAAGTAGCTAGCAGCCCCCTCCTCCCTCGTGTCAGCACCAAGGGAATCCTAAGCTATGAATGCATGCCCCCCCAACTGAGGTTCACCTAGCAAAGTGCGAAGTAGCTAGCAACCCCCTCCCTCGTGTCGGCACGAAGGGAATCCTAAGCTATAAATGCATGGCCCCCCAACTGAGGTTCACCCTAGGAAAGTGC
>NC_057799.1:435734438-435783572 GCF_018294505.1 Triticum aestivum
ACCGAGGTTCACCTAGCAAAGTGCGAAGTAGCTAGCAGCCCCCCTCCCTCGTGTCACCACGAAGGGAATCCTAAGCTATGAATGCATGCCCCCCAACTGAGGTTCACCTAGCAAAGTGCAAAGTAGCAGCACCCCCCCACACACTTTCAATCGGCGGGCTAGAGAGGCATATCTCACCAAGATGGATCGTAAAACGGACCAAGAATAATCCACTTGGGTCATACAACCTCTCTCTTGTTGTTGGTCAAAGTGATGGACGTCCATGCGGCCCTGGAGATGGGCTAGCTCGCCAATAATCACGCAAGTAGATAGTCCCCAAAGACAACCACTGCATGCGTGTGGCCCAAACATATGTATGGAGAGGTGTGTTATTGAGTAACAATGGAACAACTTTGATGTGGCACCGTGATTTCGAACTAGAAATCCCCACACCGAGTGAGGGTTAGGTTGACGATGCATATGTATGTTACACCACACTTTAAGCCAACGACTGGGATTCATGCATGCATGCGTGCATAGTATATGTGCTCAAACTTAATTAGGTCTGAATCTCACCATGACCTATACTACGATAACACGAACCAAATGAAGAATCCGCCATGGTAACCTATCTTGTTGTTGGTCAAGGTGATCATGGATGTCCACACGGGCCCACAAATATATAGGCTTGTCGCTGATAACCACGCGAGGGAGTGTACCGTTTGAAGGCAACCACTACATGCATATGTATGGAGGTGATGCGTGCATGCATGTTTGAATACCATTTCACAACATTGATGTGGCGCATGCGTCAAAAATCATACACTAGCTCCCCACACAGAGCGAGATCGGTTCATGATGTGTCGTTGTACTAGCCATTTTGACTCGATGGGAGGGATTCATGCGTACACATGCATGTGTGTGTGCTCAATCTGTATCATGCATGTCATCCCAGAGCATGACCTATATATACCGTATTACAAGCAAAAATAATAATCCCCTCCTAAGTCAAATTTACCTCTCTTGTTGTCAGGCAAAAAGTAGTGATGGACCAAGCGGGCCCACACATGGAAAGCATCGATATCGCTGATAACCGCTTAAGTGGGTGCGAGAGGGAAACCACCACCGCTTTGCATGTGAGCCAAACATATATATGTTGAATACCCAAAATGCACAACTTTGATGTGCCACATGCCTCAAAAACCGTAAACCATGCACCCACACAGAGCGAGGTTCATGAAGCGTACTACATATGATGGTCCCCTTCCCTCCCTCTTCACCACATACTATATGCTCCTGCCGTAATATGTACAACCCAAAAGAATCCTCATCGATGGTGAAATTAATTAACCTCTCCCAATGTAGGTCAAAGTGATGCATGCATGCATCGATGATGGCCTCGTGGGCCCACAGATGGAAGCGTCACACGTGAGTGTCCTAGCTAGGATGACCACGGCGTGCATGCATGTGGCCCAAAGAGGTGTTGTGTGATGTTTGAATAGCCAATTTCACAATTTTGATGTGGCACGTGCCTCGGAAACCGAAAAGTCCCGACACTGAGTGAGGTGTACTTGTTCACGGACGCATACGTATAGTATATATGCTAGTCCCCTCTCACCTCTTCGATGCATACTATATACGGATACGTCTCCAACGTCTCCAACGTATCTATAATTTTTGATTGCTCCATGCTATATTATCTTTTGTTTTGGACATTATTGGGCTTTATTATTCACTTTTATATTATTTTTGGGACTAACCTATTAACCGGAGGCCCACCCCAGAATTGCTGTTTTTTTGCCTATTTCAGAATTTCACAAAAAAAGAATATTAAATGGAGTCCAAACGGAATGAAACCTTCGGGAGCGTGATTTTTGGAACGAACAAGATCCAGGAGACTTGGACCCTACGTAAGAGAAGCTTCCAGGAGGCCACGAGGTAGGGGGGCGTGCCTACCCCACCAGGGCGTGCCCTCCACCCTCGTGGGCCCCCTGTTGCTCCACCGACGTACTCCTTCCTCCTATATATATACCTACGTACCCCCAAACGATTAGAACAGGAGCCAAAAACCTAATTCCACCGCCGCAACCTTCTGTACCCACGAGATCCCATCTTGGGGCCTGTTCCGGAGCTCCGCCGGAGGGGGCATCCATCACGGAGGGCTTCTACATCAACACCATAGACTCTCCGATTAAGTGTGAGTAGTTTACTTCAGACCTTCGGGTCCATAGTTATTAGCTAGATGGCTTCTTCTCTCTTTTTGGATCTCAATACAATGTTCTCCCCCTCTCTCGTGGAGATCTATTCGATGTAATCTTCTTTTTGCGGTGTGTTTGTTGAGACCGATGAATTGTGGGTTAATGATCAAGATTATCTATGAACAATATTTGATTCTTCTCTGAATTCTTTTATGTATGATTGGTTATCTTTGCAAGTCTCTTTGAATTATCAGTTTGGTTTGGCCTACTAGACTGATCTTTCTTGCAATGGGAGAAGTGCTTAGCTTTGGGTTCAATCTTGCGGTGTCCTTTCCCAGTGACAGTAGGGGCAGCAAGGCACATATTGTATTGTTGCCATCGAGGATAACAAGATGGTTTTTTATCATATTGCATGAATTTATCCCTCTACATCATGTCATCTTGCTTAAGGTGTTACTCTGTTTTTATGAACTTAATACTCTAGATGCATGCTGGATAGCGGTCGATGAGTGGAGTAATAGTACTAGATGCAGGCAGGAGTCGGTCTACTTGTCTCGGACGTGATGCCTATATACATGATCATACCTAGATATTCTCATAACTATGCTCAATTCTGTCAATTGCTCAACAGTAATTCGTTCACCCACCGTAAAATACTTATGCTCTTGAGAGAAGCCACTAGTGAAACCTATGGCCCCTGGGTCTATCTTCATCATATTAATCTTCCAATACTTAGTTATTTCCTTTGCTTTTTACTTTGCTTTTATTTTACTTTGCATCTTTATCACAAAAATACCAAAAATATCATCCTATCATATCTATTAGATCTCACTCTCGTAAGTGACCGTGAAGGGATTGACAACCCCTTATCGCGTTGGTTGCGAGGATTTATTTGTTCTGTGTAGGTGCGAGGGACTCGCGCGTAGCCTCCTACTGGATTGATACCTTGGTTCTCAAAAACTGAGGGAAATACTTACGCTACTTTGCTGCATCACCCTTTCCTCTTCAAGGGAAAACCAACGCAGTGCTCAAGAGGTAGAAAGAAGGATTTCTGGCGCCGTTGCCGGGGAGGTCTACACAAAAGTCAACATACCAAGTACCCATCGCAAACCCTTATCTCCCGCATTACATTATTTGCCATTTGCCACTCATTTTCCTCTCCCCACTTCACCCTTGCCGTTTTATTCGCCCTCTCTTTTCCGTTCATCTTTTCATTTGCCTTGATGTCTTACTTGGCTCGTTTGTACGTTTGTTCAAATAGTTGAGTATTTATTCCTAAACAGAGAAGCTAATATCTATGGATCCTCATCCGCTTGCCAATCTTTTTAAGAGATCCAATTATGTTGAACCAATTCCTAGTGATTTGGATGCACTAGATTATCTTTATAAGGTTTTGCTTGAAATCCGTGAATCTGAAAATTGTGATGAAGTGCTTTATGAAGTGATTCACGATAGATATTTGAATAAAAAGCATGATTGCAATGATTTTATTATAAATTCTATTGATGTAAATTATGCTAATAATATGCAAAACCCTAAGCTTGGGGATGCTAGTTTTGCTATGTCCACTACCTGTTGCAATAATCATGATTGGGGAGATTCTTCTTATGATCTTGAAAATTTATTTAAGCCCCATGATGAATATAAGATTGATAATAGTGTTTGCAATAATATTGAAAGTGGTTTTGGAAGAGTGTCAACTTTAGATCCCACATATTTGGATAATATTCAATCGTGGAGGAGAATATTTGAGTTACGAGTTTGGCCTACATTTGAAACAATGTGGAATAGTTTCGCAACTCACGCCACCCGGAACACCACAGCGTAATGGTGTGTCCGAACGTCGTAATCGTACTTTACTAGATATGGTGCGAACTATGATGTCTCTTACTGATTTACCGCTATCGTTTTGGGGTTATGCTTTAGAGACGGCTGCATTCACTCTAAATAGGGCACTATCGAAATCCGTTGAAACGACACCTTATGAACTATGGTTTGGCAAGAAACCAAAGTTGTCATATCTTAAAGTTTGGGGTTGCGATGCTTATGTGAAGAAACTTCAACCTGATAAGCTCGAACCTAAATCGGAGAAATGTGTCTTCATAGGATACCCAAAGGAGACTGTTGGGTACACCTTCTATCACAGATCCGAAGGCAAGACATTCGTTGCTAAGAATGGATCCTTTCTAGAGAAGGAGTTTCTCTCGAAAGAAGTGAGTGGGAGGAAAGTAGAACTTGATGAGGTAACTGTACCTGCTCCCTTATTGGAAAGTAGATCATCACAAAAACCAGTTTCTGCGACATCTACACCAATTAGTGGGGAAGTTAATGATAATGATCATGAAACTACAGATCAAGTTATTACTGAACCTCGTAGGTCAACCAGATTAAGATCCGCACCAGAGTGGTACGGTAATCCTGTTCTGGAGGTTATGTTACTAGACCATGACGAACCTACGAACTATGAAGAAGCGATGGTGAGCCCAGATTCCGCAAAATGGCTTGAGGCCATGAAATCCGAGATGGGATCCATGTATGAGAACAAAGTATGGACTTTGGTTGACTTGCCCGATGGTCGACAAGCCATTGAAAATAAATGGATCTTCAAGAAGAAGACTGACGTTGCTGGTAATGTTATTGTCTATAAAGCTCGACTTGTTGCGAAAGGTTTTCGACAAGTTCAAGGGATTGACTACGATGAGACCTTCTCACCCGTAGCGATGCTTAACTCTGTCCGAATCATGTTAGCAATTGCCGCATTTTCTGATTATGAAATTTGGCAAATGGATGTAAAAACTGCATTCCTGAATGGATTTCTGGAAGAAGAGTTGTATATGATGCAACCGGAAGGTTTTATCGATCCAAAGGGAGCTAACAAAGTGTGCAAGCTCCAGCGATCCATTTATGGACTGGTGCAAGCTTCTCGGAGTTGGAATAAACGCTTTGATAGTGTGATCAAAGCATTTGGTTTTGTACAGACTTTTGGAGAAGCCTGTATTTACAAGAAAGTGAGTGGGAGCTCAGTAGCATTTCTGATATTATATGTGGATGACATATTGCTGATTGGAAATGATATAGAATTTCTGGATAGCATAAAGGGATACTTAAATAAGAGTTTTTCAATGAAAGACCTCGGTGAAGCTGCATATATATTAGGCATTAAGATCTATAGAGATAGATCAAGACACTTAATTGGACTTTCACAAAGCACATACCTTGACAAAGTTTTGAAGAAATTCAAAATGGATCAAATAAAGAAAGGGTTCTTGCCTGTACTACAAGGTGTGAGATTGAGTAAGACTCAATGCCCGACCACTGCAGAAGATAGAGAGAAGATGAAAGATGTTCCCTATGCTTCAGCCATAGGCTCTATCATGTATGCAATGCTATGTACCAGACCTGATGTGTGCCTTGCTATAAGTTTAGCAGGGAGGTACCAAAGTAATCCAGGAGTGGATCACTGGACAGCGGTCAAGAACATCCTGAAATACCTGAAAAGGACTAAGGATATGTTTCTCGTTTATGGAGGTGACAAAGAGCTCATCGTAAGTGGTTACGTTGATGCAAGCTTTGACACTGATCCGGACGATTCTAAATCGCAAACCGGATACGTATTTACATTGAACGGTGGAGCTGTCAGTTGGTGCAGTTCTAAGCAAAGTGTCGTGGCGGGATCTACGTGTGAAGCGGAGTACATAGCTGCTTCGGAAGCAGCAAATGAAGGAGTCTGGATGAAGGAGTTCATATCCGATCTAGGTGTCATACCTAGTGCATCGGGACCAATGAATTTTTTTTGTGACAATACTGGTGCAATTGCCTTACCAAAGGAATCCAGATTTCACAAGAGAACCAAGCACATCAAAAGACGCTTCAATTCCATCCGGGATTTAGTCCAGGTGGGAGACATAGAAATTTGCAAGATACATACGGATCTGAATGTTGCAGACCCGTTGACTAAGCCTCTTCCACGAGCAAAACATGATCAACACCAAGACTCCATGGGTGTAAGAATCATTACTGTGTAATCTAGATTATTGACTCTAGTGCAAGTGGGAGACTGAAGGAAATATGCCCTAGAGGCAATAATAAAGTATTATTTATTTCCTTATATCATGATAAATGTTTATTATTCATGCTAGAATTGTATTAACCGGAAACATAATACATGTGTGAATACATAGACAAACAGAGTGTCACTAGTATGCCTCTACTTGACTAGCTCGTTAATCAAAGATGGTTATGTTTCCTAGCCATAGACATGAGTTGTCATTTGATTAACGGGATCACCTCATTAGGAGAATGACGTGATTGACTTGACCTATTCCGTTAGCTTAGCACTCGATCGTTTAGTATGTTGCTATTGCTTTCTTCATGACTTATACATGTTCCTATGACTATGAGATTATGCAACTCCCGTTTACCGGAGGAACACTTTGTGTGCTACCAAACGTCACAACGTAACTGGGTGATTATAAAGGTGCTCTACAGGTGTCTCCAAAGGTACTTGTTGGGTTGGCGTATTTCGAGATTAAGATTTGTCACTCCGATTGTCGGAGAGGTATCTCTGGGCCCACTCGGTAATGCACATCACTATAAGCCTTGCAAGCATTGTGACTAATGAGTTAGTTGCGGGATGATGTATTATGGAACGAGTAAAGAGACTTGCCGGTAACGAGATTGAACTAGGTATCGAGATACCGACGATCGAATCTCGGGCAAGTAACATACCGATGACAAAGGGAACAACGTATGTTGTTATGCGGTCTGACCGATAAAGATCTTCGTAGAATATGTAGGAACCAATATGAGCATCCAGGTTCCGCTATTGGTTATTGACCGGAGAGGTGTCTCGGTCATGTCTACATAGTTCTCGAACCCGTAGGGTCCGCACGCTTAACGTTACGATGACAGTTATATTATGAGTTTATATGTTTTGATGTACCGAAGGTTGTTTGGAGTCCCGGATGTGATCACGGACATGACGAGGAGTCTCGAAATGGTCGAGACATAAAGATTGATATATTGGAAGCCTATGTTTGGACATCGGAAGTGTTCCGGGTGAAATCGGGATTTTTCCGGAGTACCGGGAGGTTACCGGAACCCCCCGGTAACTTAATGGGCCTTATTGGGCCTAGGTGGAAGAGAGGAGATGAGGCTAGGGCAGGGCCGCGCCCCCTTCCCCCCCAGTCCGAATAGGACAAGGAGAGGGGGGCGGCGCCCCCCTTCCTTCCTCCCCTCTACCTCTTCCCCCCCTTCCACTCCTAGTCCAACATGGAAAGGGGGGAGTCCTACTCCCGGTAGGAGTAGGACTCCTCCTGGCGCGCCACACCTCCTAGGCCGGCGGCCTCCCCCTTGCTCCTTTATATACGGGGGCAGGGGGGCACCTCTAGACAGACAATTGATATACGATATTTTAGCCGTGTGCGGTGCCCCCCTCCACCATATTACACCTCGATAATATCGTAGCGGAGCTTAGGTGAAGCCCTGCGTTGGTAGAACATCATCATCGTCACCACGCCGTCGTGCTGACGAAAATCTCCCTCAACACTCGGCTGGATCGGAGTTCGAGGGACGTCATCGAGCTGAACGTGTGCTGAACTCGGAGGTGCCGCGCGTTCGGTACTTGATCGGTCGGATCGTGAAGACGTACGACTACATCAACCGCGTTGTGTTAACGCTTCCGCTTTCGGTCTACGAGGGTACGTGGACAACACTCTCCCCTCTCGTTGCTATGCATCACCATGATCTTGCGTGTGCGTAGGAATTTTTTTGAAATTACTACGTTCCCCAACATGTTAGACTTAGATGTGTTTGTCACGTGTTTTATGATGCTCTCTTTGTGCTTCAATTCTTGTCTTTCATGTGAGCATCATTAAAATTATCAACGCCTAGCTAAAAGGCTTTAAAGAAAAGCGCTTGTTGGGAGACAACCCAATATTTTTCCTTGCTGTTATTCAATAAATATTTGTTCTAGCCTCTGGTTAAATGTGTTTTTATGTTTTAATTAGTGTTTGTGCCAAGTTAAACCTATAGGATCTTCTTGGATGATAGTTATTTGATCTTGCAGAAATTTCCAGAAACTTTCTGTTCACGAAAACAATTTTTAAAAATCACCAGAACGTGATAAAATACTGATTCTAATTGCTTCTGATCAATAAACAAATTGTCTAGGTTGTCCTATTTTGGCTGAATTTTTGGAGTTCCAGAAGTTTGCGTTAGTTACAGATTACTACAGACTGTTCTGTTTTTGACAGATTCTGTTTTTCGTGTGTTGTTTGCTTATTTTGATGAATCTATGGCTAATAAAATAGTTTATAAACCATAGATAAGTTGGAATACAGTAGGTTTAACACCAATATAAATAAAGAATGAGTTCATTATAGTACCTTGAAGTGGTCTTTTGTTTTCTTTCGCTAACGGAGCTCACGAGATTTTCTGTTAAGTTTTGTGTTGTGAAGTTTTCAAGTTTTGGGTGAAAGATTTGATGGATTATGGAACAAGGAGTGGCAAGAGCCTAAGCTTGGGGATGCCCATGGAACCCCAAGATAATCTAAGGACACCAAAAAGCCAAAGCTTGGGGATGCCCCGGAAGGCATCCCCTCTTTCGTCCACTTCCATCGGTAACTTTACTTGGAGCTATATTTTTATTCACCACATGATATGTGTTTTGCTTGGAGCGTCTTGTATGATTTGAGTCTTTGCTTTTTAGTTCACCACAATCATCCTTGCTGTACACACCTTTTGAGAGAGCCATACATGATTTGGAAATTATTAGAATACTCTATGTGCTTCATTTATATCTTTTGAGTTATATAGTTTTGCTCTGGTACTTCACTTATATCTTTTAGAGCACGGTGGTGGATTTGTTTTATAGAAACTATTGATCTCTCATGCTTCACTTAGATTATTTTGAGAGTCTTAAATAGCATGGTAATTTGCTTAAATAATCCTAATATGCTAGGTATTCAAGTTTAGTAAAAACTTTCTTATGAGTGTGTTGAATACTAAGGGAAGATTGATGCTTGATGATTGTTTTGAGATATGGAGGTAATAATATCAAAGTCGTGCTAGTTCGGTAGTTGTGAATTTGAGAAATGCTTGTGTTGAAGTTTGCAAGTCCCGTAGAATGCACGTATGGTAAACGGTATGTAACAAATTTGAAACATGAGGTGTTCTTTGATTGTCCTCCTTATGAGTGGCGTTCGGGGACGAGCGATGGTCTTTTCCTACCAATCCATCCCCCTAGGAGCATGCGCGTAGTGCTTGGTTTTTGATGACTTGTAGATTTTTGCAATAAGTATGTGAGTTCTTTATGACTAATGTTGATTCCATGGATTATACGCACTCTCACCCTTCCATCATTGCTAGCCTCTTCGGTACCGTGCATTGCCCTTTCTCACATTGAGAGTTGGTGCAAACTTCGCCGGTGCATCCAAACCCCGTGATATGATACGCTCTTTCACACATAAACCTCCTTATAATTTCCTCAAAACAGCCACCATACCTACCTATTATGGCATTTCCATAGCCATTCCGAGATATATTGCCATGCAACTTTCCACCATTCCATTTATCATGACACGCCCATCATTGTCATATTGCTTAGCATGATCATGTAGTTGACATAGTATTTGTGGCAAAGCCACCATTCATAATTCTTTCATACGTGTCACTCTTGGTTCATTGCATATCCTGGTACACCGCCGGAGGCATTCATATAGAGTCATACTTTGTTCTAGTATCGAGTCGTAATCATTGAGTTGTAAATAAATAGAAGTGTGATGATCATCATTTTCTAGAGCATTGTCCCAAGTGAGGAATAAAAAAAGAGAGAAAGGCCATAAAAAAGGAGAAGGCCCAAAAAAATGAGAGAAAAAGAGAGATGGGACAATGTTACTATCCTTTGCCACACTTGTGCTTCAAAGTAGCACCATAATCTTCATGATAGAGAGTCTCTTGTTTTGTCACTTTCATATACTAGTGGGATTTTTTCATTATAGAACTTGGCTTGTATATTCCAACAATGGGCCTCCTCAAGTGCCCCAGGTCTTCGTGAGCAAGCAAGTTGGATGCACACCCACTTAGTTTCTTTTGTTGAGCTTTCATACATTTATAGCTCTAGTGCATCCGTTGCATGGCAATCCCTACTCCTTGCATTAACATCAATCGATGGGCATCTCCATAGCTCATTGATTAGCCTCGTTGATGTGAGACTTTCCCCTTTTTGTCTTCTCCACATAACCCCCATCATCATATTCTATTCCACCCATAGTGCTATGTCCATGGCTCGCGCTCATATATTGCGTGAAGGTTTATAAGTTTGAGATTACTAAAGTATGAAACAATTGCTTGGCTTTCCATCGGGGTTGTGCATGATGAGAGCATTCTTGTGTGACGAAAATGGAGCATGACTAAACTATATGATTTTGTAGGGATGAACTTTCTTTGGCCATGTTATTTTGAGAAGACATAATTGCTTAGTTAGTATGCTTGAAGTATTATTATTTTTATGTCAATATGAACTTTTATATTGAATCTTTCGGATCTGAATATTCATACCACAATTAAGAAGAATTACATTGAAATTATGCCTAGTAGCTCTCCGCATCAAAAATTCTGTTTTTATCATTTACCTACTCGAGGACGAGAAGGAATTAAGCTTGGGGATGCTTGATACGTCTCCAACGTATCTATAATTTTTGATTGCTCCATGCTATATTATCTTCTGTTTTGGACATTATTGGGCTTTATTATTCACTTTTATATTTTTTGGGACTAACCTATTAACCAGAGGCCCAGCCCAGAATTGCTGTTTTTTGCCTATTTAGAGTTTCGCAGAAAAAGAATATTAAACGGTGTCCAAACGGAATGAAACGTTCGGGAGCGTGATTTTTGGAACGAACAAGATCCAGGAGACTTGGACCCTACGTAAGAGAAGCTTCCAGGAGGCCACGAGGTAGGGGGGCGCGCCTACCCCCCAGGGCACGCCCTCCACCCTCGTGGGCCCTCTGTTGCTCCACCGACGTACTCCTTCCTCCTATATATAATTACGTACCCCCAAACGATCAGAACAGGAGCCCAAAACCTAATTCCACCGCCGCAACCTTCTGTACCCACGAGATCCCATCTTGGGGCCTGTTCCGGAGCTCCGCCGAAGGGGGCATCCATCACGGAGGGCTTCTACATCAACACCATAGCCTCTCCGATGAAGTGTGAGTAGTTTACTTCAGACCTTCGGGTCCATAGTTATTAGCTAGATGGCTTCTTCTCTCTTTTTGGATCTCAATACAATGTTCTCCCCCTCTCTCGTGGAGATCTATTCGATGTAATCTTCTTTTTGCGGTGTGTTTGTTGAGACCGATGAATTGTGGGTTTATGATCAAAATTATCTATGAACAATATTTGAATCTTCTCTGAATTCTTTTATGTATGATTGGTTATCTTTGCAAGTCTCTTCGAATTATCAGTTTGGTTTGGCCTACTAGATTGATCTTTCTTGCAATGGGAGAAGTGCTTAGCTTTGGGTTCAATCTTGCGGTGTCCTTTCCCAGTGACAGTAGGGGCAGCAAGGCACGTATTGTATTGTTGCCATCGAGGATAACAAGATGGGGTTTTTATCATATTGCAAGAATTTATCCCTCTACATCATGTCATCTTGCTTAAGGCGTTACTCTGTTCTTATGAACTTAATACTCTAGATGCATGCTGGATAGCGGTCGATGAGTGGAGTAATTGTAGTAGATGCAGGCAGGAGTCGGTCTACTTGTCTCGGACGTGATGCCTATATACATGATCATACCTAGATATTCTCATAACTATGCTCAATTCTGTCAATTGCACAACAGTAATTCGTTCACCCACCATAAAATACTTATGCTCTGGAGAGAAGCCACTAGTGAAACCTATGGCCCCGGGTCTATCTTCATCATATTAATCTTCCAATACTTAGTTATTTCCTTTGCTTTTTACTTTGCTTTTATTTTACTTTGCATCTTTATCACAAAAATACCAAAAATATTATCCTATCATATATATCAGATCTCACTCTCTTAAGTGACCGTGAAGGGATTGACAACCCCTTATTGCGTTGGTTGCGAGGATTTATTTGTTTTGTGTAGGTGCGAGGGACTCGCGCGTAGCCTCCTCCGGAGGTAGCATATACCTCACTGGCCTCACGCAATGCTCAAGAGGTAGCATATACCACCATAACAAACAAAAAAGATTCTACCTTGCTGGTCAAATTAACCTCACTACCGGCTGTTCGTCAAAGTGATGGACGATAAACTTGCGGGCCCACAGAAAGCATCACACGCGAGTATCGAGTGTCGTGTAGGATAACCATCGACTGCATGTGGCCAAAACATGTATGTATGAAAGTGTTGTGTAATGTTTTAAATAACGATTTCACGACTCTGATGTGGCACCGGCCTGCCTAACAAAACGACCAACCCACACAGTGGCTGACAACTCGTAGTGTACTGCGAGCCACCCACCACCCCCAGACGCACACACCCACACACACACCGCGAATCCACCGCAACTACGATGCATGTTAAATTAATTATCTGCGGTGAACATATGTTACCAAAGGAGGGACGTTTTAATTTAGAAAATATCACAGAGATCACTAAGACGTTTTAGTACATCAATTGATTGATTTTCTACGGGTATAATGTGCAAAAATCAAATTTGAGCTACATGCACACGTGACAGTGCACCTAAATGGATTGCAAAAACACATGTCTCTCACTGGGTGCATGTTTACTCCCCGTGCAACAAATTTCAAACATTGAGAATCTTGATTTTTAAATTCTAGTACATCCAAAAGTTATTTGAAGTTCATGAAACTTATCGTGTTGTCATATGAACACCAATACAAAGTGGCATTATACTTTTTTTGTCAAATTTGAGACCAGTTTTGATGTAATCTTTATCTAATTACAAACGGGAGATTATTAATAATTGGGAACCAATATTGTCGGGGATATACCCCGCGGTGTAACCCGCCGGATGTATGACCCAGCTGGAGCTTCGTGACTCACTAGTAACCCGGCGGGCGAGTCAGACGGACGACAAGGCCCAAGGCCTAGAAGGCCGTCTCATGTATGGTGGGCCGGCTTAAGAGGAAAGCATAAGGAATATTCCCTTACAAAGGAAGCAAGACTAGGATTCCACTTGTAATAGATTAATCCTAGTCCTATTAGGACTCCACATGTAACCCGCCCCTCCAACTTATATAAGGAGGGGCAGGGCACCCCAAGAGGGACATGTTGAATAATCTCTAGGGCTAGACACAACAAGAGGGGAGCCGGCTTATACGGCGACTCCCTCGTGATGATAATGAGACCTAGCCACAAACAACATGTAGGGTTGTTACCGGATGATGTTTTCCAGGGCCTGAAGCTGTCTAAACCCTTGTCTTGTGTTGCGTCTGTCGATTCCGATCAACCCCTATCAAGCTACCACATAGATGCGTTGGCCTCACGACTAAGTCCTCACACTAGGACATCTGCTGTGACAATTCCACGACAGTTGGCGCCTACCGTGGGGCTTGCGCACGGTGGTGATGAGTTCTTGGAGGGATCCCTCCCAGGGATCAGGAAGTTTGCGACCTTCCGGATGAAAAAGAACCGGCGTGGAAAGAATTCACGTTAACTTCAAGTGCATCAGTCAAGATTAAAGAAGGATTCAGTGGCGGTGCATATGAGATTGAGATCGAGAGAGTTAGGGTTGCATCTATACATCGCCACGTCCTGTAAACTGTGAGACTGGTGGGAGATGATTTGGTCTGTGCGCCGCAATACCCCTGAGCCGCCGAGATCGGACTCGCCGAGGTGAAGCTGCCGCCTTATGTGATCTGTTAAAATTAGCAAGTTCCATTGAACATAGCAAGCACGTCGAGTCAATCCGCGTCCAAGCCAAATTAGTGAGAAGCTGCTGTGATCGAAACTAGCTACGACCCGGAGAAGGATTAGTCAAACCTCCGCAACTTGGAAGAGGACTCGGCCATGGTTTGCGAGTGCTTCCGAGCCGCTCCCGGATCATCCCGCCGCCGCCATGGTTTGCCGCGTCACCGGCCCTGTGTGGCCGAGGAGCCGCCTGGTGCAGTCCTCACGACGAGCCGCTACCATTGCTTGCCTCTGCCTCCGTTGCAAGCCGGCCTCGCCTCCCAGCCGAGGGCCGCCGTCTCCGTCGTTATGTTCGCCTCGTCACAGGCCTCCCCAAGCCACACCGCTGCCGGCTCGCTATGCCTTGCTGCCGCAGGCCTGCCGGCGTACCAAGCTGCCGCCGCACCCTGTGTCAACCCGCCGACCTCCGTCGTCGCTGGTTCGCGCATCCAACTCGCCGGCGTCGCCTCGTCTCGCCTCTGGCTCGTCAAGCCGCACAGCCGCCTCTTAAACCGTAGCTGCGCTGAGTCGCCGTTGTGCCATCATGCTATATTACGCGCCCATCTCTGCGCCAAGTCTCCGGGTGCTGGGCTTCCTCAAACCGCCGCGCCTCCATAGCCGGACCACGCCGAGCCGCCCCGTTGCCGCATTTCTGCCCGCACCTCGCCGACTCGCCAGGGGGTCGGCCCGATCCGAGTCACCTTCGACTCTATGGGCTTACTCTGCATCGCCCTCAACTCCGAGCCTACCTCTGCCGCTCGGGACCACCACCTACCTTCACCATGGACAAGGTTGATGCCCAGCCGCTGAGCCGGCCTTGCTACATCACGCCTCCGTCTCCAAAAACAGCCAGCGGCCTCAACGCCTTGAGCCGCCGCTACGGCCACGGCCATGACCTCCTCTGGTTGAGTTCAAAACCACCGGCCGCCTCAAATCACCTACTAAGCCGCCGCTGCCCAACTTCATTGCCGCACCAAGTCAACACAATGACTTCGCTTTGGAGCCGCTGTCACCTCGCCTGAGCCACCGAGTGGCCTTGCTTGTATCGCGCCTCCACAACGGGTTTGGCCCCTCGCCCCGCCGGGTCGCTTTTGGCCGCAGCCGTCTCGGCCTCTGCCTGCTTCGTCAACTTGCCTGTGCCGTGCGTCACTGCCACCGGGTCACCGTTTCAGCCTCAAGCCACAGTTTCCGACGAGCACTGACGAGCGCTTCCCGTCGCTGCCTCCACTACCGTTGCCTCTGCCTTGAGCGTCGCCCACTCCATACTGCACCGAGTTACCAACGTCTGTGCGGCGTTACATGTCGTCAAGGATCAGGTCTTGAGGCCGCAAGTAAAAGCTTAAATTGTCGAGGCATCTGTTTTGTGCTGCTGCTTTCCACGTTGTCACTCGAGGGGTCAATAGAGTTGGAGCTGCTTGCTGCTGTGCATGCTTTCTACTACGTACTTCAGTCTCGAAATTTTTTCACCACTACGCTTCGAATGTGCAAGCCAACAGACATCAATCATGGAGTGGTCATTTCATACTAATTGAACGAAGAAAAATCAGTCACAGAGTAGTACTGATTGAGTACTATTTACATAAAAGCCAAGTTGACGAGGACGCCCAAGGTTCGATGCGCTGTTCAAGGGGCAAGACCCACTTAAAAACTCAATGGATGCATGGCTGTTTGGACGTGAAGGCCACAACCCGGTAAAATTGCCGTACAGTTACTTCATCCGAAAAATATATCAGTTAATATCTCATCTAAAGTTTACTTTATTAAGCACATATTGTTTTTGTCAAAGAACAATTACTCTGGCTTGCAATATTTTTTGATGCAGGACAATTGTTCACTGCAAGAGCGATGGTCATGCCATGGATATCATGCACTAGCATCCGACCCGCCATAATGATCAATGAATATATGTGCAAGCCACGGCCTCTGCGGCCCTGTTTACATCAACACAACGACGCGATTGACTCGCACGTCCGCGCGGCTTACCGCGCCTGCGATTGACTCGCCCGTCCGCGAACCAGCGATTGACTCGCATGTCCGCACCGGCTTACAGAGCCACGGCCGACTCACCCATCTGCGCCGGCTTACAATGCTACGGCCGGCTCTTTCTTACAGTAATTTTCTCACTGGTCAAGACGCCTGAGGAAAATTCTAGAATAATTCTTCATTGCGAAAGTGGATTCGCATTGCTTCATCAAATGCCAAGGATATACATCTTATGCTTTGACCAAATCTGGAGAATCTCAAGCCAACTCCTCGAGTCGTCTTGAGACTAGGGTGCTACAATGACAAGGCTAGGCAAATTGGTCGGTTTAGTGAATTCAAGAACTCTGGGTTATTGGAGGGAAACTAACCCGGTCCCAGAGGCTACTGCCACATTGGTGCAAATTTAATAGCCGTCAGAAAAATTTCTGGCTCAAGAAGGAGTTCCGGGTCATCAGAAAAAGATTCCGGTTCAAAATCCGGCTCAAGGAAAATATAATTCCTACAAAGCTTTGAAGCTCTCGTTATCCGGTTTAAAACCCTGGTTCAAAAAGAATTTATCTCTCGCAAGGTTCGAGTTCTTAGAAAATTAAAGGATTGCCAAAGAGAGCTTGTTGCACTACGCAGTTCAAACATAGGTATCCTGCCTTGAGGCTCATCATATGTCATTTGGGAGCTTCCTGTTCAAACATAGGTATATTCACCAAAGAGAACATAGCGTTACTACCCTCTTGATTGGCATGGATGCCAGGTGTATTCACCAAAAATCCGGGTTATCCGGCCTTTATCCAAGATGCTCTTCGACCATGTAATCCTGGATGACCCGCCCTGTTCTTAACAAGTCAACCTCTTAAATGATACCCTGAACTTGTCAAGGTTAAAACGTTGATCGGGTCATGAAAGAGCCGGCTTACGGAACGCAAGGAGAAGCTCAGGCTGGTAAGTCGCCTTCCTTGAAACTTGGTTAAACCGGCCTGTTTTGCACGATGCTACTCCGACCCCGCCATACTCTCGATAAGTCAATCTTTTAAAGACCCTGAACTTATCCAGGTTAAAATGTCGATTGGGTCATGTGAGAGCCGTCTCACAGAAAGCGCGGATACTCTAGCGGCTATCATGCTAGTTTCATTGAAGAAGATATTTTGGCTCGACGGCCTATGAAAGCCTCGTGTTTTTGAGTTTCTTATTCGTTTTGGATTTGTATCACCTCTTTTTCTTACCATATGGTTTTTACAAGTCGAGCCAAGAAGCCCTGATTATCTCTCATATTTGGGATATTACCCCCTACCCTGTTTATGGACTTCTATGGTCACCAGTGGACTTATACGTGGCATCATGACCCGCCCCGTAGTAAACCGCCAGGGCACTTGTGATTTGTTTGTGTGCAGGAACCGGTTTTCAAACCGGGTTATATTATTCAAATCTTTAATAGCCAACATGGCTGGATATTATGGTTATCAATAACCAGTATTATGATTGAGGTTTTCAAAGCCGCTCTAGAGTAATGGTTATTATTCCCTCATCTAAGAATACCAGCTCGGAACAAGGAGTATGGTTCAATATTAATATGCAAGGCATTCAGTAGTATCATACAGATAGTGGATATGATTTATTTACAATGGAAGGAATAGTCCCGAGTCGCTGCAGGCTTACGACCCGGCACTTGGGGGCTACATTACTCAAAATCATGATTATATCAAGTATGCAAGTCCCATGTCGCTGCAAGAATGCACCATGACACTTGGGGGCTAATGCAAGGTCATTTTTACTTGCCTTATTGAAGACCCGACTCATCACATCATAATGAGCCGACCCTTGGGGGCTACCAATGGCTCCTGTTAAAAACTCAAGGTACATAAGTTAAATCCATTATATTGAAGGGTCCATTGCTCAGTTGGTAAAGCACAAGGCTCTTAACATTGTGGACGTGGGTTCAAGCCCTACGATGGAGGCTACATCATATGATGTTATCTTCAAATGAAGTATATATAAAGTCCCAGCTCAGTATTATCTTAGTGAGCCGGCCCTTGGGGGCTACATTGGTTGGAATTTTCATAAGTATAAAGGCAATTACAAGTCCCAGGTTGCTGCAAGCATGACAACCCGGCACTTGGGGGCTACATATGTGGAATATTCAGTTTTGACTAGTGACTGAGATGAACAAACTGGATTTCTTCAAGGTTGCAACATTTATATTGAAGCAAGTCTTAAGTTGTTACTACGCTCCATTCTTAAGACTTGGGGGCTACAAGTGATATGCTTATAAGAGTTATATTTTCAAGCTTGATGTTAGCAACAATTATGACCCGGTGCCATCAATATTTACAAACCGACAATTTTGGCAATGATAAACCGGCAAAGTTCTACATCTTCCAGCCTGCTGAAAACAGATGAGTATTTCAAAGACCGATATTTTTGTCAAGCTAGAACATTGGAAGCTGAATCAAATGGATTATTATTTATAATATTTTTCTGCAAGAAACCAATGTCAGCAAATTGATTATGAAGCTGGCCTATCGACCCGGCTTTTTCAGAAGAAGTGCCCGGATTTTTTGCATTGGCAAAGTTTGAACATATGTGCTAAAGGAGATTTGCGATGAGATCATGGACACGCATCTAGGAGGAAATGACAAGGACTTAAGGATGATCAGATGCCGGCTCAGGAAAACTTTTAAACTGGAGCACGACCTGTCAAAATTGTTCTTGTGTTTATTTCGCAGCATAAGTTTACCATGGATAAATCCAAGCTAAACTGGGGGCTAATGTCAGGGATATACCCCGCGGTGTAACCCGCCGGATGTATGACCCGGCTGGAGCTTGGTGACTCACTGGTAACCCGGTGGGCGAGTCAGACGGACAACAAGGCCCAAGGCCTAGAAGGCCGGCTCATGTATTGTGGGCCGGCTTAAGAGGAAATCATAAGGAATATTCCCTTACAAAGGAAGCAAGACTAGGATTCCACTTGTAATAGATTAGTCATAGTCCTATTAGGACTCCACATGTAACCCGCCCCTCCAACTTATATAAGGAGGGGCGGGGCACCCCAAGAGAGACAGGTTGAATAATCTCTAGGGCTAGACACAACAAGAGGAGAGCCGGCTTATACGGCGACTCCCTCGTGATGATAATGAGACCTAGCCACAAACAGCATGTAGGGTTGTTACCGGATGATGTTTCCCGGGGCCCGAAGCTATCTAAACCCTTGTCTTGTGTTGCGTCTCTCGATTCCGATCAACCCCTATCAAGCTACCACATAGATGCGTTGGCCTCACGACTAAGTCCTCACACTAGGACATCTGCCGTGACAATTCCATGATAAATATCCCAAACGGATTATTTATTCGAACCGTGAGCGTTAGACCAACAATGGATACGTGCCATGCTTCGATTAAGCAATAAAGCGGCATCATTAATCATCCACATAGAAAAACAATATACGTACCGCCGCGCGACCCGGCCGTGCGAGCAGGCGTGAGTTGACGGGACGCATGCGAGCAGTCCGCCGCGCAGGCAGACGAGGAGGCGTGCGTGCAGGTGTGTGAATTGACGGAGGCGTGCTCGCTGCGCAGTGTCATCGGAAGGTGTGCGAGTAGCTGTGTGAAACTTTGGTAATCATGCCAGCAGTCCGGTGTGTAGGCTGACTGGGAGGCGAGCCATCGGTTTGACCGCCGCCCACCTCTCTCCCACAACTCGCACTACTCCATATTAATGGTGCGCCCGAGCGGCCGCACTCCCCATCCTCGCCACACACACACAATCCTCTCTCTCCACTTGCATCCTCGACGCCGCTCTCAATCCTCAAAGTCGTCAGTGTATGAGGATGCCACCGAAGTTCCCCATCGGAGGGAGTGGCGACACTGGGGCTGCTAAAGCACCGGAGCATGGCGTGGAGATGGAGACAGAGGTTGCTGTCGGTGTCAAAACCGGCGGATCTCGGGTAGGGGGTCCCGAACTGTGCATCTAAGGTCGATGGTAATAGGAGACGGGGGACACAATGTTTACCCAGGTTCGGGCCCTCTCTATGGAGGTAATACCCTACTTCCTGCTTGATTGATCTTGATGAATATGAGTATTACAAGAGTTGATCTACCATGAGATCGTAATGGCTAAAACCCTAGAAGTCTAGCCTGTATGACTGTATCCATTTCCGGACTAAGCTCTCCGGTTTATATAGACACCAGAGGGGACTAGGGTTGTACAAAGCTGGTTACAGAGAAAGGAATCTTCATATGTGATCGCCAAGCTTGCCTTCCATGCCAAGGAGAGTCCTATCTGGACACGGGGGAGAGTCTTCGATCTTGTATCTTCACAGCCCATCAGTCCGGCCCATGTCCAACAGGCCGGACGCCCGAGGACCCCTTAGTCCAAGACTCCCTCGGTAGCCCCAGAACCAGGCTTCAATGACGAGGTGTCCGGCGCGCAGATTGTCTTCGGCATTGCAAGGCGGGTTCTCCTTTCCGAATACTCCAAGATAGTCTTCGGACGCAACGAACGTGTATGGATCTGCAACACAAGTACCACACACACAGCCATATAGAGTATAATATTTCACGAGTCCCATCTGCTGACAACTTTTCGCGAGATGACATCACGCCTACCCGGTCATTATTTCGAACCGTTTTCGTCTACTGTTCTGCGTTTCGAGATGCGGTTTCCATTGGCACGTCTTGTCAAAACAGAGATCGTATCCCCTTATTGTGGGATTCTCATCAATACGGGTGTGGGTAAGCCAACTGTGCCATTTACACAGCCCTTGGGAATAGGCGAGTTTTAAGGCGAGTGGGGAGGCGTTCAATATTTACTACCTTTATAAGGGGATAAGGATTCCCCTTCTTCAACCACGCCTTCTTTCTTCCTCTGCCCTTCCATTCTCGAGCTCCAGCACTCAAGTTCTCGTCTTTTCCACTCCGAGCAAACACCCAACCATGTCCAGATCCGGAGGTCAGGGCAAGTCACTACAAAAAAATACACTTCCGTGATGATACGTGTTTGTCACAGTAGGTCACGTTTTCTGTCATGCATGTACATCCATGACAAATTTATGACAGAATCAAGATAGTCATACCTGTGCTATCGTAGAAGTGTTCCATGACATTACCAAAATTATCATCACGGAAGTGTCCACTTCCATGACGATAAATCGCGCGTCACAGAAGTGCTTTCGTCAAGGGTGACCGACACGTGGCATCCACCGCAACGGAACGCCGTTAAGCTATCGGGTCCGGTTTTGGATCCAATAACCCGCTAACAGCCCCGACCAATGGGGATTTTCCACGTGTAAAATCATCATTGGCTGGAGGAAAAACGTGTCGGCTCACCGTTGGGACAGATGTCATCCACTCATTGGACCGAAGGCGCCTATGATACGGCGACACGTGGCACGGCCGAACAGAGGCCCATTCCTGTGAATAGGCCGGCCCGTTTGACTTGGTCAAAAGGTGGCGGGCCGGCCCACGGAAAGCCTGTTAACGGCCTGTTCGCATATAGCCCATTTACAGCCTGCTAACCCAGGGCCCGTTACGACCTATCCAAATTAGGCCCAGTAGCATCATCTGGGCCGTCTAATATGATTCCAGCACATTTTAAGTTCCGGCCCATGTATGGCCCATGACGTCTTTCGGCCCATATGAGGCCCTTTATAACTCTTGGCCCATTAACGGCCCGTGGTGAAACTGGCCCGTAATGAACAGTGTATCACTTTATACCCATTAACGGACCATTAATCCATTGGGCCGTTTGCATCCCATGTTATCTTTCGGCCTTCTCAGGGCCCATTTATTCTTGGGCTCATTTCCAGCATTCGGTTACTTACGGCCCGTTACTGCCATTTTCTGCTTGTGGGCCAAATTCAGCCCGTGGTTACAGTCGACCCGTTTGTGGCCCGTTAATACGTTGGGCCGTTTTCATAGCATCATCAAATACGGCCTAATAACGACGGCCCGTTATGGTCGGCCCATGAACGGACGACTCCAACTCTAGCCCGTTTACAGCCATAATGCGGTCTGTTTTTGGCCCATGTTTGGCCAATCGATCATACGACCCGTCTAAGGCCCATTGATGATACGGCCCGTAGAAGGCCCATTGTTTCTACGGCTCATAGAAGGCCCATTTTTTCTACGGACCGTAGAAGGCCCATTGTTTCTACGGCCCGTAGGAAGCCCAGTGTCATTATAGTAAATATGTAGCCCATGGCCTGTTAAAGGCGGGAAACTACTAAAGGTTTAGACCTGCTAATGGCCCAAGATGATTATAGGCCCACGTTTTGGCCCATATGAGTAACGGGCCGGCCTGAAGACCGACAACACTGAGATCCACTGAACCTTCCGGCCTAAATTACAGCAAATCGACCAAAGAATAAACCTAGACTACACAACAAAGAAATTACGGCATATTACATCCACTGGGAATCAAAGTTCGCTACCGGTGATAATAAAGCGCAACATGACCGCGGATTACATACACTGGGCATCAAAGGTCTCCACCAGTGCATATAAACGCGCCGACAAAAGAATATACAAAACTGAGAGCACTTCAGAAGGCACTAGACCTGGCAAGCTCGGGCCCCGCAAGCAGCCGAACAAGCTGATGAGACCTTAGTTGTGTCAACGATAGATGCTTCATCCCTAGCTGTATGACACCATAGTGCGCAAGGGAGTCCCCTGACATCTTCATTACATCTTTGACTTCAAGTCAGAGCTAAGCTGAAGCAAGCCTTTCCGCTTTAAGTTGAGACTGAAGAAGTCGAACTGATTGAGGCAGCGACTGCACAGAGCTTGTCTCACACCTACTGGTGAGTAGCTTCAACTCACTGTCTTCATCAAGACAGGACCTTGGGGTCATCTCGCTGTCCTCAAGATGGTTTGGCTCACTATCTTTCCTAAAGTTCTGACTGGCATAAGAGATACGACTCTGAAAGAGAAACAAGGAGACACGTAACAGGTTTCACAATTATATAAGCAAATAAATGGATCTGTTCTGCATAAGGAACATGTTTTTACAACTACAATTTAAAACTGGTAGTTGTTGCAAACATCCAATCAGATGTAAACAGTAGTGGAGGAAATGATGCCTATCCAAATCTATACAAGAACAAAGTTTGAAGGCTTGAGAAGGATGAACTTACATTACACGTTAACACGGGCTGGACAAAGCCCTTCTCCATGTTGATGGAAAGATAATTCAATAAATTCCCCAAAGAAAATTCTTTATAAGCATTGCCATTATTCTACATTTTGCAAAGAGTAAATATAGTTCAAATAATATTGGAAGAAATAAAGGATAATGAAGCTCAGGTGCAGACTGATGATACATAATAAAATAGCAATTAATTAAGTACAGCGTTACAAGGCAAAAGGTACTAACAAGAGGAATGCAGAGATCAACGTGTGCAGTGGCATTGGCTTTATTCAACATTTTGGTAAGAGTAAATGTAGATATGATAATTTGGAGAAAGTGGAGGGTAGGGCAGATAAGATGCAGAGTAATGCTAGATAATCAACTATCTCGCGATGCATGTACAGTAATACCACCATCGTCTGTTATTAGCTGTCGTTCAAATGGATGTATCTAGCACTATTAAGTTCTAAATACATCCAATTGATCAACAATTAATTCGATTCAGAGGGAGTACATGACAACAGGTACTTACATGAGCAATCCAAAACATCATAACCATTGTGTTAATTCTACATTTATCTAAGAGTAAATATAGATCTTATAATTTCAAGCAAAGGGAGGATAAAGAAGCGAACATTTACAGTGATGCTACATAATCAAACAGCAATGAGTGTAAGTATGCGGACAAAGGGCAAGAGGTACTGACAAGAGCAATGCATAGCCCAGTGTTGTCGTGAGATCCTATGATCCTTTGAGCAAGGAGATTCATCTGAAATTAGTTTTCATACAAGAGAGAAGGTAAGGCACATGCAGAAATTTAGGAGTTCAAATTTTGAATTGATACCATAGACAGTACCTGACGCTGGGCTGTCAGCAGTTCTAATAGGGGTTTGGCCACTGGAGTAGGGTTAAAGTCTGTTACAGTTGGGCCTGTGTTTTCTGTGGCTGCTGATCTATCTGGTTTAACAGGTATCACTACCTTTTCCAAATACCTAGTTTGCACTCCTTGAGGATCTGCAATCACTCTCTTCCTTTTGGACATCTATTACGAAAGAACAACATTTGACTGGAAAAACATAGTATGACGACACATGGAATAGGTACAAAAAATGGATAGGTATGGCATATACTCATATATGATGCTTAAACTAAGCAGATGGTGTAACAAAGTAGAAGTAATGCAAGAGGTCAGATGCAAAATATGTGCGACCAATACAACCTTGCCAAGTTAGAGCATGCACCTTGATGAGTGAATAAGATAGGCCATCCTCCACCATGCCAACTTTGTTAGCCAGTGGATTGTTCCGCAATATTCCTCTCGTGCGCCCATTCTCATATTCATTTTGATAATGTTCAATACCTGACATGCATGAAAACATAAAAACAAGTGAGATTATCTTTGTAATGCAGAAGTGATTCTAATCCAATACTTCCTCCCTGTAAACCCCTTTGTGCTATCTCTGCAATTCTTCTAAGAGGTGCCATGCATGCTGTAATTTGGTGTGTGCATTAATATAATGTGGCCTACTACTCAAAATATGAGAGCTCCAGAGGTGATGATACTTCGCAGATGACAGCTTCAACATATAGTAAAGAAGAACAAGTCGACCTGACCTGATAGATTCAAAATATACTAAGGGAGAATAACTCGACCTGACCAGTCAACCGCAAGAGAAGAGGATCATCTTAAAGAAGAGCAGAAGAGCAAGCAGATTGAAGATATTACAAGTCTTTCTATACAATGTCGGTTGGCCACCCATGATGAACCAGAGCGCACAGAGAAATACTATTCCTTCCGGTCTCTCCATATGTGGCTCACATGCATTTCGAAACTAAAGTAGGAACATTTAGCTGACCAATTAAACATCTCTCAGTTTTACTAATATCAGCATAATACCAGATTTGAATTTGTACAACTAAGCTTGTTTAGCTCGATGGGTGGAGCAGTGCTATTACGACACGAACCACGTAGGCTGATCGTGGTCATCATGAAATGGGGAAACCGTAAGCATGATGAGTATAGTGTTGACCGTGGCAGTGGGATGGCAGATCTGAAGCTGCAAACCGCGCAAAGGGTAGTTAGCAACCGATATTTGCTTTGAAATAACAACTAAGATTTGGTATGGACAAGAAATTACAGTCAACAAGTGACAAAGAAATGTAATTCTGCTGTCTCTCTATATGTCGCGACATGCATTTGGAAACTCAAGTGGGACCTTTAGCGAACCAATTAAATGTGTCTATTAACTAATATCAGTATCATATCACAATGATATTTGAACAACTAAGCTTTGGAATTTTGAGTGTTGTGTTGTTTAGCTTGAAGGGTGGAGTAATGCTAGTATGACAGAAAGCACCTATGCAGATCATAGTAGAGTAGATAAAAGGGGAAAACCCTAAGCATCAAGAGTAAAATCAGGAAACTGGAACTAGCTGGACCAGTGGGTGGCGCACATGCTTTTCGAAATGAGTATAGGAACATTAGGTGACCAATTAAACGTTCTCTGTTTTAGTAATATGAGCATCATATCAGATTCGTATTTCAACACGTAAGCTTTGGAATTATGAGTGGCATGTTGTTTCGCTTGATGGGTTGAGGTCTTGAGGAGCAGTGCTAGCACGACACGAAGCAGTGAAGCACCTACGATGATGGTAGTGAATATAAAGGGGGGAAACCATAAGCTTTACGAGTATAGTGACCGTGACATGGCGGATCTGAAGGTGGAAACCAGACAAAGCTACTTTGCAACCAATGTTTGCATTCAACTAGCCACTACGATTTGGTACGGACAAGAAAAGTACAGTAAACAATTTAAGATATATTTTCCGGGTGAGATCAATAACTTAAGCACATATGGAAGAGTACCACCTCTCTTGTGACGCCGTGTAGGCCCCTGCTGATACGTTGAGGGTGCTGCGGGTGCGATGGCTGTCGGCGGCGGGGAAGAAGACTTTAGATGGCAGACGACCGGGTTGGGGGATAAATCATGTTGTCGTGGACGAGGCGGTCGTAGGAGCGGCAACGGCAAAGTGGACGACGGCGCCGATGAAGCGAGACGACGCGATGAAAGGATCCTTTTTCGGCGCCGTGGATGAGAGACGTCCATCTCTTGCAGTGGACGACGGGGTAGGGGTAGCGGCTCCGGCAAGGTGGAGGATGGGGTGGCGGACGGAGGAGGCTGGCCGCAGTGGGGAGGTTATCGTGGCGCCGATGGTGTATGAATGGGGAAATGGAGGGGAGGGGGGATCTCAAACTTTGGGACGCGCTTGTCTGAAATGTGGCAAAGTTACGAACTTATCCCCCGTTTAAAATTTCGGACATCACTTTGGTTGGGGATAGGACGGTAATCTCGCATCTCCCAAATATTTGCCGGTAATGATTTCGGGCGAGGAGAGGGTGTTTTGCCGCCCACGGTTGGCGCCCACGATGTATGAACGGGGCTGGCAGGTAGGGCGGTTGTGTCACGTCTGAGGGAAGTTACACATCTGCCCCTATTTAAAATATTAGCCTACATCGATTTCGGACGAGGAGAGTTTGTTTTGCCGCCCACTGTGGATGAATGGGGAAATGGAGGGAGAGACACATGTCTTTCGGACGATCTTGAATCAAATGTGTTTTGCCGCCCACGTTTGGCGCCCACCGTGTCTGAATGGGCTCAGAGACCGTCGTGTCACGTCTGATTGAAGTTACTAGTCTACCCCTATTGACAGTGGTGTAAATCCGGTCGATAAGGATGTCAAGTGTCAGGGGTAGATAGTAATTTCCATCTCACAAACACTTGCTTCGGGCAGCCCACAAATGATAGTGGGTGTTTAGCTGCTTCGTTCAAAACTTGGGAGAATTAGCATTCATGTTTGCCCTGGGCCCTGACAACTAAATCCAAATCCAATTTTTATTCAATTACGAATATCCACAGATAATTCTACGTTTTGTTATTTATTTCTTCAAACCCACAACAAAGATTTATTCCACCTTTATATATGATTATGATTTAGAAATGCCGTGATCTTCGAATTCAGTAGGTTGGATACACTTTGAGTCAAACAGTTATTTCATCCAATACAATATGCTCACACAAAAAAAGTTCACCTTATGTCAATCATACAAGAACTGAGGATTACCTCACCTAAAAAATTCGGATCATTACAACACATGGACAACATAGGGGGTCTTACCACATAATCCATTCAGATACATGACACAACATGCAAGTACAATAATCTAATGACAATTTCAACTCCTATCTAAAGAAGAACTGGGATTACCCTGGGCTTCAGATAGCAAAAGCAGCAGGACCTCCTCCGTCTTCAAATGCAACATTCTTACTTCCTCCAATTCTTGGGTTGCTTGCATAATGCGTGCAGCTAATTGCATAATTTCCAGCTTCAAGATCGAGATTACCTCATTCATGGCAGCAACACCATCTCTTTCTGCCTCTAGTAGAGCCTCAAGAACTATAATATTTGTGCTCAGACTACTCTCCTGCGGTGTTGCCTCTGAACTGCTACCATCTAGTAACATGGATGGCGCACTGCTTCTACAAATAGATTCTGGGGTTGTACATTGTGTCCTAGTGTGAACGGCATCCTGAAAGGTTTCCCCTGGACATAAGTAAGAGATAGTTATCGCATGATCCAGGCAGTAAGCTTACATGGTAAACGACATACGAATTATTGCTGAGCATGGCAAGCTATATTTAAATGGTTCGAAGCAGCATCAGCCGAAAAGAAATTAAAATGGTAAGATGAAACTAGGGATGTAAGTGGCAAATAAACGACATCCACCAGTCCCATCTAGTTAGTTTTTGCTAGCTCCCTGGTTCATTTTCCTCAAAAAACAAAAACTCTTTTGAACTATCATACCACTAGTGGACTTTAATCGGGATTAAACGGGACCCAGTTGACATCCCTAGTTGAAAGGGAGTGTACCACCGCTATATTTAAGTTGCCAAGGCATCTAAGCAGTTGAAATAATCTGAGAAAGCACTTAACAGTGTGGCCTCATATAAACTACGAAGACAGTCTTGTGATGATGTTCAGAGGAAAAGTTAAGGACTCAAATGAACTAGGCATGCATTTCTTTACGATAGTACAGCAGGCACTGCTGACATATTGGCCAACTCAGGTATAGCGTAACAAGTAACAAACAAGCATTCGAATCAAGCAATACAGCAAAGCAGACAACTGAACTATTTGTTATTCTGTAGGATAACAGGTTGAGGGCACAAGCCAAGAAAGCAGCCCACACGCATTACATTTGACATGTACTAAAACACACTGGCTTACCATATGTTGCTGTGAAGCCTCGCTGCTGTTGCAATGTTCTTTGAAGATATCGTCAGCATCCCGTGGTTGCAAATCTACTTGTTGTAGTTTATTCTGCACCCTCTATTTAGGTAAAATTAATTTTAATCGCATGCACTGGTACGAATTGATCATCAATGGTTCATCTAAACTAATGAAAGAAGGGTGTGTGCATACACGACAATATATCTACTTCCCTCTATTTTTATGCTTGTTCAAGGTGCCAGCCCCAAAACAACAAATATTTTGCTTGATGGGGTTGGCAGCTCCATAATTAATAGAAGCATCAAATTAGTCATGCAACTTGGGAAGATCAAGAACAAACAAACAAGTAATGAACAGAGGCTCGGAGCAGTGACGTAATAGCTAGCATTAGAAAATGTAGGGTAAAACGAACAAAAAGCAGCGGAACCACATGCTAGTTTGCTGATGTGTAATTAAGCATAGAGAACATTATGCAGTCTGATGGAACCAACAGGTGGCATCAGAACAACACCATTATCATAAATATAGCATTCAAGAAGTAAAATAGTAGGCAGTGATATCTAGGAAGTACAGTAATACTTAGGACAAAACTAAAGCATATTAACTATATGTGCACTGGTATGTAATTTAGCACATGTAACATGTTCACTGCCAGAAGTATGGCCCTACAGGTGCAAGCAGAATAACGCATCTCATGAAAAACTGAATGATGCCCTGAAGAAATTCAAAGGTGCGGTACTTATGCTAAGAAAGTGAACGTAGGCGCCGGCCGTTGGATAATAGTACGTGATTCTCGGCGGCGTATGGGTATCATTGGCATACTTGATAGAAAAGGATCGTCGATGGTGCTCGTGTTGCAGTTGAGTTTGGGCCGGCTGTCGCCGTCGCTGAAGCCGCTCCGGTGCTACGGTTGCGGCGCCTGTCGACATCCAAGAAAGCGCATCTGTGGTAAGTGAACAGTTGCACGATAAAGACAAAAACCGAAGGAGTATAGATCGAAATAACCTGATGAGGCTGCGGCATCGGTAAAGCAGGGCCGGTGGATTTGAATATGGCGTCCGTGGAGCGGGTCCGGTGCAGTGGACAAAGGCTTCGGCGGGCGCATTGTACAGTGCTTTCGGTGAGGCGGATCTGTTGTGGCGGACGAGGGCTTGTATGAAGGGCCAGCGAAGGGACGGACGAGGGAGTCAGTGAAGGGCCTACACTGTGGTGGACGAGGGCGCCGGTTAAGCAGATCCGGTGCGGTGGACCATGATGGTGGTCAAGGAGATCAGGAGCGGTGTAGAAGCCAGTCGCTGAAGCGGCTCCGATGAAGTGGTGAGTTGGCAGTTGGGGGTTCCAAGGTGCGGAAGGTAGATCCGTCGGGGTGCGAGGTCCACCGCTGCGGCAGAGGACTAGATTCGGCGTCTTGCCGTGGTTGGGGGGGTCGGGAGGGGAAGGGGAGGGGCTCTGGGGAAGAATGTTGGGGGCAAAGAGGGGAAAACAATGGAGTTACCAAAGTAGCCCTTTTCCGTTCATGTGGCAGAGGTAAAACAGGAATATCGCAGGGCTAAACTTTAGGGCGCAAGATATTTCAATGTGAGCGGGAAGTTTGAAAGCTTTTGGCACCTGAAATTATATTCTGCTCTTGTACGGCCGACTATGATATCATGGCCGAGATTTTTTTTGTTTTGCACGCAAAAAAAAGTGCAAGTTTTGAAAATCAATGTCTCCAACTCGAAACTTAGATTGTCCATTCAATTCAAATATGGATCATTGAGCTACTACAAGCAAATACCAACATATGATCCAATTCAAATGAAATTCCAAATGTGTTTATCCTAAATATGATGACAAAAGCAAAAATGTGTATGTGTATGAATAAAGTGGATGATTATAAAGTTTGAACATGCCCGTATGTGTATATCTCTAGGTTTGATATATGAATTTGAAATCATGAAATCCTGGCTTAAAAATGTACCTCCATTTAAATGAATTACAAAAGCTAATGATGGAGTCGAATTCCAAAATCCCAATCTTAGGTTTGTAATTCTGGTACATCAAAGTATATCATGCATGTTCAAAAGTATCGTTATCTCATAGTCCAAACTGTGAAACAAATTGATCAACCTTGAGTGCACACACTATTGACCATGTATATCTCAATTATGCCAAAGTCCCTCAAATATAGACACCTCACTCTTTATCTGAAGCCAACCCCCCTCGTCGCCCCCGACACACAGAGAGAAGTCGTTCTCTCCCCCAAACACCAACACACGAGCACATTAACACCCCTCTCTCTTCTAAAGTCCGGACCCCAATATAGGTCTCTATCACTTTGTCTCTTGGGCATGCACACATCTCTTCCCCCACTCTCTATCTAGGTCTCCCGGCATCTCTCTTTCCCAAGCACACGCACTATGTAGAGTGTATCTTTCCCATACACACAAAATGTTGCCCCCAAACGTCTATCTCCCTTGTTATGTGGTTCTTGCACACTCACCTCACACACCACCCCCACTGCAAAACAAGCACACTTTGTCTCCTTGTGCACCACTCTCCTCTATCTATCTCTCCCACATGCGGACCTGCCCCAGCTCCTCCCTGTATACATATATGTCGTGACTCTTTCCATAGCTCCCTAATGTATCATCGTTCTCGATCTCGCACATTGTTCTCTACACCATCTATTCTATATCTCTCATGAAGTCCCTATCACACACACGATGACTCACTTCCCTTGCGTCTCCGTACATAGGCCAATTTCAAACAACATCAACATTGTCTCCCTATCTATACGCCATTTATGGACACAAACGCCCCCTCTCTCTCCCCCTCTCTTCCTCTCTCTCTCTCTCTCTCTCGCTCGCTCTCACACCCCTCTCCCACACACAATCGATGTCTCTTCCAAATAGTCTGCTCCCCCCGCCCGCACCCATGCTATCCCGCTACTACACATGTCACACCATTCCCCCTTCCCTTATATTGGGTTTACATCATTAGTGGTCTCTCTACTCCACATACACACACTCCCTCTCACACACAAACGCGTGCACAAACACACACAGACACGCACAAACACCCATTAATCTGGATCCTCATCTCTTCCCATGTCCGCATGTGTATCTCGCACACTCACTCTCTAATTATGTATATGTGTCTCCACGTTACACAACAGAAAGCCCCATGTACATGTCTCTCTCTATCCTCCACACACATAGACACAAAGAATCTGTTATCATTGCCTCAATCTCTAGACATATCACACACGCACACACACACACTCTCTCTCTCGCAAACACACTCAACAAAGGTTTCCCCATGAATAACTTACCCTCTATTCATCAACAGTCATGGCAGTATGGCGAACACGAGACGTGAAAAAGAATAAATCTACACGTGCTTAGACCACCTAGTATGACTACTATGACTAGAGCAAGCCAAAAAGCGCGCCGCTGTCACCCCCTCCTTATCGGCGACGGGAAAACCTTTGTTTTACACAGTCGAGAAGTCATTGTGCTAAGGCCTCACATGCTGAGGCGTTGAATAGAATGTAGATGCTAGTTTACGGAAACAAGTATCGATAATACGTTTGTATCTCCATACTTATATTTCTTCTCTTATAAATAACCGAGTTGGTGATGATGGTACGCGTGCCATCTTGCAATATAGACCGTCCGATCTATATCTGACTGATGGAAATTAAACTAAAAGATACCCGCACCCCTCTCCACATTTGCAGACAAGGCCTTCCCTCGTTCATTCTTTTCTCCAACAACCTCATTGTTGAGCAATTAAGAAAGGAAGCCTCTGGAACAAACTGGCCCGGTGGCCGCTGCTGGCGTCGTCAATCCCCATGCCTCTGCTCAGTCCGACCACCAATCACCACCACGCCCACTCCTCTTCACCTTATCTCCTATTTCTCGAGATATCATTAGTTTTTACACATGGGATTACTCCCACATGGGTTAATCACAACGAGTGTTTTTATAAAAAAAATGCATCTTGATGTTTCGTGCAATGCACGGATCTTGCTAGTACTCCTACAGAAGACTAAGTGGGTGATGATGGTGTGTCTGCCATCCGTCGTTTGTGACCATTAGATCTACATCTAACGACTGTGAGGTAAGTTGTTGCCTTTTCTCACAAACATCCCACTTGTCTACCAATTTGCAAAAAAAACCCACAATTAGTATCTTAAAACCAACCACATCCCTCCCTGACCTCACCAAAACAGCCCAAGGAATATATTCTAATTGAAACATAATATATCTCTAGTGAGATATGTATATCAAAATTAGAGTGTTTTGTATCAAGTTTGTGAATAAGTATTATTCTAATTATGATTCGTTGCAACGCACATGAACGTTGCTAGTATTTCAAACCATGCAATTTTTTCCCTAGTATTCCATAGTTTCGAGTTCTCCATCAAGATATTAGTCACTCATGGTTGATATTTACTTTCAATCATGTACACATATGCACTATGTAACTAGCCTTGCTTATTGGGTTCTAAAGCTTAACTTTCACTCCTACTTACAATATGTAGAGTATTTAACAAAAAACTACCACTTTCAACCAGCCCTAGGAAGAATCTATTGTACAAAAAATAGCAAAAACATACCCAAAATTTCTTAATCCACGCCAAAAACTACTACCTACTGATTAGGTTAGTTTAAACCCATTTATGACAGGGTTGGCCCACACGTCCGTGCTGACGAGGCAGCTTAAACCAACACATTTTGTTTGACCGTTGACACGAGGGACCCACATCTGACCTTCTATCCTGTTATTTCCCCTCAAATCATTATTTTTCCTGAACATTACTTCAAACAGTACTGATGCGTGTTCGTCGGTGGCGCCGGTGATGAGTGAGTTTGCCGCCGCTCCTCCGGACGGGCCGGACGCCGCGCTGGTCTCCGCACGGGTTGGCAGGCTGGCCCGAGCGTGACTCACGAGCGAGCAAGCCGCCGCGCTGGCCTTCGCTCGAGCCAGATGGCTGGCCTTAGCGCGGCGCGCGCGAGCAAGCCGTCGTGCCGACGTGCCAATCTAGCTAGCAAACCTTGCAGACAAGCAGCTGGACGGAGCTATCTTGGCTAGCTAGCGGCCGCGAGCGCCGGACGGAGCTGGTATCCGGGCTGCCGCAAGATGGGCTCCGCACCGCCGGCGGTTTTGACCTCGACTTCTGCCGGCGGTGGTAGCTGCGTCCCATGGCCGAGGATGACTAGGTGGACGGGCCGGAGGTAGGAGGTCACTCGGGGATTTTTGTGCAGACTGGCATGTAGGTCCCACAAGTCATAACGCCTGGTCGAATAGAAGGCGTTGACTTAATGGGCGGCATGGGCCCTGTTTGGATACTCTAAGTCAGAGGTTAGATTCTAACCCTGAACTAACTCTAACCAAAGTGGTGTTTGGATGGGAGGGTTAGATTGACAACAAATGTATCCAAACAGGGCCATGGGTTGAAACGTGCCTATAACGGCACTTTGTAGAGTAGTCGTTTCTTGGTAGGGCTGGTTGGTAAGAGCATGTACAATGGTTGATAAGGTAGTCTTATCTTAAGTCTGCCACGTATGCAAGTGGTAGTAGTTTCTTGGCATTATTAGTGGTTTCTTGCATTATTAGGGGTTTCTTGTAAGGAACAATGTACTGCTAGTGACAAAAGGCGATTCTAGGTTGCGTTGTACTCCAACGAGTACTACTAGTGGTCGCGAGAGTGTATACCTCGTTTTGTGGGTTCGATCCCAGCCGAACGCACGGCGGCCTTTTTTTAAATAGTAACTTTGCTGCGAGCCAATATTTTACACAGGTAGTTTGAGTTTTGAAGTCAAACGGACGTGCGGCACCACAATCTGGGTGCACTGGATAGCCTAGCCACGTGAACGGGTTTTCCTTCCCAGCATCTCGTGGCTCGCGTGCTCGCCCTAGCCGCAACTCGCTTGCAGCTTCCTCATCAGCTAGTAGCATATTTAAACTAGCGCCTCCCAATTAAGCCCGAGGAGCCGGAAAAGCCTAGCGGGGCATTGGGAACTGTGCAATATGGCTCTGTGCGTAAAGTGCTCTACTACTACTTTGTAGCTTGTGGCGTTGCACGCATGGACTTCACTCCATTATCGGCTCTACTATAAAAGAAATTCCTCTTAACGTGTTTTTTTTGAAACGGAGGCAAAAGCTTTGCTTCATCTCATTCATAAAGAAGGAACTACTAACAAAGTTCGACGAGATCCATTACACCTCCACAAATGGAAGCCAAAAGCCTAGTCTCGCTATATCAAATAACTCAAATGTTCTGCCCCCGCAGTAACCATCGCTGATAAACAGGCTGCTAGTGTGTGCGTGAGAGGAGCGGCTGAGTAGGCCAGCTACGTGAGAGGAGCGACTGAATAGAGCACCGAGAGTACCCACTAGGCCACTACACAGGTGTACTTTCCCTGCATTGATAGTACAGTGATGGTTCTAGAGAACAGTAGTAGTACCCTCCACTTCCAACTGTAGCTCCTTGGCCCTAAGATTCAAGAGTTCAAAACTGGTGCACTATACTAGAAGTACAATACATAGAACTAGTAGTACCCTTGCACTACTAGTTGAGAAAGTAGTACTAGTACTGCTACAGTACGAGTACGTACTCCTCCATCACATAATGTAAGACATTTTTTGACACTAGTTGGCGTGTACAAAAAATAGAAAAAACATACCCAAAATTTCTTAATCCACGCCAAAAACTACTAGCTAGTGCCAAAAATTTCTTACTAGTGCTATTATCTACAGTATAATGCAATCCCATAATGTCCCATAATGCTAGTACTAGTAGTAAATAATAGCCTCACCCCTTCGCTACAGTTGGAAGGAACGATCTACAGTTGGAAGGGACGAGGCCCTGCGGTTACTACGCTCTTATCTCCTCCTCGCCAGTCCCCCCCCCCCCCGAAGAGAAGGCAGTTCGTCACTGCTCCCATGGATTTGCCAGGCGTTCCCCTCCTCGTCGGGGCTGGGAGACCTTGGACGACGATCCTCTGGGAGAAACGCACGCCGCTCCAACGTCCTCACCGCCGTAAGACTCGGTGCTTCCTGCACCAACTATTTCAAGACGGTGCTTAAAATGGCTTGGGAAAAGGCCATGCTTGTTGGTCTTCCATGCTTCCTCAAGGAGAAGGTTCTTCTATGGGACAATCCTTCGAACAGTCCACTGCTCCCTGGCCATGGTTGCATGATGACTCCGCTAGAGTTGCCGACGTTGAGAGGTAGTCGGATTTTGTCCGATGAGCAGGTCAGTAATGGAGTTTGATCATGTAGTACTTAGTTATTCCATTTCCATCCCGTAATTTCTCCGCTGCCCACCGTCTTATATATAGGTATGGGTCGGTGCCAACAAAGATTGGCTTGCATACCTCTGGCCGGATACCACCATCATTTTGCACAACATCCACAGCAGTGCGGCCGTTCCGGTAGACCCCTTCTCCACCGTTGGGATCGGCCTTCCGGACTGGCTGAGCTTGAATACGTATGATGATGCCTACATGAGATTGAAGAAGATAGAAATTGCGGACCCGCCGACAAAGCGACGCGGCTACGACGATTACTATCTCATCGCGGTGTTCGACATAAGGATTGCCATCAATGCAAGAGGCAGTAACGGTAGAGGCTGGCGCATGTTGGCGGCGGCAGATTTGTACCCCTACACGTTCGAAGACGCCGTGCGCCATCTAGGCCGCATCTTTGCAGTGACAAGCCAGGGGACTTGTTTCATCTGGTTGCCATCCTATGGTACGGGAGATTACAAATGGAATGCACAAACCATCATTTGCATCCCTAACGGTACTCCATTATTTTGCAGGGACCAGTCATCCCGCGATCGAAATAAGATCGCCGATCCTGGATGTGCATTTGCATCGGCATTCGGTATAACCTGGAACCTTGTAGCTTACTTTGGCATATTGGGATCAACTATATTAGCAGCCGTTACCCATGGTACCACTGATGTGCAACATGGTCACACAATCTACCACGATCAGACCGTCACCATCTACCCAGGTATTACATTTTTAACCCTCTCGCCTTCTCTTTCATTGTTGTACTAGTACTCTACTTACGTACTAGTAGGAGTACTTTTTACCTTGGAGGACGCGTATAGCTAGCTAGGCCCTTGAAGACTTGAACCCACTAGCTGCCACCATTTTTGTTTTTCCATGTCTTACTATCTCATCCATGTAGCCAAGAATGGCTATATATAATAAGCCGGTTATTTTACTTCCTCTATACCGGAGTAGTACTATTTGCTGCACAGTATTACTGACCACCATATTTGAGCACAACATTATTATGCATGGACCTTGACTATGCACGTCACCATGTGTCCAGATCTGAGATGCCGCGTGTACCAAATGAACGGCGCCGAGTTCGACCCCCGTGATGCTACGTGGGTGCCGAGGAACACTCTTGGAGAGTACTCGCTTTTCATTGGGGATAGCTACCCCATTGTGAAGCGGATGCCACCTTCCATGCATGACACGAAAGGCCTGCCGTTCATGAAACATGGTTGTGTCTTCACTGCGCAGCGCCGAATGAACGACATGCTGGGACACGCTATCCCTGATTTATGCCGCTTCAGCTTGGATGAGTCTCCATCGTGTGGAACCGGACTAGAAAGTTGCGACAAAGATTCCCGTTGCCCACTTCTATGGATCGTGCCATCCATGAAGAACACCTGGGACTGGAACCTGGAGGAGGACATGTAGCCCATCTATAACGTGTAAGTGGAGTACGGTAAATTGTGAACGGTAGCGCTGTGAATATATGTAGACTAGTCGTGCACAAATTTATCACATGAATTGGAGATGAACTTGTGTGGCATACTGGCATTTGTCCTTTAGAATTTATTACTAGTAAATGTGTTATGTGTACGTGCAACTTGTGTGGTTGTTGCACGGGCTCCAACACGCTCTTTGAAAAAAAAGGTGGCACAGCTTTGGATATACGTGACGTGGCGGCATCATACAGTAGCATCGTTCTCTATAGTTGTAGTACGCGCCTACTAGGACGACAACTCCTATAAAACCTTGCGCTTGGCTCTTTGCCTCTTCGGGAGGTTCAACAGTTCGTACTCGTGTGAACCTTGCACTTGGCTATTTGCCTCTTCGGAAGGTCCAACAATGATGATACTACAGTACACATTATGCTTCTGGCAATCTGCACCGATTGAACTGCTGCATGTCCACCGCGAGGGTGAGGGCGAGGGAGAGGGAGAGGGCGTTGTAGTCAAAACCCTCTCCTCGTCCTGCGAACCACCGCGCGCGTGGGCGAGGGAGAGGCGTAGTAAGCAAGCTTCTCCTCGTTCGGCGAGTTGACGGGACACATCAAAGCAGTACTAGTACTAGTCCATACTGCATCCTTTCCTGTTAATATGGCTTAATTTGAAACGAGAAAAATACACTGGCGGTCAACATATGTAATAATACGCTCTTTATGGTCACTATATATAGTTTTGCGGTGATTATACGATCACTAGCTCATCGTAGAGCACCGTATTGCACCCTACTGACTGGCCACATAGTCGACATGGCACTTTGTTGACTGGTTAAATTGTCACCTGGTTTCTGGGTCCCACCTGTCAGTTGGCAGAGCAAAGAAATCAGCTAAAAAACAAAGAGTGTAGTACATCTACACTTCCAATGCATTTAGCCTTTAATCTAAATCGATATTGATTGACTAATGCACCAACTTGTGCTCTAGGTATAGGCTACATGTCTATCCTTAATTACAGCATGCAACGACCTTCATTTAATCTTCTTCTCTCAATGGTCGCATGCACACATAAGTCTGCTACTTTTGGGCGTTAATTATGCCCTGGTCAATGTGTAAATCTCTAAATGTACAGTCTTTCACGGACGTAGGGAGTAGGTTGAGCACTTGAGCATGAGCGTGTGTGTTGCGTCGTGTGCTGTGTGCCGCATGGGTGCGTGAGTGTTGCGTGCGTCCATGTGTATGTGTGAGTGTTGCATGTTGCATGCATGCATGCATGCATGGGGTTTACTCCCTCCCATCGACATGTTCATATTTCAAGCTTCCTCTGTTCCCTCCATATGGTGATACTCCCTCTGTTCCCAAATACGGAGTAAAATCCTCCCTCTGTTCCCAAATACGGAGTAAAATGCTCCTTCTGTTCCCAAATACAGAGTATTTTTCTTTCTAGAGATTTCAACAAGTGACTACGTACGGAGCAAAATGAGTGAAGTGAGCGTAGAGGCATAGGGATAATGTAGAAAGGAAGTCTTCGCGATCCATTATTCCCCATCTCGGTCAGAGAGAACTATTCAACTAGTCTTCGCAGTGAAGTGACAATACATGCTGCAGCAGATGGGACACATAATTAATAAGCTGAACTAGCGTGTTGGTGTTACTAAATCAGCCTTACCCAGTACTGCCATCATGTTTGCCAGTAGAGGACGGTTCTGCCCTCCATTAAGTGACATATGGGCCATCTTGTGGTGGACACATATGTCATCGGTGTAACTATTTACACTCTGAAGGACGGTATATCCTGGTAGTAGTAGTAGAATTGAGATTTAATGCACTTTCTTCCCCGTCTTCCACTCTTCTTCCTCCTCTCTTCCCCATCGTTGGTCGCACACCATTTCCCCCCGCTCTTTGCTTGCCCGCCCGCTCTATCTTCCTTGGTAGTTCGCGCGTACCATATCCCCCCTCTCACTGCTCGCCCACACGAGGAGAAGCTTCTTCGCTCGCCTGCCCGAATCCACTTCCCCGCTGGCTCGCAGGCACCGAAAACCCCAATGGCAGAACCGATTGACACGCAGAGCCGCGATTGGAATTCCCTCCCCGATGTTCTCTTGGAGCAGATCTGTAATCGTATGGACCTACTCAGCACCGTCCGTCTGGCCGCATGCTCGGTGTCTTTGTACCGTCTACTCGTCTGCAACCGGCCGGCTCTTTTCAAGACACCCTGCTTGCTGATGCCCGATCCTCTTAGGTGGCCCAGACACCGACTTGACGATCCTACGGAGGTTGCGGTGGTGCCCCTCGACATGCTACCACTACCCGTCCACCTATCCTTCATGCGCAACCACTACTGGGCAGGCATGAAGGCCAACTGGATCATCCTCATCCACCAATCCGGTAGTCCGTGGCATCTCGTGGATATCTACACCCAGTGAGAGATCACCCTTCCATCTTTGGATACCGCCACCATCGAGTCTCGCGGCCCGCCGGACACTCCTGCCTACTATGCACGAGACACGTCGAGCTTTTGGCTCGACCTCTGTTTGCTGAAGGTTGTAATCTGCGAAGTGCCCACACCATCAGAAGACTACATGGATTACAAGCTCATTGCCGTGTTCAACATGGGATTAGTCTATCTGGAATCCGGTCGCCATACACTGTTATGGCTCATCGTCGATCCTCTTTACCCAACACTTCTGTCTGATGCTATAGTGCATGATGGCATCATTTATGCGGTCGACGCGCAGATTGGCTGCCTATACTGGTGAATGTACCGTCGTGTAATTGCTCTATCTCATCTCATCTTTACCTTAAGAACACGACTGCCTGTTCATTGTTACAAATTTAGAATATATAGTATGTCTATAACCACATCATTGCTATATGTTCCTCTCATTTCCTAGATTTTTATGACCACACATGTTATTGTTAGAGTTGATATGAGAACAATTGGTATCTAATGATTGTTAGAATAGATATTATGAGTATAACCTCATGATTGCTATATGTTATTCTCATTTCCAGGATTTTTATAACAACGCATGTTGTTGCTTAGAGTTGATATGATAACTGTAGTAAGTGCTATGGTAGAATATGATTAGGCCTTGTCATATCTGTTTTCCTCTCATTGTTACATGATGTTTGAACCATGATATATTGCTAGAATATGAAAGCCATTGGCTTATTTTTTTTAACTTGGGGTATGATTATGACCACGACATTGCAATTCTCTGTCTATGATATGTGTCACTGTTATAATAATCTTAATTCCACACATACTCTCAACATGATTGTTTATTTTTGTCCTTTTGGTCTCCAATTTGATATGTTGCAGCAGACGCAAATGCGTCGGCCTTCATGATTCTAGGACCTAGAATCATACCAGCCGATGGGTGGTGGTTTATCGCTCATTCAGCTGACGGTGGTCATTTGATGCTCATTTGCATGTACCAAATTGACCAAACCATTTCATCAAACCACATGCAGTACAATGCCTGGGGCGTTCGTGACATTGATGGCTATGGCTGCTTCGTGTTCGAGAAAGATCCCAGCTCTGTTGGGCCAGGCGTATTCAACTGGAGGCGGGTTTACAGCCTCAGCAACCACTCCATGTTCCTCGGGCTCAATTATCCGATCATCCAACCTATCATCGATCATATCACCGGCGATGATTACTGTGCTATGCAACTTCCATTCGCCAGGGGGGGACTGTGTTTACACATCATACCATGGGTTTCATGAATCACCATATCCAGAGATTCGTCGACACAGCTTGTTGCCAGATAATCTTCAGTGTGTGAAAGGCATCAAGCTTCCATGCGATGGATGGCTTTTGCAAACCCGACATGCGGCGATGTGGTTCATGCCAACAGCAAATATGCACAACTTGATTCGTACTAATATGTAGACTGAGCCATGTATTCTGCTGCTGTAGCACGACCCTCTTTTGTTGGATATTATGTACTGTTGTTAGTTTGAAGCACTCCTCTGGTTTGAAGGATAGATACCTTTCTGGGATCAAGTGCATCCTAACTCACCTGCGCAGGATGTACTGATAATGATGATGGAGATGTTGTGAAGTATATATATATCACTTAGGCTTCAAGTGCGTACTTGTTAGTTAAACCTATGGTTAAAATGTGACACTAAATACGACTAGTAAGTACTACAGTAGGAGTACTAGTATACGTCGGACAAATTATTCATCATGTCCACACATTGAATTGACGTGACAACACGCTGCGCGTGAGGTGACACAAGAATCTCGGCGGCGTGTTCGGGTATTCTGGACTTCAGATTTGGAGTACCACTTATCTGTCGAAATCTTTCATCATTCACTTAAAACAGTCGATTGATCATACATTGTGTACCATATAACTGGAATTAACCCATGCAAGTCGAAGAAGGATTGGCCGGTGTTGCCGGCCGGCGTCAAGTTCGATCCCACGGATCAGGAGCTGATCGAGCACCTTGAGGCCAAAGTGAGTGCTGACAGCGCGAGATCTCACCCTCTCATCGATTTGTTCATACCATCCATCGACAGCGAGCACGGCATATGCTACACCCATCCTGAGAAACTTCCAGGTAAGACACCGATCGGCCATCTACTTGCACAAACATATTCCTTTGTTTATAGCTCTATTTTTCTTTTTAGACACGGACCTGGTGAAGCAATTACAATTTGACAGTTAATAAAAAGTGAAACAAGTGACTGCAACATGCCAAAGATGTTATGAAAATGCCAACTACGTATACTAAAACCTGTATTTGACAATACTTTAGGTATCACACTGAGTGGCCTAAGCAAGCATTTCTTCCAGTGCAATTCCAGGGCATTCAAAAGGGGCACGTGGACGCGTCGCAAGATACAGTCGGAGTGCGGCATGCACGCGATGTGGCACAACACCGGCAATACCTTGCCGGTGATGGTCAACGGCCGGTAGACGGGCAGCAAAAAGGTTCTGGTGCTGCACACCAACAAGAACTTCGACCAGCAGAGGACCAACTGGGTGATGCACCAGTACCACCTCGGGGACCTGGAGCAAGAGAAGGAGCGGGAGCTGGTCCTCTGCAAGATTTTCTACCAGACGAACACTAGGGCCAGGAGTAAAAAGATTATAAGTTAGTTTGGTATTGGTACTTGTACTACCTTGTCGTCCTCAAGTTGGTATTGTTGTTAATGATCTTTTGGTATGAACTTGGCATTTGCTTCCAACCATCATGCCGAGGGTCAACGTGGATATAAAGCTGAATCATTTGTTTCGAAACGAATTTTCAGGCACCTGATTTTTATTTGATGGGTAGCATAAGCACCTGCCGTTCGAATTCCCAGTTCTCCAATTTTTTCGAAACAAGTGCATGCTCTTATTATCACGATGAAAAAACAATATCCCTGCCGCATCCGAGTTATCAGTCTGTACTTGCAGAATTCTCTCGTTTATTGAGCACGTATATTGTTTTTCCAGGTCGAGCAAGTTTCAACTGGGCTGTAGACTGCCCAGTCTTGGTTTTGTTTTTAACAGGCCCACCCCATGATGACAACGGAGCACAAAGATCCAGCAGGTATCTACTGGCCTCTGGCCCGCCAACGTTAGTTATATTTTGTCTTACAACATCTGCAGGCACTTTTTTTTACTGAATCAAACACACAGCCCAGTTCTATTTTCCTCTTGAAACGCATGTCCTACATCCGTTTTCTAATCTCTACCTATAATTTTACTAGTTCATATACACGTATCATTATATTGAAAATACATAAAATTCACTTTTCATATTTACATCCTTATTTTTGTTGTTGTTTTCCCTCCCAGCGCTGATTTTTTTTACCACTCGTTTTCCCTTAAACCAACTCAATTGTCCCACGTCTTATTTGCTTACAAAAACAAAACGATTTTTTGGCAAAACAATAAGTTCTTAAAAATGTTTATCATTTCGGGATTACAAAAGTTCGGACTTCACCGAAATATGCAAAATAAGGTTGAACTTTTTAACCGTGGTCCTGGGCAGAAAATGGGCTGTAATAAATTACTTAAGAATTAGCAAATGGGCTGCAAATTATTAAAAAATAGCAAATGGGCTCTATGTTGTCTGCCACAGATTTGGAGGCTGACTTGTGGGCCTACTAAGTTCATGCGTACACAAGGTTTATCAAAAAATAAACTTAGTCAAGAATCGACTCTACCAGCGTCAGACCGTTAGATGTCAATCTAACGGCAATCGTGCTTCTTCAGTCTCTGATCTTCCTGCCCCAGCCGCCCAAACCAGCGCCGTCGAAACCGCCTCCTCCCGCCTCGTGTGGCCGGCTGTGCTGCCGGGCAGGCCTCACGGCCCCATCATATACTCACATCCCTGGCCTGTCTATCCCTCTACTCACCCACACCTTCTGTTATTTTCTGGCGACGGCAGCCGAACCAGTCAACCCTCGTACTCTCCACCGTGTGGGCAGCCACTGCCATGTCTTCCCCGGCTCCGTGTCGTTCCCTTCGTAGGCCTCGCCGTCGTCCACCGCCCTGGTGCTCTCGGTGCGGCGTGGTCAACGTGGTCAACGAACGACATCCATCAGAAGTGGACTGTACGTGGAGAGGCTGACAGCTGGGTCCACGGCCGCACACAAGGAAATGCCTCCTTATTACGCGCAAAATAATGATTCCTCCACCTGACATCTGGGACCCGCCGGAAGGGCCTCTGTATTTCGCAAAAAAAACGTTCCCTCCGCTGACAGGTCGGACCCACCAACTATATCTTCGCACGCAAGGAAGTGCCTCCTTATTGCGCACAAAAAAATGAATACCCCCTGCCAGCTGGGACCCACCATTGTGGGAGGCTGACTTGTGGGCCTAGTAAGTTGACGGGGACGGAGGGCCTTGTCAACTTAGTCAATATGAATGATTCTAGCTCCAGTGATCGTACGATGTTCATCCAACGGCCTTAGTGCTTCTTCAACCTCTCGTCTTCTTGCTCCAGCCGCCCAAAGCAGCACCGGTCGTGCCGCCTGCTCCTGCCACCCGTTGTCGACTGTGCTGCTGCGGAGGCCTCACCGCCCCCATACTACTCCCACCGCTGGCCAGGCCATCCCTCCACTCACCCGCACCCCCTGTTATTCCGCGGCGACGGCAGCCTCACACCGCAGCCGAACCAGTGAACCCTCGTACTCCTCTCCGCGTGGGCATCCACTGTCGCGTCTTCCCCGGCTCCGCGTCAGCCCCTTCCTAGGCTTCGCCGTCGTCCACCGCCTTGGTGCTCTCGGCACGGCGTGGTCAATGTGGTCAACGACCGACTTCCATCGGAAGAGTACTATACGTGGAGAGGCTGACAGCTGGGTCCACAGCCACAGCCCGGTTTTTTGTGATTTGCCAAGTAAGTCGCTTTGTCAGGCCTATTGGGCTGCAAATATTTCAAGACGAGGAGAGCTTCATTCGGCTGGCCGAGAAAATGGCCTATCAGTGATGAGAAATGGGCTGTACATTTTTAAAACACATCAAACCGGCAATTAGTTTCAAATTTCTTTTTTTCATTTCGAGATTTTAAATTGCATTGATTTTTATGCGTGGACAATTTGTTGGATTTTATATTGATATACATTTATTTTTAAAATCAGTTTGAATGTGACTCGAAATTTCAGGATTAAAAACAGTTCGGACTGCACTGAAATATGCAAAATTTCGTATAATTTTTTAACCGTGGCCACAATATGGGCTGTAATGCTAACAAAAAGAATATGGGCTCCAAAAAAAACCTTAAGAATTAGCAAATGGGCTGTAAATTATTAGAAATAATGGCAGATGAGCTGTATGATGTTTTCCGCAGATTTGAGGCTTTCCTAAAAAAAGGTTGACGCACAAGCAGTGACTGTTGGATGTCCATCCAACGGCCGTCGTGCTTCTTCAATCTCTGGTCTTCCTGCTCCAGCCGCTCAAACAAGCACCGGTGGGACTGCATGCTCCCTCCTCCCCGCGGCCGGCTGTGCTGCCGCGCAGGCCTCACCGCCCCACCGTACTCCCATCGCTGGCCTAGCCATCCCTCTACTCACCCACACCTGTTGTTATTCTCCGGCGACGGCAGACGAACCAGTAAACCCTCATACAGTCGTACTCCCCTCCGCGTGGGAAACAACTGGTGAGTCTTCCCTGCCTCCGTGTCATTCCCTTCCTAGGCCTCGCCGTCGTCCACCGCCCTGGTGCTCCCGGCGCGGCCTGGTCAACATGCTCAACGACCGACATGCATCTGAAGTGGACTGTACGTGGAGAGGCTGACAGCTGGGTCCACGGCCGCACGCAAGGAAATGCCTCCTTATTATGCGCAAAATAATGATTCCTCCACCTGACATCTGGGACCCACCGAAAGGGCCTCTGTATTTCGTGAAAAAAAACGTTACCGCCGCTGACAGCTTGGACCCACTAGCTATATCTTCGCACGCAAGGAAGTGCCTCCTTATTACGCACAAAAAATGAATACTCCCCCTGCTAGCTGGGACCCAGTATAGTGCCAGGCTGACTTGTGGGCCAACTAAGTTGACGGGGACGGAGGGCTTTGTCAACTTAGTCAATATGCACGATTCTAGCTCTAGTGACCGTACGATGTCCATCCAACGGCCGTAGTGCTTCTTCAACCTCTGGTCTTCTTGCTCCAGCCACCCAAACCAGCGCCGGTCGTGCCTCGTGCTCCTGCCTGCCGTGGCCGGCTGCGATGCGGCGGAGGCCTCACCGCCCCCTACTACTCCCACCGCTAGCCAGGCCATCCCTCTACTCACCCACACCCCCTGTTATTCTGCGGCGACGGCAGCCTCACACCACAGCGAACCAGTGAACCCTCATACTCCTCTACGCGTGGGCATCCACTGCCATGTCTTCCCTGGCTCCGCGTCGTCCCCTTCCTAGACCTCGCCGTCGTCCACCGCCCTGGTGCTCTCGGCGCAGCGTGGTCAACGTGGTCAAGGAACGGCTTCCATCGGATGTGGACTGTACATGGGGAGGCTGACAGATGGGTCCACGGCCGCAGCAAGGAAGTGCCTCCTTATTACAAGCAAAATAATTATTCCTCCACCTGACAGCGGGGACCCACCGGACGGGCCACCGTATTTTCCGAAAAAACATTTCCCCTTGACTACTGGGACCCACCAGCTACATCTTCGCACGCAAGGAAGTGCGTCCGGGCAAAAAAAAAACGATTCGCCCCCCTAAGCAGCTACATGTTCGCAGGCAAGGAAGTGCCTGACAGTCGGGACCCACCTGGTCGAAGCATACGTAGCGTTGTCATTCTGGTCGCGAACGTGTACGTACATCTGGTCGATGTAGAGGCGCGCACGTAGCATGTACACGTACGTACAGCGGCAAGTGTGCAAGAAAGAAAATACGGCCACGTACGTACATACGGGAAGGGTCTCGAACGCCTACTCGCGCATACGTACGGCCAGGGCTCGTGTACATGGTTGGGTCGGAACGGAGAAACAGCATCGTCGTCGTGTTCATGGAGAGCCAACCGGCTGGGTCAGAACGAAATGCGTCGTCGTGTTCATCGGGAGGGCTTGGACGCAACAGCCGATGGAAACGAGGCCTGGCGTACCACAGAACGGAGGAAACGGCCTTGTGTTCGACCGGCCACGGTCGAAACGGGATCCTGTTCATCGGAAGGGGTCTGGCGTACCGCAAAATAGAGGAAACGGACCTCCTACGGTCGAAACGGGGGTCCTGTTGATCGGGAGGGGTGTGGCGTACCGCAAAACAGAGGAAATGGACTTGTGTTGGAGCGCTATGGTCAAAACGGGGGTCCTGTTCATCGGCAGGGGTGTGGCGTACCGCAAAACGGGACTCCGCGGGATACTGTTCATCTCCACCGTCGACCCCCTCCAGCCTCCATGGGCTACTGTTCATCCACCGTCGACCTCCTCCAGCATCCACCTGCGACTGTTCATCCACGGGCTCCTGTTCATCCAGCCTCCACCGCGCGCTACTCCACCGCTACTGTTCAACTAGCCCTCTCCACGTGCTCCTGTTCAACCACCCCTCCACAGGCTACTGTTCATCCAGCCCTCCACCGTCTACTGTTCATCCTGCCCTCCACGGGTTGGTCCTGTTCATCCAGCCCTCCACGGGGTCCTGTTCATCTAGCCCCAACCGGCTCGAACGATCGGGGTCCTGTTCATCCAGAGGCAACACCACGGGGTCCTGTTCATCCAGCCCCACCGGGAACTGTTCATCCAAACCCCCATAGCAACGCTCACTGTTCATCTAGAGGCAGCATCCATCGGCTTCAGTTAGCAACAGTAGCAAAGGAATCGCTCGATCGGGTTCAGTTAACAGCCATCGATCGATCACTCGGGTTCAGTAACGCGTAGCCTGCAGTGCAATCGCTCGGGTTCAGTTAGAGCCCAACGCCTCGCACCCACGCGCGTGCGTGTATGAGAGAAACGTGCATCGCTCGGCCCCGACCACCCACCGTAACCGGGAACACCCCGATATTTTCCTCGCCCTCGCTTCTACCACGGTTTTTTCCGTCATGGACGGCCCAAAGAATGTCATGCAGCTGCGTCTCCGGCCCACCCAGGATGAAAAGCCTATTTTCTGTCATGATTTTTTGTCATAGAAGTAGGACCCCACCACATGTATGATGATACCGGGTTTTGTCACAATTATCGTCATAGAAGTGTCATAAGTATGACAGAATTTTTTTCGTTCGGCCCAAAATGTCACGGATGTGTCTTTTTTTGTAGTGAGTGGATGGCCTCCTCTATTAAGGAGAAAGACATCGTCGAGCTTGGGAGGCCGGGTATCTGGCGAAAGAGATCACCCACTGGCTCCCGGCCAAGGGACAAGTTGTCCCCACGCCAAAACCCAACAAGAGGGTGGTGTTCCTTCCTCATTTCGTCTGCGGGCTAGGGTTTCCACTCCACCCCTTCGTCCGCAGACTTATGTTCTATTACGGGTTAGATTTCCATGATCTAGCCCCGAACTCTTTCCTCAACATCTCGGCATTCATTGTCGTGTGTGAGGCTTTCCTCTGCATCCAGCCCCACTTCGGACTATGGCTCAAAATCTTCAACATGAAGCCGAAGGTGGTGGATGGCCAACATGCGGAGTGCGGGGGAGCCATGGTGAGCAAGATGCCCAACGTCACATGGCCTCAAGGCACGTTCGTGGAGACTGTCAAGGAGTGGCAGAAGCTGTGGTTTTATATCACAGAGCCACGCGCTGCCACTTCGGCCACCGCCCCCGAATTTAAGTCCTGGGCTCCAATGCGGCTGACCTCCTGGATGGAGAAGGGCCCAAATTGGCCTTCGTCGGATGAGCTGATGGCGCTGCAAACGCGCATCTAAAGCATGGTGAACAAGAACATCAAGCTCGTCGACGTGATCCAGGTTATGCTAGTTCGCCAGATACTCCCCTGCCAAAGCCGAACTTCCCCTCTATGGGAGTTCGATCCGGAGAAGCACCAGACCTTGGTGAGGCTCTTCGGCACCACTCACGAAGACGCCTGGAAGCTGCTCTTCAAAAGCGATGAGAAGCCGCCGGCCATAGACTCGGACCGTGGGCACGATCTTGCCCACCCCGCCAGCGTGGTAAGTCCTTCACATTTCTAGGAGTACCCTCTACCTGTTTGTCCAAGGAGGGTAATTGAACTTTGCTAATTTATCGTTTCAGGAGTGGACGGAGAAGGCGGAGCGAATTCACTGTTCGGCTCCGCTGCCCGAAGAACCAGTCATCCCGCTCCTGGCAAAGATGCTGGTCCCGGCACCCTATCAGCCGCCAGAGAAAAAGGCCAAGAAGAAGGCCAAGGGGGGCCGGGGTGGCCCTCGCTGCAAGGGCACTTCGGACATGATGTCCGAAGACAAGACTCACTCCTCTGCCGCCGAAGATGACGATGAGGAGGAGGAGGAGGAAAGCAACCCTCCCCCTGATGGGGGGGAGGAAGAAGAGGGCGGCCTCCACAAATCTGGAGGCGGAGGCGCCCAAGAAGGGGAAATGCTCCACCGTGGA
>NC_057799.1:435783938-435811162 GCF_018294505.1 Triticum aestivum
TGTATCCGGCCTTTCCTCCTCATTGTATTAATATGGTTAATTGTGCTATTGCAGTCTGCCCCACGATAGCTCCCAGCAATCCTTGTCAGGAGGTTCGCTGGACTCAAAGGCGATGACCAGCGAGTCACCGCCGGCCGCCTACTCTCCCACGGCCAAGGGCAACGCCGAAGTGCTGTCGCGAAGGACTTTCCCAGGCCATGGAGAGTCTCAGGAGGCCGTCGGGGTGGCGCCAGAGGGCGAAACCTCGGCCACCGGACACATGGGGGAGCAGTCCCCCATGAAGACTGGCGATGGGGGCCGTATTCAATTCGGCCCCCGTCCGGATATGGTTCCGAAGACCTACACGGCTCCGAAGTCCGGCGTGCGGCCTCCTTTGAAAGACGGAGGTGCGCCTATCCCACCGGTGACCTCCTTTCAACCAGGGGCATCGGACAATCTTCTGGAAGCGCCGCGAGGCGCTTCCATTGTGGAAGAACACCGTATCCTTATGGGTACGGTGATTGTGAGGGTTCGGTCCGTCAAGAGCGGACATACCGAAGCCTGCAGCGGCCTGCTGATAGGTTTTGAGGTAAGCGACGCAAAGGAGAGAATCCCCATATAGATAGTAGCCCCTGAGACATTGTCCGGTGTGCGGAAAGCAAAACCGGACAGAGGATCAATTCATTTCTGCAGGAAACTAACTAAATGTGTCTTGTATAAATGAGCAGGTGTCGTTGCTGGCCATGACCTCACAAGCTGCCGAAGTCTCTGGACTAAAGCAGAGGCTGGAGCGGGCCGAGGAGGAGCTCGGCCAAGCGAGGAAGCAGCTGGCAGACCAGCAAGGTATGCAATGACTTGCTATATATTCGGAAAGAATAAATGATGTGTATTGATCATAGCGTTATGATATGTGCAGGAGCGATGACCGAGGTCGAGGCCCTTAAAAAGGCCCTGGCCGAAGCCGAGGAGAAAGCTGCCAAGGAGCAAGCCGCCCGTAAGAAGCTCAAAGCTCGGGTCAACGAGGTCCAGCAAGAGCTCCAGGACGCTGTGAAGAAATGCGAGGCCTTGGAGTGCGATGTTTCGGCTCGAGAGACCGAACTCGCCAAGGCTCGCCAAAGCGCTGAAGAGGCCCAGGTTGAGGCCCAGGGCGCCCTCTAGGAGATCCAGGAGGCCAAGAAGATCGCGGCGGGTAAGGCTTTTAGTATGCAAAGCAAGTACGTGAAGAAGAAGTATGTCTTACTAACCCAGATTCGGAGTTCTTCGGGGGTGTTTGCGGACCCACCACGCAGTGTGTCAGACGTTGCGGAGTTCTTCCGAGCTGAAGAGGGGAGCTCAACGGAGAAGCTGTTCTGGTCGCAATATCTTGCGCCAGAACATCCAGTGCCCTTCACCGATCAGCTGAAACAGCTAGTCGAGCTGCATAGGGTGGCTGAACTGGCCATGAAGGATTTAATAATCCGGTTTGTGGCCTGCCGAAGCTATACCCGACAGTTACTTCAGACTCCTGAAGCGGCTGGTGAATGCCTGTCCTCGGCTGGACATCATCAAGCGGTCGGTCTGCATCGAGGGCACGCGCATGGCCTTCGCCCGCGTCAAGGTCTGGTGGGCGAAGATGGACGCCGTCAAGCTCGTGACCAAAGGGCCGCCTGAGGGCAAGGAGTACCGCACGCCAGAGCGATATTTTGATGACGTCCTGGAGGGGTCTCGCATTGTAGCAACGCAATGTGCAAAAGACATTATTTTTGAATGAATACATTCATGTTGCCGCTGCCATGTATGATGAAACAAAGTTGTTATGTAATATAATTTTTGTTATGTGAAAATTTTACCTCCTGTGCGGCCGTTTTGTATGAAGTCTGAGAGTTGGCCAGTCGTCGGCTTCTGCCCCCACGTAGGTAGTACGGAGGTGTTCGGGATGGAATCTAAACACTCTTGATCCAATTGTTTGGTCCTTGAAGGAGGTGTTTAGTGCAGCGAACCAGGCAATCAGACTATGCGGCTTTAGCACTCTCACTTAGCCATAGGAGTTTGACAATAAAAATGTGGGCGCAGACCCTAGTATCCGAACTAGAATGCTATAAGCACCTGACCGAGTAAGCACTGATCCTTCGCGTAATGCAGAAAAAATCTCTATCGATTTGAAACCTCCGAAGAGCTGACCAGCTCTCGCCGCATCATGACAGTCAGTTTTCGGCTTTCTCTACTGAGGTGCTCCTTCGGGTAAACCAGGGCACAATCGCAGTAGTGCTCCCTTTACTACCTTAGCCGATACAGCGGAACATAAGGTAGCAAGCACACGAGCCGGGCAACCCAACTATTGACCAAAGACATGATTCAGAGCCAATGCATATAATGCTAAATTCGGGGTGTCGAACTATACTTTAAAGTGTTCGGACTTTGTTGCCATAGTGTGGGGCGCTATGAAGCCCCTGGCAAATTTAAACGTACCATAGTGTACGGGTGCTATCTGATAAGCTTAAAAAAGAGGAAAACAGAAAAGGAGCAAAAGCATAAAGCAGGGGCCCTAAAATTTGGGCCGCAAACTGTTTTGATTAATATGTCAAGGTGCATTGATACAAATAGTGCGATAAGAAACAAGCTATTTAACATGCCATCACCAAGGGAGAGCTGTGTGTGGGCCCTGAAAACAGGTAGAGTGGTCGTTAAAGAGACCACCTAAAGATTCCCCTCTACCTTCAGGCTTACTGCCGTCTTGGTGTATTTGTCCTTCGAAAGGAACTACGATCAAGCCATCAGGGAAGGCCTGTGGAAAAGGAAAATGAAAAGGAAAAGGGAAACAGTGAAAGTAAATGTGTCAGGGAGCGGTCAAGCCGTATTGTGGATCACAAGGTAGGTATGCCTCCGTCTGTGCCCATGGTATTTTGAGTGTGTAGTTATGTACGCGCGGTACCAATGCCACCACTTGATCGGGACGGGGACGGAGGCCAAATTGCTAGTCGAGCTCCTAACGAGCCGAGCTATCCTGCTGCAGAATAGTCCGGACCCTCTTAACGGTGTCCGGGGGCTCGGCAGCCGAATTAAGGTTCTGCTTGAGAAGGCCGCTCTGTACTTCTGCTGCTAAGGCAGCGGTGTGCTCTTCTGTACGGAGGGAGAGTTCCGTATTTCCATTGACTGTTATGACGCCGCGTGGACCGGGCATCTTGAGCTTGAGATAGGCATAGTGTGGCACCGCGTTGAACCGAGCAAATGCGGTTCGTCCAAGCAGTGCGTGGTAGCTGCTACGAAAAGGGACGATATCGAAGATCAACTCTTTGCTTCGGAAGTTGTCCGGAGATCCGAAGACAACCTCCAGCGTGAGCCCGTGCAGCGGGCCTCTGCACCTGGTATGACTCCTTTGAAGGTAGTCTTTGTGGGCTTGATCCGTGATGGGTTAATGCCCATTTTGCGCACTGTATCCTGATAGAGCAGGTTCAGGCTGCTGCCGCCATCCATAAGGACTCGCGTCAGGTGGAATCCGTCAATTATTGGGTCAAGGACCAATGCGGCTGAACCGCCATGACGGATACTGGTCGGATGATCCCGTCGATCAAAAGTGATCGGGCATGACGTGTTGGGGAACGTAGTAATTTCAAAAAAATTCCTACGAACACGCAAGATCATGGTGATGCATAGCAACGAGAGGGGAGAGTGTTGTCCACGTACCCTCGTAGACCGAAACCGGAAGCGTTAACACAACGCGGTTGATGTAGTCATACGTCTTCACGATCCGACCGATCAAGTACCGAACGTACGGCACCTCCGAGTTCAGCACACGTTCAGCTCGATGACGTCCCTCGAACTCCGATCCAGCCGAGTGTTGAGGGAGAGTTTCGTCAGCACGACGGCGTGGTGACGATGATGATGTTCTACCGACGCAGGGCTTCGCCTAAGCACCGCTACGATATTATCGAGGTGTAATATGGTGGAGGGGGGCACCGCACACGGCTAAGAGATCAATAGATCAATTTTTGTGTCTATGGGGTGCCCCCCTGCCCCCGTATATAAAGGAGCAAGGGGGAGGCGGCCGGCCTAGGAGGAGGGCGTGCCAAGGGGGGAGTCCTACTCCCACCGGGAGTAGGACTCCTCCTTTCCTTGTTGGAGTAGGAAAAGGGAAGGGAGAAGGAGAAAGAAGGAAGGGGGCGCCCCCCTCCCTAGTCCAATTCGGACTAGTCCATGGGGAGGGGTGCGGCCACCCTTTGGGGCCTTTCTCTCCTTTCCCGTATGGCCCATTAAGGCCCATTACGAATTCCTGTAACTCTCGGGTACTCCGAAAAATACCCGAATCACTCGGAACCTTTCCGATGTCCGAATATAGTCGTCCAATATATCGATCTTTACGTCTCGACCATTTCGAGACTCCTCGTCATGTCCCCGATCTCATCCGGGACTCCGAACTCCTTCGGTACATCAAAACTCATAAACTCATAATAAAACTGTCATCGTAACGTTAAGCGTGCGGACCCTACGGGTTCGAGAACTATGTAGACATGACCGAGACACCTCTCCGGTCAATAACCAATAGCGGAACCTGGATGCTCATATTGGTTCCCACATATTCTACGAAGATCTTTATCGGTCAGACCGCATAACAACATACGTTGTTCCCTTTGTCATCGGTATGTTACTTGCCCGAGATTCGATCGTCGGTATCTCGATACCTAGTTCAATCTCGTTACCGGCAAGTCTCTTTACTCGTTTTGTAATACATCATCCCGCAACTAACTCATTAGTCACAATGCTTGCAAGGCTTATATTGATGTGTATTACTGAGTGGGCCCAGAGATACCTCTCCGACAATCGGAGTGACAAATCCTAATCTCGAAATACGCCAACCCAACAAGTACCTTTGGAGACACCTGTAGAGCACCTTTATAATCACCCAGTTACGTTGTGACGTTTGGTAGCACACAAAGTGTTCCTCCGGTAAACGGGAGTTGCATAATCTCATAGTCATAGGAACATGTATAAGTCATGAAGAAAGCAATAGCAACATACTAAACGATCGAGTGCTAAGCTAACGGAATGGGTCAAGTCAATCACATCATTCTCCTAATGATGTGATCCCGTTAATCAAATGACAACTCATGTCTATGGCTAGGAAACATAACCATCTTTGATCAACGAGCTAGTCAAGTAGAGGCATACTAGTGACACTCTGTTTGTCTATGTATTCACACATGTATCATGTTTCCGGTTAATACAATTCTAGCATGAATAATAAAAATTTATCATGATATAAGGAAATAAATAATAACTTTATTATTGCCTCTAGGGCATATTTCCTTCAGTCTCCCACTTGCACTAGAGTCAATAATCTAGTTCACATCGCCATGTGATTTAACATCAATAGTTCACATCACCATGTGATTAACACCCATAGTTCACATCGTCATGTGACCAACACCCAAAGGGTTTACTAGAGTCAATAATCTAGTTCACATCGCTATGTGATTAACACCCAAAGATTACTAAGGTGTGATCATGTTTTGATTGTGAGATAATTTTAGTCAACGGGTCTGTCACATTCAGATCCGTAAGTATTTTGCAAATTTCTATGTCTACAATGCTCTGCACGGAGCTACTCTAGCTAATTGCTCCCACTTTCAATATGTATCTAGACCGAGACTTAGAGTCATCTAGATTAGTGTCAAAACTTGCATTGACGTAACCCTTTACGACGAACCTTTTGTCACTTCCATAATCAAGAAACATATCCTTATTCCAGTAAGGATAATTTTGACCGCTGTCCAGTGATCTACTCCTAGATCACTATTGTACTCCCTTGCCAAAATCAGTGTAGGGTATACAATAGATCTGGTACACAGCATGGCATAGTTTATAGAACCTATGGCCGAGGCATAGGGAATGTCTTTCATTCTTTTTCTATCTTCTGCCATGGTCGGGCTTTGAGTCTTACTCAATTTCACACCTTGTAACACAGGCAAGAAACTCTTTCTTTGACTGCTCCATTTTGAACCACTTCAAAATCTTGTTAAGGTATGTACTCATTGAACAAACTTATCAAGCGTCTTGATCTATCTCTATAGTGATGCTCAATATGTGATCAGCTTCACCGAGGTCTTTCTTTGAAAAACTCCTTTCAAACACTCATTTATGCTTTGCAGAATAATTCTACATTATTTCCGATCAACAATATGTCATTCACATATACTTATCAGAAATGCTGTAGTGCTCCCACTCACTTTCTTGTAAATACAAGCTTCACCACAAGTCTGTATAAAACTATATCCTTTGATCAACTTATCAAAGCGTATATTCCAACTCAGAGATGCTTGCACCAGTCCATAGATGGATCGCTGGAGCTTGCATATTTTGTTAGCACTTTTAGGATTCACAAAACCTCTTGGTTGCATCATATAGAACTCTTCTTTAATAAATCCATTAAGGAATGCAGTTTTGTTTATCCATTTGCCATATTTCATAAAATGCGGCAATTGCTAACATGATTCAGACAGACTTAAGCATAGATACGAGTGAGAAACTCTCATCGTAGTCAACACCTTGAACTTGTCGAAAACCTTTTTGCGACAATTCTAGCTTTGTAGACAGTAACACTACTATCATTGTCTGTCTTCCTCTTGAAGATCCATTTAATCTCAATGGCTCGCCGATCATTGGGCAAGTCAATCAAAGTCCATACTTTGTTCTCATATATGGATCTCATCTCAGATTTCATGGCCTCAAGCCATTTCGCGGAATCTGGGCTCATCATCGCTTCCTCATAGTTCGTAGGTTCGTTATGGTCAAATAACATGACCTCCAGAACAGGATTACCGTACCACTCTAGTGTGGATCTCACTCTGGTTTACCTACGAGGTTTGGTAGTAACTTGATCTGAAGTTACATGATCATCATCATTAACTTCCTTACTAATTGGTGTAGGAGTCACAGGAACAGATTTCTGTGATGAACTACTTTCCAATAAGGGAGCAGGTACAGTTACCTCATCAAGTTCTACTTTCCTCCCACTCACTTCTTTCGAGAGAAACTCCTTCTCTAGAAAGGATCCATTCTTAGCAACGAATGTCTTGCCTTCGGATCTGTGATAGAAGGTGTACCCAAATGTCTCCTTTGGGTATCCTATGAAGACACACTTCTCCGATTTGGGTTTGAGCTTATCAGGATGAAACTTTTTCACATAAGCATCGCAACCCCAAACTTTAAGAAACGACAACTTTGGTTTCTTGCCAAACCACAGTCGTCTCAACGGATTTAGATGGTACCCTATTTAACGTGAATGCAGTTGTCTCTAATGCATAACCCCAAAACGATAGTGGTAGATCGGTAAGAGACATCATATATCGCACCATATCTAATAAAGTACGGTTATGATGTTCGGACACACTATTACACCGTGGTGTTCCAGGTGGCGTGAGTAGTGAAACTATTTCACATTGTTTTAACTAAAGGCCAAACTCGTAACTCAAATACTCTTCTCCACGATCAGATCGTAGAAACTTTATTTTCTTGTTACGATGATTTTCCGCTTCACTCTGAAATTATATGAACTTTTCAAATGTTTTAGACTTCTGTTTCATTAAGTAGATATACCCATATCTGCTCAAATCATCTGTGAAGGTCAGAAAATAATGATACCTGCTACGAGCCTCAATATTCATCGGACCACATACATCTGTATGTATGATTTCCAACAAATCTGTTGCTCTCTCCATAGTTCCGGAGAACGGCGTATTAGTCATCTTGCCCATGAGGCACGGTTCGCAAGCATCAAGTGATTCATAATCAAGTGATTCCAAAATCCCATCAGTATGGAGTTTCTTCATGCGCTTTACACCAATATGACCTAAACGGCAGTGCCACAAATAAGTTGCACTATCATTATTAACTTTGCATCTTTTGGCTTCATTATTATGAATATGTGTATCACTATGATCGAGATCCAACAAACCATTTTATTGGGTGTATGACCATAGAAGGTTTTATTCATGTCAACAGAACAACAATTATTCTCTAATTTAAATGAATAACTGTATTGCAACAAACATGATCAAATCATATTCATGCTCAACGCAAACACCAAATAACACTTATTTAGGTTCAACACTAATCCCGAAAGTATAGGGAGTGTGCGATGATGATCATATCAATCTTGGAACCACTTCCAATACACATCGTCACTTCATCCTTAACTAGTTTATGTTCATGCAACTCCCGTTTCGAGTTACTACTCTTTAGCAACTGAACCAGTATCAAATACTGAGGGGTTGCTATAAACACTAGTAAGTACACATCAATAACATGTATATCCAATATACCTTTGTTCACTTTGCCATCCTTCTTATCCACCAAATACTTGGGGCAGTTCCGCTTCCAGTGACCAGTCCCTTTGCAGTAGAAGAACTTAGTCTCAGGCTTAGGTACAGACTTGGGCTTCTTCACTTGAGTAGCAACTTGCTTGCCGTTCTTTTTGAAGTTCCCCTTCTATCCCTTTGCCCTTTTCTTGAAACTAGTGGTCTTGTTAACCATCAACACTTGATGCTCTTTCTTGATTTCTACCTTCGTCGATTTCAGCATCGCGAAGAGCTCGGGAATTACTTTCGTCATCCCTTACATACTATAGTTCATCACGAAGTTCTACTAACTTGGTGATGGTGACTAGAGAATTCTGTCAATCACTATTTTATCTGGAAGATTAACTCCCACTTGATTCAAGCGATTGTAGTACCCAGACAATCTGAGCACATGCTCACTGCTTGAGCTATTCTCCTCCATCTTTTAGCTATAGAACTTGATGGAGACTCCATATCTCTCAACTCGGGTATTTGCTTGAGATGTTAACTTCAACTCCTGGAACATCTCATATGGTCCATGACGTTCAAAACATCTTTGAAGTCCCGATTCTAAGCCGTTAAGCATGGTGCACTAAACTATCAAGTAGTCATCATATTGAGCTAGCCAAACGTTCATAACGTCTGCATCTGCTCCTGCAATAGGTCTGTCACCTAGCGGTGCATCAAGGACATAATTCTTCTATGCAGCAATGAGGATAATCCTCAGATCACGGATCCAATCCGCATCTTTGCTACTAACATCTTTCAACATAATTTTTCTCTAGGAACATATCAAAAATAAACACAGGGAAGCAACAACGCGAGCTATTGATCTACAACATAATTTGCAAAATACTATCAGGACTAAGTTCATGATAAATGTAAGTTCAATTAATCATATTACTTAAGAACTCCCACTTAGATAGACATCCCTCTAATCCTCTAAGTGATCACGTGATCCATATCAACTAAACCATAACCAATCATCACATGAAATGGAGTAGCTTTCAATGGTGAACATCACTATGTTGATCATATCTACTATATGATTCACGCTCGACCTTTCGATCTCAGTGTTCCGAGGCGATATCTGCATATGCTAGGCTCGTCAAGTTTAACCTGAGTATTCCGCGTGTGCAACTGTTTTGCACCCGTTGTATTTGAACGTAGAGCCTATCACACCCGATCATCATGTGGTGTCTCAGCACGAAGAACTTCCGCAACGGTGCATACTCAGGGAGAACACTTTTATCTTGAAATTTTAGTGAGAGATCATCTTATAATGCTACCGTCAATCAAAGCAAGATAAGATGCATAAAAGATAAACATCACATGCAATCAATATAAGTGATATGATATGGCCATCATCATCTTGTGCTTGTGATCTCCATCTCCGAAGCACCGTCATGATCACCATCGTCACCAGCGCGACACCTTGATCTCCATCGTAGCATCGTTGTCGTTTCGCTAACTATTGCTTTTACGACTATCGCTACCGCTTAGTGATAAAGTAAAACAATTACATGGCGATTGCATTGCATACAATAAAGCGACAACCATATGGCTCCTGCCAGTTGCCGATAACTCGGTTACAAAACATGATCATCTCGTACAATAAAATATAGCATCACGTCTTGACCATATCACATAACAACATACCCTGCAAAAACAAGTTAGACGTCCTCTACTTTGTTGTTGCAAGTTTTACGTGGCTGCTACGGGCTTAGCAAGAACCGTTCTTACCTACGCATCAAAACCACAACGATAGTTTGTCAAGTTGGTGTTGTTTTAACCTTCGCAAGGACCGGGCGTAGCCATACTCGGTTCAACTAAAGTGAGAGAGACAGACACCCCCAGTCACCTTTAAGCAACGAGTGCTCGCAACGGTGAAACCAGTCTCGCGTAAGCGTACGCGTAATGTCGGTCCGGGCCGCTTCATCTCACAATACCGCTGAACCAAAATATGACATGCTGGTAAGCAGTATGACTTATATCGCCCACAACTCACTTGTGTTCTACTCGTGCATATAACATCAACGCATAAAACCAGGCTCTGATACCACTGTTGGGGAACATAGTAATTTCAAAAAAATTCCTACGAACACGCAAGATCATGGTGATGCATAGCAACGAGAGGGGAGAGTGTTGTCCACGTACCCTCGTAGACCGAAAACGGAAGCGTTAACACAACGCGGTTGATGTAGTCATACGTCTTCACGATCCGACCGATCAAGTACCGAACGTACGGCACCTCCGAGTTCAGCACACGTTCAGCTCGATGACATCCCTCGAACTCCGATCCAGCCGAGTGTTGAGGGAGAGTTTCGTCAGCACGACGGCGTGGTGACGATGATGATGTTCTACCGACGCAGGGCTTCGCCTAAGCACCGCTACGATATTATCGAGGTGTAATATGGTGGAGGGGGGCACCGCACACAGCTAAGAGATCAATAGATCAATTGTTGTGTCTATGGGGTGCCCCCTGCCCCCGTATATAAAGGAGCAAGGGGGGAGGCGGCCGGCCTAGGAGGAGGGCGCGCCAAGGGGGGAGTCCTACTCCCACCGGGAGTAGGACTCCTCCTTTCCTTGTTGGAGTAGGAAAAGGGAAGGGAGAAGGAGAAAGAAGGAAGGGGGCGCCCCCCCCCTCCCTAGTCCAATTCGGACTAGTCCATGGGGAGGGGTGAGGCCACCCTTTGGGGCCTTTCTCTCATTTCCCGTATGGCCCATTAAGGCCCAATACGAATTCCCGTAACTCTCCGGTACTCCGAAAAATACCCGAATCACTCGGAACCTTTCCGATGTCCGAATATAGTCGTCCAATATGTCGATTTTTACGTCTCGACCATTTCGAGACTCCTCGTCATGTCCCCGATCTCATCCGGGACTCCGAACTCCTTCGGTACATCAAAACTCATAAACTCATAATAACCCGAACTCCTTCGGTAGCACACAAAGTGTTCCTCCGGTAAACGGGAGTTGCATAATCTCATAGTCATAGGAACATGTATAAGTAATGAAGAAAGCAATAGCAACATACTAAACGATCGAGTGCTAAGCTAACGGAATGGGTCAAGTCAATCACATCATTCTCCTAATGATGTGATCCTGTTAATCAAATGACAACTCATGTCTATGGCTAGGAAACATAACCATCTTTGATCAACGAGCTAGTCAAGTAGAGGCATAATAGTGACACTCTGTTTGTCTATGTATTCACACATGTATCATGTTTCTGGTTAATACAATTCTAGCATGAATAATAAACATTTATCATGATATAAGGAAATAAATAATAACTTTATTATTGCCTCTAGGGCATATTTCCTTCATGACGACCATGGATTAAATTTTGGGGCAACTGGCTCTATCGCATAGACGTCCCTGAACGCGCACTTGCGCTCCCTCTTGGGGATGTGTGTAGCATATATCATGTTCACCGTTTTGACCTGGGGGGAACTTCTGTTGTCCCCCTGTGTTCGGTTGCCGGGGCTCCTCGTCATTGTCCTCTCTTTGCGATCCCTTTTCTTTGTTCTCGGCATTTAACTTGCGGCCTGTTTAAAAACCCAACAATCTCTGTTGGTATGATTGGCTGGTTTGTCAGGGGTGCCATGGATTTGGCACGGACGATCGAGTATGCGGTCCAAGCTGGATGGTCCCTGATTGTTTCTTTTATATGGCTTCTTCCGCCGACCGGACTTGGAAGACTGAATCCGGCATTGACTGTCGTGTCGTCGGTGTTGTCACAATTACTTCGGCGTTTGTGTCTGCTATGTCGGAGCTTGCCGTTGCTATTTTTGACCTTGGAGGTGCCCGTGTCACTTGCTGTATTTTTGCTACGGCGGGATTTAGAGCGGCGCCGCTGACGCTGGCGCTTTGGTTGTGTCTTCGGAGGTTCGTCCTCGGCTGGCTTTTCCTTGTCCTCACCATTATTCTCTTTAGGTGTATCCACCATGTATACGTCGTACGAAGAAGTGGCCGTCCAGCGTCCGGTAAACGGCGAGTTTTGGCCATGCTCCTCATCGGCATCGTCGTCCATACCGTCGATGTCCTCAGAGCCGTAATCGAGCATGTCAATTAAATCCTCGACAGTGCCTATGTAGTGGGTGGCGGGTGGGAAGCGAAATTCCCCGTCATCAGCCTCCAGTTCGAACCGGATATAGTTCGGCTGTGAGTCCCTCACTAAGGACAGATTTTTTAATGAGTTCAGCACGTCACCTAGAGGCGAGTGCCGGAAGACGTCTGCCGCACTGAATTCGGTGATCGATGACCGATCCAGCTCGACGTAAGTGGACGCACATGGTTCGAAACTTATCACCGGAAACAAGTCCGAGGTTCCGGAGACACGGATATCACCCGAGGTTGGGTCTGTGTGCGGCTCCAATGCCGGGGAGTCTGCGGCTTCCGTGGCGGGGTTGAGCTTCCCGTCCTCGGATGTCGCGATCTGCTCCAGATCTAGGGCCAGAGTAGTTACAGGTGCAATTTTCCTGAGTATGGACCGGTGACAGATTTAACTCATGTCCACCGTAGGGACAGGGAGCGGCTGCCATGGTCTCAAAGCCGTCGAAGATCAAGTCTCCACGGACATCCGCGACGTAGTTCAAGCTCCCAAATCTGACCTGATGGCCAGGGGCATAGCTATCGATCTGCTCCAGATGGCCAAGCGAGTTGGCCCGCAGTGTGAAGCCGCCGAACACGTAGATCTGCCCGGGGAGGAAGGTTTCCCCTTGGACAGCATTGTTGTTGACGATTGAAGGAGCCATCAAACCTTTTAAGGACGACACAGTGGAACTCTCAATGAAAGCACCAATGTCGGTGTCAAAACCGGCGGATCTCGGGTAGGGGGTCCCAAACTGTGCGTCTAAGGTCGATGGTAACAGGAGACGGGGGACACAATGTTTACCCAGGTTCGGGCCCTCTCTATGGAGGTAATACCCTACTTCCTGCTTGATTGATCTTGATGAATATGAGTATTACAAGAGTTGATCTACCACGAGATCGTAATGGCTAAAACCCTAGAAGTCTAGCCTGTATGACTGTATCCATTTTCGGACTAAGCCCTCCGGTTTACATAGACACCGGAGGGGACTAGGGTTGTACAAAGTCAGTTACAAAGAAAGGAATCTTCATATGCGATCGCCAAGCTTGACTTCCACGCCAAGGAGAGTCCTATCCGGACACGGGGGAGAGTCTTCGATCTTGTATCTTCATAGCCCATCAGTCCGGCCCATGTCCAACAGGCCGGACGCCCGAGGACCCCTTAGTCCAGGACTCCCTCAGTTGCCGTCACCGCCGGCGAGTTATCGCTGCACCCTAACGTCGTTGACGACGTCGAGATTCCACAGCCGGAGGCGGAGTTCCACACCGACTGTGGTGACGACCCCGGTGACGACTCCAACGACCACTCCGGCGACAACTCTGACAACGACGGACATCTGATTAGTCATCTATACCCATTTATGTGTCAAATAGATCATAGGGTTTCTCTGGTTACTCATGCCTCCCCCTTTTTGGAATAGAAATCCTATGGTTATATTCTCCCAATCCATGAAATCTGAGTAAGTTTTGTTAGATCCGTGTAGTGTATTGATTGTTTGAATGGTACAAGTGATAAGTGATTAGTTGTTTCATCTGTGCAAATGATTTCTGCTAGTAATCCGACTAGGGTTAGTGTTCGTGCTAATAATTCCTAGCCAGGACTTGACAATTGATTTTGAATGACCTACATATGTTTGTGCCATTATTTTCTTCAAGATTCGTCTGTACATAGACGACTGTGCTTAAAAATTGAACCATAATCTCTGGATATGTATAAACAAATAGCCATAAATTCCTAATCCTACTTCACGGCATGTAGTCGTTGATTTGATGCCAAATTTGTTTTACTATTTGTATAGGTGTTGTCTGACGATGTGGACAGCGAGGATGAAGATGGCCAGAGGAGGTACAAGAGGCAAATCCTGAGGGAGATTTATGCGGGAATGCATAACAGGCCTATTAGGACCTGGAACGGCAGCTATCGATGCCCATTTTACAACCACAAGCTTCATGACACGTATCTAAGTGTTCTGGCGCATGCAAGAGGACGGGCCGTTGGCTCCTTCAAGCAGAAGTATTCTCGCAGGGTGGCGCACGGCGCGTACGCCGAGTACCTGGAGAAGCTTCAGGATCTAGCCAGCATGTGAGATGAGATGTGGGATGGATCGAACTATGTACGCTTGAGTATGCTTAATGACTGTTTAACTATGTACTTATGGTTGAACTATGCTTATGTACGTGTACGCTTATTATCTATGTCTGAGTATGTTTAACCTATGTTTACTTATGTCTAACCGTGGGATATGGATGCAACCAGTTCGGTTGATGGAATCTACCTTCGTCTTGGTTTATTGGTCCCCTTTGTAATTTGTGTTAAATTTTGACCAAAGGTTTAACTGGCAAAATGTTAGTGCATGTCAGCAAAAATTATATCATTGGATGGGTATTTGAGCATAGTGTTCAATGATATAATTTTTGGTGACATGCATAAACATTTCTTAGTTAAATATTTTATCAAAATTTGGTAAAAATTACAAAGGGGACCATTAAACCAGGACGGAGGTAGTACGTCAATCACACACGGTTCCCAAAATTGGAACCGTGTGCAATGACTTTCATTTTGCCTGTTGCGTCAATCACACACGGTTGGCTCTAGCAAACCGTCGCCTCCAAAATTCTTTGTGGGATAGAAAACCCTCACCACCCAATTCAGAAAAGAAAAAAGAAAACCCTCACCATCCCCACGTCACAAAAACCCTCACCCCGCCTGCCACCTCCTCCAGTCCCCGTTCACACCTGCACAAGCTCCTCCGCCTCTATGCCATGGCACCGCCTATCGCGACGGTAAACACTTAGCTCGACGCTTGCCGCCGCCGCCAGGCTGCCGGCAAAGCCCACCGCATTTTGCCACTTCCGCTTGTCGCCGCCTATCACCATCGACTTTCTCGACGCTGCTCGCGGTCGACCCAGCTCCGCTCGGTTGGGGAATCTACCGTACTGAGGGTTCTTTCTCATGGACGACAAGGTAACTAATTTAATGAGATATTGTCTCATCTCTTATCCCAGTTCATTTGCCTCCTTTAATCACCCAGCGGAAATCGCCGTGAATTCATTTTTATTCGAGCTGATTTGAGGGTTTTCTTTCATTCGTAGAATGTACAGTGCACCGACACATCAGGACTTTGCGACCTCCGCCAGAGATTCCATCTCACCGTGCCAGATGACTTGAGGATGCGCGCGGTATGTTCAATCTCACCCTAAATCGGTTAGCATGGCCTACTTATCTGAACATACTCTAAATATTGCTACATTTGGATAAAAGGTGCCACATGCACCATATACGTCAAAGGGGATTTTTCCCCTCTTCTTTCTATATTAGGAAAATTAATGATGTATTGTTGTTTCGATTACTCTCATATTTCCATGACATCATGTTTACCCTATCTGTTTAATTATAGATTTTTGTCCTTCGATTTCAACTGCTGTACAGTTCTTCCAATTTGGGCCCATATTTGGATGTTACCATATTTTCTTTAACAATCCTACCATTTTCTGCAGCTCATCCCTTGCTATGCAACAGATTATGTAGTACACAATATTTCCCTTTACATAGATCAGAACTGCACGGATGTCATACTGCACACAAACCATGGATTTACAATCGTTGCTACTATAAGACCTGATGAACGTGGTGACTCCTATTTTGGCACTGGCTTTTGGAAAGAAATTTCTAAGTTTTATGTACTGAAAGCTAGCACTAAAATTGCACTGCACATAAAAGGGCCTGGTCATGAGATATATGCTAACTTCCCCGACAAAATCATCCGTCCAGACTTTGTTTGAAGTAAGTTTTCTTTTCAACTATCTGCATGTTGACTTACCCAGCAATGTCAAATGAATTGTGTAGTATTTAAGCAACCAATTGTTATTCCCTTTTCTTACTATATTCCTACCTAATAACTTCTAGTTACCAATACACTTTTCTATTGCCCTGTTTTAACTAAATATTCCCTGTACTCCCATTTCTACCAGAAAGCGCTGCTGACAAGGAGACCCCAGAGGTGGAGAACGGGGCTGCCAACAAGCGGAGGCGGGGCGAGCTAGAACCGCAAGCGACTCCAGCAGGCCTAGACTTCATCAGCAGCCTCCCCGATGATATGTTGACAGTCATCATCTCCCTCCTCCCAATCAAATATGGGGCGCGGACAACCGTCCTTTACCGGCGGTGGTGCCCCCTATGGAACTCCAGCCCTCTCGACCTCATCGACACCCACGAGCTCTGCCATGGCTATCGCAAAAGCTTGGATGCATTCTCCAAGATCCTCGACAGTCACCTTGGCCCAACCAGAGGCCTTAGAATGGGCAAGTTCCGTTCCAACGGCAAGGACCGAGCCAAGCTTGACGACTGGTTCTGATCCCTCGCCCTAGATCAGCTCGAGGAGCTCACTTTTGATGATGGGCATATGCGGTCAATGCCAACGTCTGCACTCCGCCTCGCACCCATGCTACGCGTCGCCAAGTTCAGGAACTGCCATCCCCCCTTAATGACGCGCCCGCTCTTATTCTACCATAACTGAAGCACATCGAGCTCGTCGCCATCTGCCTCTCAAACAGTGACATGGAGCGCCTGCTCCGTGGCTGTACTGCACTCGAGTACCTTCGTCTTCAGGTGATCAATGGGTTGAGTACCTTCCACATCACCTCCATGACTCTTCGGACTATTTGTGTGTGTTGCTGGTGCGGCAGGAAGACATCACAAGATGTGTACCATGGTATGGTCATTGAGGACACACCTGCACTTGAGAGATTACTTGTAGTTGATCAAGAAGGTCCAACAAGAATCAATGTCATTTCTGCGCTGAAATTGACAGTGGTGGGCTACTCGTCTGACAAATACTCCGAACTTGTTATTGGATCCACACCCGTTCAGGTAAAACAGCCGCCTTCTACCTCTCCTTCTACAAATTAACATTATTTCTAATTTTGAAGATGTTTGTTCGTCTATCATTCAGAAAATGATTCCGACAAGCTTGACCCCGAAACTGCGCACAGTGAAGGTCTTGGCACTAGAATCTATCGGCCCCAACCTGGAGCAAATTGTCAGTTCCCTGAGATGCTTTCCGTGCCTGGAGAAGCTATATATCGAGGTGATGTTCCTTTCCTATTAAATGTTAACCATAAGGGAGTTCAATTTGTGACACCTTTTTCCAAGTTTACAATGACAATGTACTACGATTTCTGAAGGATTCTTTTGGAGGATTTCAGTACATGCATGCCCCCCCCATATTGGTTGCTTGATCCATATGGTTACAATCAATAAGCATTTCTCCTTTGGATTCATTTGTACTAGTTTTGTTAGGGAACTTTTCATCCACTCCAACCTCTTGTGAAGAAGGCTACATTTTTCTAGAATGTAATCAAATGCCCATGTTAATCATGGCAGATCGAAGATGGCATGTTAGTGCATTTTACAAATCCTGCAACCCAAATAGGCCTGTAGTAATGTCCAAAACTGCATGTAGGCACTAACACGTTTTCTTCTTTTGCAGATAAGATTAGGCCCAGTGGTGGATAATGTGATACAATATAACAATCACGTCGAATGCCTAGATCTGCATCTCTCAGAAATTACTTTGAACTCCTACCGAGGGACCTTACCGGAGATTATATTTGCCAGGTTCTTTGTTCTTAGAGCAAGGGTGCTGAAGGAAATGAGGTTTGCCCTACATTTATTTCACAAAAATGAATGGTTTGTTGATCAGTGCCGGCGCCTGCGACAGAATGGAATAGGCTCCAAAAATGCTGAATTTCATTTTGGAACTTCAGATGACAGAGTAATCGGAAGTCATCGTGTCAACCCCATACATGACTTCTCAGTCGCTGACCCCTTTGCAAAAATTGTGAGGTTTCGAAACCAGACTTAGAAGTGGTAATATTAGTTTGAACCTCTCTGATATCCATGTTCAGCGGATCAGCGCGAGCGTTTGCAGCTGATGAGCTGAATTTCATTTCTAATATCAGTTTGAACCTTGTAATCTTCGAATTTGAGCCATATAACTCTGGAATTTGAACCTTGTAATATTTCGAGCTTTTGTGGTACAATCGTTGAAATGGATCGTATGAGACTCGTATATTGGTAGCACTATTTTGACCTTAATATGCAATGGTCTTAGATTCTATTAACCATTCTCGGATCTGTTTACCTTGTCGATCTCACAGCACACGATCTGTATAGCTAACTCGACTGCGATCTTCGACATTATTGCACACAGTTGGTTTCTTCCACCGTGTGCCCTGTAGAGCGCAGAATTAATTATCGCACTCAAGTGTCCATCATCACCCTTCTGTGTAACTTTGACCTTATCACCCACGGGTAAACTTATGACCGAAGTCATTCCACACACTTTGTTTTTACAAAGCTTTTTGCCAATAAACGCCCATGATTTGTCCCTCTTCTAGCCGACACATGGCCAAACTAGCCGGACGGGAAGCTTGCGCGGTAAACTGCACGGTAGTGCGGGAACAGGCTCACTGACGATACATTTGGCGCCTCTTCGAGCCCACGCATGCGGTGTGGTGTTGTCAAGCATGCACTGGAATCCTCCGCTATGAACGTCGTGACAAGACGTGACGATTACAGGCCGGCCGGCCCCCATTTATCACAGCGGCCAACCTTTCGATCGCGCCCCACCATTGCAAGATGCACACCCACCACAAGAAATTCTTAGAGGGTATCCTGCGTGGCTCCAATGGCGCTCCGAGCGGCTGCCGACGACAAGCAGCAGTTCACCATGCGTGCCGTGGTGGACACCCACAGATGGTTCATGGACCTCTCGGTGGTGTACACCAACGACCCGGTCTGGGTGGAGCACTCCATCCACATCATGGAGTTGTTGCTTGCCGAGGAGAAGTACAAGGTAGTCGGGTTCAACCTCTAGTACACCCGCGCTCGTGCCGGGTCTCGTCCCAAGGTCGCCGTCACCCAGATGTGCGGGTGCCACCACGTCCTCGTCTACCACTACTGCCGGGCCATAAGGCCTTGCGACCGTTTTGCTAGGTTTGTCAACAGCCACCACTACATGTTCGCTATGGTGGACATCACCAACGATGTAAAGGCGCTCGAGAATTCGAGCATCGCCTGCTAGAATCTTGTCGACATCCAGGGCCAATACAAGATCTGGGGCAGCAAGGAGCATGAGAAGGACTCACTAGTTCACCTCGCCGAGGCCATCATCGCCCCCTACTATAGAGACATGAAGGATTCGTGCAACAAGGACAAGTGTGCCTGGCACTCGGCCTGGATGGAGAAACTCGACAAAGCTCACATCGTGTACGCGGCCAAGGAGGCGTACACGAGCTACGACATGTACAGGCGGATCGTTGACATGAGGAAGTGCCTCCTTCCCCAAAACGGCCAGGGATCCAGCCGGAAGCAGAGCAATGGCAAGCGTCGTCGCAACAATAAGTAGAAGATTAGATCCTCGTTTCTCCTACTTTAGTATGCATGTAATTTCTTACTTTGGTGTGTGGAAATGTTATGTGTGTAGTCACTTGTGTAATTGTATGCTTAATTTGGTTATGCAATGTTGTCTTTTTAAGTATATATGTTGATGCTCTATAGACAGAGCATAGATGTTGTGCGGACAAAGAAAATCACATCGCACACGGACTAAACAATGGAACTCGTCGGTGATGTTTTCATCAATCATTCACAATTGTATACTAGCAATCGTTTGCTTACAACACACATGGCTTGTTAGCAGTAATCATCTGTGTTGTTATCGGTCTTCGCACACATTTCCGATTACAGACCTGTTTGCCGCGTATTACACACATCTTGTTAAGTTGACCCGTTTTTGTTCTCATGTCTCAACGCAAACAGTTCATCCGAGTGAACTGCATGTCGTATATCGCACACACCTTGATCTGGCTGACCATTTCTTTTGTGTTGCCTAATCACAAACAGTTCATCCGAGTGAACCGTATGCTGTATATCGCACACACCTTCATCTGGCTACCAGTTTCTTTTGTTCCTTCTCATCGCAAACAGTTAATTGAACTGAACCGTATGCCCTGCATCGCACACGCAACTAAAATCTGAATCGTGTTTGATGCATCCTCCATCACAAATGTTTTGCACCTTTTTTGACGGTTTTTTACACCACCGTTTGCGATTATGGCATCGCACACAGTTTCATCGAAGGGTCTCTGATCGTAGTGTCACGTTAGCAGCATCCTGCAGTAGTGATGGATCTAAATGTGGCAGACCCGTTGACTAAACCTCTTCCGCGAGCAAAACATGATCAACACCAAGACTCCATGGGTGTTAGATTCATTACAATGTAATCTATATTATTTACTCTAGTGCAAGTGGGAGACTGAAGGAAATATGCCCTAGAAGCAATAATCAACACTACTGTAGGATGCTGCTAACGCGACACTACGATTAGAGACCCTTCAAGAAACTGTGTGCGATGCCATAATCGCAAACGGTGGTGTATGAAAACCGTCAGTAATGTATAAAATGTTTGCGATGGAGGACGCATCAAACATGGTTCAGATTTTATTTGCGTGTGCGATGTAGGGCACACGGTTAACCCGTTCGAACTGTTTGCGATGAGGCAGAACAACAGAAACGGGCAGCCATATCAATATGTGTGTGATATACGGCATATAGTTTGCTCCGATGAACCGTTTGCTATTAGGGAGTGCAACATAAACGGTTAGCCAGATCAAGGTGTGTGTGATATAGGGCATACGGTTCACTCGGACGAACTGTTTTCGATTAGCGAACGCAACAGAAATGGTTCAACTTAACAAGATGTGTGTGATACGTGGCAAACAGCCAACTTGGATGAACTATTTGCGATGACAAATTACAACACAGACGGTTAATACAGTTAGTTCGTGTGCGATTCTGTGTGTACAAAAAACTTTGAAAAATGCAAACTAGTTGCTTGCGGTGGCTAGGAATATCGCACATGATGCGTCTGCGAGTACTCGTGTGCGATGATTAGTAAGTTACACATATGTTTCCTTATGTTAACACTTGAGTGATAAATAACATGTGGCACCGGATACGGTATTCGGGTTGTGTGTCTGCTCCACTTAGTCTTCCCGCGCTCCACATGGATGAATTGTAAAATCCACGCATATTCCCTCACCGGTTTCCCGCCACCAGCTAACGGCTTGCTGCATATAACCCAGGCGGCAATGCACCGCCGCAACACTCTGCGAGGATCTAGTCCTCACCCATCTACCATTAGTTATTCCAAGCATGCCAGGCAACGACCAAAGCTTCGACGTCGACGCCTACCTATGTTACATCTTCGGCGAGGAGAACAAGCCGGAGCAGGTCGGGGAGCAAGAGCTTCATCGGCCAGTGCAGGCACCATGGCCCATCGGCAGCGATATCGGTGTCACAGTCCTTGGGAGCACAATCGACATATTGCAGAGGAGGTGTGATGAGCATTTTGCCATCCACCGTGCAAAAGATCTAGAGCTGCTCGGCGGCATGATCGACGACCCACCCGAAGAGCCGCCATCACCAGTGCTCATCGAGAGCCTGATGCCCCGCAAGGAATGGGCAGAGGACCTCTGCGATTCAGTCAAGATAAAGGCAGCCTACGGCTTCATCATTGCCCACGGCGGCCGTGTCAACCTCGATCCCGATGATGTGGTGGCCAGGCTCGAGCACATCCTTGGCGGAGTTGATGTCCCCGACGAAGTAGAACATCGCCAACGTGATATCTTGAGGATGCAGGTGATCGACGAAATTTGCTACCAGGCCAGAGACATGGAAATGGAGCGGTTCCGCGGAGTTGTCATGCGCGCGATTGCATGCTGTCAAGCTCTTCTGGAAGAGGCCCAGCAACACCAAGAGCCTCCCAGCACCAGCAGCTCCGTAGGCGGAGGCGGGTCGGGACACTCGGAGTGAACGGCCGCAAGGGTGCTATGCTGATCATGGAGTCTGAGAAGACCATCGTCGGAAGGCCGCCAGGTCAGCCTTTTAGCTTATATTTTATTATAATTGTATGCATATGTAGGTCGTGAGTGTTCTGGGCCTTGCCGCATTTGGCATTTTAAATTATCCTGAATATGTAAGACAATTATTAAGAATTATTAACAGTTTCCATTGTAACTTTGCCTCAACGGTGAGCAGAGCGCGCGCAGGGACGCCAGAGCGGAGCGCGCCACGGCTGCCTCAATGGCGAGCAACCACGTGGTCAACCTTCTGCCATCAATAAATTTTTACCTTGTTTCTCGTCACATTGCTGATTACAATGCAATAAGTAATTGCAAATCTGTTCACACCTATCAAACTAATGTGTGTTTACACTTAGAACCCGGCTATAAAAACTACCCACTCGAAAATTACTTCACAGTTCCTCTCTTCATCACCCACAAAACTGGTTTTCTCTATCAAGTCGTTCCGCCATGACCAGTAGGAGGAGTTTAGGGTCGACATATAACCACGCAGCAAAGACCAAGGCCGCGGAAGCACTAGAGAGGTCCCGCCGCGAAGCCGCAGCCGCAGCAGAGATGTCCCGGCGCGCCGCGGAGCCCTCGAACGAGCTCTCACGGGCACGCGAGGGCTCTCACAAGCGCATTCGCGGCGTCGGCCATCACGACAAGCCGGCGTTCCTGAAGTCCTTCGCCGGTGACGACGACATTCTCGCTGGCGTCACTACGCAGCAGGAGCTGGTCGACGGCTTGATGAAGCTGCTCAAGATCAGTGATGCCTCGGTTGGCAAGGCGACCGGCCTCATCGAGCAACTCATGGATGACAATGCGAAGCTCCTCAAGTTCGTCGCCGAGAAGGAGGAGGAGGCCGCCGACTAGAAGATGCTGCATGACCAGAGCAGTGCCTCGGAGATGACGCTGAAAGCGGTCGTCGAGGAACAGATGGGTGGCTTGAGGAAGCTCCGAATCGAGCGCGAGCAGGAGGTGGAGGAATCCGTGGCTGCTTTCAAGCAAAGTCGTGAGGAATTGAAGAAGGAGCTGGAGGATTTCGTCGCCCGGTGATCCATTGACGAGTAGAGACAGTAGCGACCCAGATCGTTGTCTGCAATTTCCTTCTTCTCTTGCCCCCGTGTCTTCCCGGCTTTGCCGCATGTGGCATTTTAAATTATCCGGAATATGTAAGACAATTATTATGTGCACCATTGTAAATTTGTCGTCGTATTATCCGTTGCCATTTTATTTGTGGTCGTATTATCCGTTGCCCTATGTGGCAATTTAAGTTAGGGCGGAATACTAGTTGAAAACACGAACAAAGCAAATGTTGCCTTGGGATCACAAGCAAACACCCTCCATCCAGGTGCTTTAATTAACCCATTAATGGAGAAGTTGTGAGCGAGGCGGGTGGCGACTGGTGCATGGAGGTCAAAGAGCTCGCTTCCCGGTGAGCATGGGCAGCCTTGCTGCTCGCACGTGTCCCATCGAGCCTGCGAGGTGGACAGGATGCACGCGTCCCGTGGAGCCTGCGCGGCGGACTGCTCGCACGCGTCCTGTCGAACCTGCATGGCAGACTTCTCGCGCTCGACCCGTCTAATCAAACAGCTGCACGCACGCCACCGAGTATGGTTAAATTTCGACACGGTAAATATAATACAACCGTTTGCGATATTAACGTGTCAGCTTTTTGTTTCAAAAAGGACTTCGTTGGCTACTAATGTGTGCGCCTCTTCTCAAACTGGACGATTTTTTTACCACGGCATATATGTGCCATGTCATGAAACCATGCCAAGTTTCATGTTTTTTGGGTGACTTTTTTATTTACTGGGATTTAAAAACCGAGATTCTCATTGTTTCAGGACGACGACAAGTTTGTAATTCATTCTCATTCCTTAAACGAGACCTAAACATGCACCTAATGACACATGTACGATTTCCCACCCATTTTGCTTCATTGGAGCATGTGGTTGTACTTCAAATTTGAATTATGGACTACATTAAATGCATAGAAAACATAGTGATTAGTAATATATATACAATGGCCAAACGAACCCTGAACAGTTTCAAATTTCAACCCGACACTCCTGTTATTCTATGTTGCCTGTAGAAAACAAAGTTCAAGGCGAGAAGAGGCATCGATTATCATTTCGCCCACAAGAGGGGCATGTTTCCCTACCGGAACCACGAGGGTTGCGACAGGCTCCGGTTTGTAAAAGGCTTGTAATATAGCTTCGCCCAAATTGGACAATTATATATACCATGTAGTGACACCATGCCAAGTTTCATGATTTCCTGGTGAGTTTTGGATTTACAGACATTTAAAAACCGAGATTCGCAATGTTTGTGGCCAGGCCAAGACGGCGAGATGGTTGAATTCGTTCCCATTCGTTCCATGGGACCTAAACATGCACCCCAAGGAAACATGTACGTTTTTTCTAGCCATTTTGGTGCACTGGAGCATGTATTTGTAGTTCGGATTTGAATGATGGACATTAAATGCCTATAAAACTCAATTAATGAATAAAAAAGGTCAAACGAACCCCGAATAATTTCAAAGTTCAGCGCGAGTCTCCAGTTGTTCCGTGTCGCGTGTAGAAGAAGAAACGAGGCTAGAAGAGGGAGTGATTATCGTTTGGCCCACAAGGGGACACGTTTCCCTATCGAAACCACGAGGGTTCTTGCGACAGGCCCCGGTTTGTAAGAGGTTTGTAAAAAAGTTGGCCGAAATTGGCAATGTTTTTACCACGACATATATGTGCCATGACATGACACCTTGCCACCTTTGATGACTTTCTGGTGAGTTTAGGATTTATGGGGACTTAAAAACCGAGATTCGAAATGTTTGAGGAAGAGCCAGGACACCGGTACGGTTGTAATTCGTTCCCATTCCTGGCATGAGACCTAAACATGCACCCAAGGACACATGTATAATTTTTCTAGCCATTTTGGTGAACTGGAGCATGTATTTGTAGTTCAGATTTGAATTATGGACATTAAATGCCTAGGAAACTCAATTAGTGTATAAAAAGGCCAAACGAACCCTGAATAAGTTTAAATTTCAGCACGGATATCTTGTGGTTCCATGTTGCCCGTGGAAGAAAATACAAGGCGCAAAGAGGCAGTGATTACTTTTCGCCCACAAGGGGAACACGTTTCCCTATCAGAACCATGAGGCTTCTTTGAGAGAAGCTCCAGTTTTTGTAAGAGGTTTGTAATAAAGCTTGGCCCAAATTGGACAATGTTTTTACCACGACATATATGTGCCATGACGTGACACCATGCCACCTTTGATGACTTTCTGGTGAGTTTAGGGTTTATGGGGACTTAAAAACCGAGATTCGAAATGTTTGAGTACGAGCCATGACACCAGTACGGTTGTAATTCGTTCCCATTCCTGGCATGGGACCTAAACATGCACCCAAGGACACATGTATAATTTTTCTAGCCATTTTGGTGAACTGGAGCATGTATTTGTAGTTCAGATTTGAATTATGGACATTAAATGCCTAGGAAACTCAATTAGTATATAAAAAGGCCAAACGAACCCTGAATAAGTTTAAATTTTAGCACGGATATCCTGTCGTTCCATGTTGCCCGTAGAAGAAAATACAAGGTGAAAATAGGAGGCAGTGATTACGTTTCGCCCACAAGGGGGACACGTTTCCCTATCAAAACCACGAGGTTTCTTTGAGAGAAGCTCCGGTTTGTAAGAGGCTTGTAATAAAACTTGCGCCACAATGGACGAAAAAAATTCCTTGACATATAAGTGCGATGTCGTCACACCATGGCAGGTTTCACGATTTTCAGCTTAGTTTTGGATTTACGGGGATTTAAAAACCGAGATTCTTCTCACGAAATGTTTTCAAATAGCACACGGTTCACTCACGAAAGCCGATATTCAATGAAAACTTCATGGAAACCATATTTTAAAGTTTCATAAAAATCTGAAAAAAAATGTGGGATGTTAAGAAGGTGATGTTTTGTTGCGACACAAAATTTCAAGTTGAAAAACATTATGAGATGTGAGCTATGAAAAAGACAAATTCCTCCCTGAATAGTGACATTACTATTCGGCACTATTCTACACTGATTTTGTCTTTTTCATAGCTCACATCTCTTAATGTGTTTCAACTTGAAATTTTGTGTGCCCAAAAAACATCATCCTCTTAACATCCCGCATTTTTTTGAAATTTTTGGAAACTTCAAAACATCTTTTTCTCGTGGTTTTCACCGGTTTCCACCGAATGTTGGTTTTCGTATGATACCCCCCCCCCCCCGCTGCGCGCGTGATCTGAGTCCTGCGTACTGACTGGCCAGAACCCAAACCCCACGGATCGTACGTGTGCACCGTTGGATGCTCCCAGATCGAACGGCAACCCTGAGCCCTTTCGACAGCACATGCAATACATGGGTAAGCACTGTGCGCATGCGTCATGTAGCTCACGCTTCCTTCTTGACTAGGTTTTCATTCAAAACAGGCTACCATTTCTCGCCACTCCTCTCATCGGTTTCCCGCCTCTTCTCCCAGATATGCATGATGTAGATGTTCATTTAATTCTTATAGTTCATCTCATCCAAAATCAATTAATTTTGTAAAAAACTATTTTAAGATTCATGGAATTGTGCATTGTAAAGGTAAAAACAAAAAGTGACAATTCATTTAGAAAAAAGAGGTTTGGGCAATTAAGATATGGAAGATTCTAGAGAACAAAGGAGAAGTGCTTGTGTTTTGAGGTTTGTGCATTATGCTTAAGTTCAACCATGGAGTCTTCTAGATTGTACATGTGGTAGAATCTGGTGGAATGTAGATGGTATCCAACGGCCAGTAGTGCTCGGATTTGCCATCTCTGTACCGTCGGATTGGCTTCATCCAACGAGCAACTTTCATAGTTATTCGCTCACTATATATGTGTATAGATGTATAGATATATATAGATGTGT
>NC_057799.1:435811407-435867802 GCF_018294505.1 Triticum aestivum
GCCTCGAAGTTGGGAAACTGACATCATAGGTATTAAACCAGGCTTGGAGTCGGGTACGGTGTTCGGTTTGTAACATACTTGGCGTGGCCCATCGAAGTTGTGCATTTGGGATTTAAACACATCATACACCATCGTACCCATACATATTTTCGGGCCGCATGCAGTGTATACGGGGTCTTCTAATCGACCACGTCTCCCTTGTGCGGTTTTTTGTGATGACACAGATATCTGTGGGCTCCCCGAGTGTATATATATCATCCCTTTGACCGATAATGAGGGGTATGTGTTGGCCATGAATGGATTCCCCCTAGTTCATGTTAGGGCCGGTCACCGTCAAATGTCGGTCAACCAAAGCTCGAACTCATGCGTTGTCAGGATTCCCTCCCAGATGCTCGGATTGCTGGGTTTGACCTACATCAAACCCTGCGTACGTATCTCGTCCTTAACTACCTTGCCTTCATGGTTGTTGTCTGTATCGAGAGGTAGGCACCACATCTAAATTGTACATTATTCTATATTGAAAACACACATCACCCCTTCCCAACGTACATCAATTTGGGCCGCATGCAAGAGGTGCTGGTTTTGTGGTCCCTCTCGTGCGATGTTTATGATGGTTCAATCTATTGGCCAAGCGGTTTATCGACAACAACAACTGTCCTTTGACCAAACGAAAGATTCATTGGTCCGTCTTATGGTAGGTCATGTCGACATGCATGTATGACCAAAGTATCGATCATTACATGCATCCGCCCCGCTGACACGAAGTGGGAGGTGGTGGGCCAAGCATCCTAGCTAGGTACGATATTATGTCATTATATATATCCTAGCTAGGTGGTTGTTAGGGTGCTTTCGGGTTTGCGAGGCAGGTGCCACCAAAGTTATGCATTGTGTATTTAAAGTTTTAAACATCCCCAATATTCATACATATATTTGGCCACTTCCAGGTGGTTCTTGACTTTTGGCCCCTCTCATCGATCTTCAATGACGCACCCAACCGTGGGCCCGCGGGGTCAAAGTTGTGCATTGGAATTTTGAACATCACATACCACCCTTTTCACTCATATATATTTGGGCCACATGCTGGTGTGGCTGTCTTTTGACCCTCCCTAACGTTATTTTTTGCTGCAAAGACTCTGATGATCCTCAACGAACACGGGGTATAATATCTAAACCGTGTGCGATACAAGTGCGATTGAATCACCACGACCGCGTAAGCGCGAGCAAATTAAGGTGGAGGTACTGGCTAAACCGTGTGCGATGCAAGTGCGATGTGAATCACCACGACCGCGCAATTGCGAGCAAATTAAGGTGGAGGTACTGGCTAAACCGTGTGCGATGCAAGTGCGCTGAAATCACCATGACCGCGCAAGCGCGAGCAAAGGGTGGAGGTACTGGCTCAACCGTGTGTGATGCAAGTGCGCTGAAATCACCACGACCACGCAAGCGCGAGTAAAGGGTGGAGGTACTGGCTCAACCGTGTGCGATGCAAGTGCGCTGAAATCACCACGACCGTGCAAGCGCGAGCAAAGGGTGGAGGTACTGGCTCAACCGTGTGTGATGCAAGTGCGCTGTAAAACCACCACCTATGGAAGCTAAAGGCGGGTAAGTTTATTTGGAAATTAGGACGAACCGTGTGTGATAGACCAACTAGCTAGAAATATAAAAACAAACTACCCGCCTTGAGTGTTGCAAAAATTGGCGGATCCACGCCACTTTTGCTTATTATCATACACGCATATTGTTATTGGACCGTGCGCGATCTTGGGCACTCCTGCCCTGCATCAATTCCTTTACCCAAATTTTAGTAGCCGCCGTACTTCAACTGTCGCCCACACTCCTCCAGCACCGACCTTATAGTAAAATTTTAGCAGCCGAGGCATTTGAACCGTCGCCCTCCCTCGTCCACCACCATCTCCACCCATAATTACTAAAATTTTCAGTAGCCGCGACGTATCCTCAAACACCACTCCCCCTCCAGAGTCCCCCACCCGCCCCCTCCCCCCCTTTGAACCCTAGCTCGCGGCCGCCGCCGGCGCCACCGCCAACCCTACCGGTCTGCCCGTTCCTCCTAGCTTAGATAATAAAGTTCAGGTTATCCAGCGATTCCCATACCATTGCCCCACTCCCCTGAGTTTTTAGATGAGGCCTGCGGTGTCCCTCCCCGCCAGATCCACATCCCCTGCTCTAGAATGTCGCAGCCTAAGCTCGATCACGTATCCCGGGGAGCCCGACGAGCGTTCGGCCAAGAAGAGGTTTATCATGGCCTCTCCGGCGGACGTTGGCGAGGTGGCCGCCGTTCGCCCCGACCTGTCGATCCCGAAGCAACACGTCCCCGTGGAAGCCGGCGAAGACGTTGACTACGTTGCCATGCCGAAGGCTTCATGTCAACGGGCTAGCGCATTACTGTATCTCGGGAAAGCTGGCTATGACATCAAGCTCGTCCACACCGACGGCTTCACACGGGCCATGTCACATGTTAGGTGGTCCATCCCCAACCCCTCTGGTTCAACCGCCATTGATCTCTTCGACGGCCCTGCCGCTGATCTCCTCCGCCAAGCGATCAAGGATTTGCGAGCTTTATACGCCATCGAGCCCATTTTGTCACTTCTGAAGGACACGTTCTACGGCGACGGCTTGGGATCCTCAATTGCCAAGTCAGATCTCATTGACCACGACCACAACCACGAGGAGGGAACCCACGAAAGTTCTTCCAAGGTGAAACAGCCCATCTGTGACATTAGAGAGCGCACCATGGGTCTGTGCTCTTCCAACTGGAAGGATCCCGTCCATGAAATGTGAGGCAACATTCTATCAGCAAATATTACCTTTTCTAGCTTGCCAACCCGTACCCTTTGTTGTAGTAGCATTTACCGTGTGGTGCTTTAACTATGTTGTGTTTAATTATTTCAGTTATGCAAAAATGTATTGTTCAATAGGTCTATGTGATGTTTAAGTATGAATTGTCCACTTTAGTTTCACGAATGGCTATATTTGGTTGTTTATAGTGAGTAGATGCCTTGTTTATCTGTATTTGGTTGTTAGGTTGGTTGGAGTGAGCATTTTTTCAGTTATCGAGCAGATGCCTTGTTTATCTGTATTTGGTTCTTAGTTTGGTTGCAGTGAGTATTTGTCCAGTTATCAAGCAGATGCCTTGTCTATCTGTATTTGGTTGTTAGGTTGCTTTTTTTAGCATTTGTCCAGTTATCAAGCAGATGCCTTGTTTATCTGTATTTGATTGTTAGGTTATTTTTTTAGCATTTCTCCAGCTATCAAGCAGATGCCTTGTTTTTCTTTATCTGCTTGTTAGGTTGGTTGAAGTGAGCATTTGTCCAGTTTTCAAGCATATGCCCTGTTTATCTGTATTTGCTTGTTAGGTTGGTTGCAGTGAGACTCTGTCCAGTTTTCAATGGCTATATTTGGTTGTTATACTGGTCATTTATGCCTTGTTTATTTCAGTCATTCACAATGTGTGGTTCATTATGTGCAAGTCGGAACTGTGCCGCTCGACTACATCAATACCAGTTTGAACGGCTATATTTGGTTCCAGTTATTCCTGATGTAGTTAACACATGCCCTTTATTTCAGTTTTACACATTTATCCAGTGTGATGTTTAAGCATTACCTACGTTCTATTCATTTTCAACAATACCAGTTTGAATTGCAATATTTGATGGATGTTAAGCCTGCTGTCGGTAACATTGCCTTCCATTTTATATCTGCTTTAACAGCGTGCTGAAACCAACACAATCAACCTATCATTTGGAGATGATGTTGTTTACCTTTGCTATATTTGTTTGATGTTAAGATTGTTGTACTTATCATGCCTTTCCACTACTTATGCAGGACAACAACGGGAGTGTCCACCATTTTCCGCCGAGGTTAGCTTCATCCCTCGGCTTGTACTCCCACCGTCGTTCCATAATGCAGTGCATATAGATCTAGGCCTGGACACTAGTTAGCTTCTAATATTGACTTGTTGCTTGTAGGTACATATGCCCTTGGCAAGGATCCACGCATTGACCCTTTTTGCGTATGGGGCAATGAGATATTGATGAACAAGCATCAAGTGAGGAAACTGATAAGGATTATTAGCAAAAAGATACGAATGGTGGCAAGCAAATTATTTGTTTATGCTCTATCCAACACAACAGTGAGCTGTAGGATGGTAACTACAAACTCTGCAGCCTTCTCTTTTTACTGCCCATAATGAGTTGTTAGACAACAATGTCTGAATCTTTTTCGTTCCCAGTGGTTCCCGAAGCAGTTCACTCAAGATTACCTCGCAAAGTACATGATAGGTGGACACGCAATGAAGGTTAAAGTATTTCATCTAGACTACAATGAGCATCAAGAAGTCCTAATGAAGACAGTGAAGGATGGACGGGCAGCCATCACAAGGGGTTGGCCTAGAGTCGTGCGCGCCTTACGCATGGAGGAGGGCACAATATGGGCATTCCGCTTCACCTTCTCCAGCAACCAGAATGTCTTTCGCCTCTCTCTTTACAGTCTTTAGTACAACTGTGGTTCATCATTCTTTACTTGGTGCTTCTGTAGTTCTTCAGTATATGTACATGTGCATTGAATTATGGATTCGTGGTTGAACCTATATTTGTAATAAACATGGTTGGATACAAAATAAGTGATTGCCTATTTTCAAATTCATAACATGTGATTTTTAAATTAGGGATTATTTGGATTAATTATGGATTAAATAGGGATTACACTGCACACGGTTTGCGAAAGCGAAACGTTTGCGATATACGTGGAGATCGGAAACGTTTCTAGGATCCACTACGTGTGCGATCAATCTCCACTGCACACACGACTTTCTCTTAAAAACCGTTTGCGTTAGGCCACCTTGCGCAAACGTTTATCACATAAAAAGTGTGTGTGATGGACAGTCTTTGCCACACAGTTTCTTTCTATGCACCGTGTGTGATGCATTCAATAATGCAAACAATAAAATCATTAATATCATGTACAATGGCAACGCTATCACAAACGATTTAACGGAAAAAATTGTGTGTGATGTACCTGTGAACGGAAACGTTTTCCTTGGAGCGACTGTGTGGGATGTACATACGAATGGAGGCGTTTAGCGGGGACTGACTGTGTGGGGTGTACTTGCGACCGGAAACAAATTCGCCATATAATTGTATTTTTTAGCTATACTGTATGTATTTCCGTATTTGAGCGCTCGCCGGTCGCACACGACCTCATTTTGTCGAACGTGTGTGCCAGGAGGGCATATCCCCGACGGTTTCTGGGTCGTGTGGGAAGGACCCCCCTATCGCACACACTCACTTGGCGACGGTTCCAGATGCCGTCGCGGAAAGGGGTTAAAAACCGTTTGTTTAGGACCGACGCGCACCAGTGGAATTTGTTGTTTTATATTTCCTTATTCATGATAAAGGTTTATTATTCATGCTAGAATTGTATTGATCGGAAACTTAAATACATGCATGAATACATAAACAAATACCGTGTCCTTAGTAAGCCTCTACTAGACTAGCTCGTTGATCAAAGATGGTTAAGGTTTCCTAACCATAGACATGTGTTGTCATTTGATAACGGGATCACATCATTAGGAGAATGATGTGATAGACAAGACCCATCCGTTAGCTTAGCATAATGATCGTTCAGTTTATTGCTATTGCTTTCTTCATGTCAAATACATATTCCTTCGACTATGAGATTATGCAACTCCCGGATACCGGAGGAATACCTTGTGTGCTATCAAACATCACAACGTAACTGGGTGATCATAAAGATGCTCTACAGGTATCTCCGAAGGTGTTTGTTGATTTGACATAGATCGAGATTAGGATTTGTCACTCTGAGTATCGGAGAGGTATCTCTGGGCCCTCTCGGTAATACACATCATAAGAAGCCTTGCAAGCAAATGACTAAGGAGTTAGTTACGAGATGATGTATTACAGAATGAGTAAAGAGACTTGCCAGTAACGAGATTGAACTAGGTATGAAGATACCGACGGTCGAATCTCGGGCAAATAACCGACAGACAAAGGGAATTACGTATGTTGTCATAAAGGTTCGATCGATAAAGATCTTCGTGGAATATGTAGGAACCAATATGGGCATCCAGGTCGCGCTATTGGTTATTGACCGGAGAAGAGTCTTGGTCATGTCTACATCATTCTCGAACCCGTAGGGTCCGCACGCTTAACGTTCGTTGATGATATAGTATTGTTTGAGTTATGTATGTTGGTGACCGAATGTTATTCGGAGTCCCGGATGAGATCACGGACATAATGAGGAGCTCCGGAATGGTCCGGAGGTAAAGATTGATATATGGGATAATAGTGTTTGGTCTCCCGAATGGTTCCGGAATTCACCGGAAGGGGTTCCGGATGTTTCCCGAAATGTTTGTGTACGGGAACACTTTATTTGGGCCAAAGGGGAAAGCCCACGAGGCTTTCGGAAAGTGCAAAAGGAAGTTTTGCGAAGGCCAGGGGCCAGACGCCGGGAACCCTGGCGTCTGGCCCTGGAGTCCGAGAAGGACTCTTGCCTTTCGAGCAAACCCGACTTTGAGGAGGCTTTTACTCCAAGTTTTGACCCCAAGGCTCAACATATAAATAGAGGGGCAGGGCTAGCACCCAATAGACATCAAGATTCATCAAGCCGTGTGCAGGCAACCCTGTCCCCTCTAGTTTATCCTCCGTCTAGTTTCTGTAGTGCTTGGCGAAGCCTTGCGGAGATTGTTCTTCATCACCAACCGTCACCACGCCGAGAAGGCGAGGACGTCATCGAGCTGAACGTGTGCTGAACGCAGAGGTGTCGTACGTTCGGTACTTGATCGGGACGGATCGTGAAGGTGTACGACTACATCAACCGCGTTGATTAACGCTTCCGCTTAGCGATCTTCAAGGGTATGAAGATGCTCTCCCCTCTTGTAACTATGCATCTCCATGGATAGATCTTGCGTGGAATTTTTTTTGTTTTCCATGCAACGTTTTCCAACAAGGTAAAGCCACACTCGAGATCTCGGGAGGGTCTACCTGCAGTTGCTCGACGCACAAAGGCAGAACCGGGCCCCCACACAACTCCCGAAGCTCGTCTCCCCTCTCAACCTCGAAGCTGCCATCGGGCACAACCAAAGGGCGCAACACATGAGTAGTCTGCAACATAGGCGGCGTCAGGGAGAGCCCACCCAGTGCATCCTCCGCTCGCTCCATGAAGCTCTCCCTCCACAACATCCAACCTTTTATGGAGTCAATGACAACACGCAGAGGCTAGACAGTTTTCTCAAGCTGAAAGAAAGCTATACTAAGGAGCTCAGAGCGCAGCAGCTCGGCCTGCCTCTCCAAAGTGGGTTGGATCAAGATATTCGTAGAGACAATAGCACTCTCGTGCTCGATGACCGTTCTCAAGGAACTGATAACACCTAAAAGAGTCTCAACAATCCGATGCACGGTGACCAGAAAAGCGACATCTGTAACATCTACCAAGAAGCCAAGCAGGGATGGGACGGGGAGCCAAAGCAGGGGCTACTCCTGTGGAAGCCCCGCAGTCACCCCCGGCTGCTGCTGCTGCTGAAGCGTCGTCCACGACTCCTGCTACTGAAGCTCTGTCCACGACTCCAACTGCTGAAGAGGCGCCGTCCTCAGCTCCTGTCGACACTGCAACGGGTCTTGACTCGGAGTGACCTGTTTCGTGGAGCTCCCTTGCCGACGAGGAAGAAGACGAGGATGATGATGATGTGATGGCCCCACGGACGCTGTCGCCGGCTATCAAATCCTCAGTTTCGGCCGCTCGGCAGGGCGTGGTGTGTGATGCGGATACGTGTGGAGGTTGGCAGAAGGGGCTGCCGCGGCGCGATGTGCAAACACCAAAATAAAGTATAGATCATCGAGCAAACAAAGTGCCAGACCTCACCTTAAAACGCTGCACGAATGGGTTTGTTTATTGTAACAACAACAACAGTCAGGTAGACGGTGTCCTTTATGATGCTACTGGCAATGCAGCACCAATAGCTTAGGCGGTCGGGGACGGGGGCAGTGGTTTCAGCCGTAGCAGCGGATGGGGTCGGAGCAGCGCTTCTTGGCGGACTGGCCGCCCTTCTCGAGGTACTGCTGGTGGTAGTCCTCGGCCGCGTAGAACCTCCTCGCCGGGAGGACCTCCGTCACGATCTTCTCCTTCCACTCCCGCTGCTTCTCCGCCAGCGACTCCCGCGCCTGCCGCTCCTGCTCCGCCGTGTAGTAGTAGATGCCCGACCGGTACTGCGTCCCGACGTCGTTGCCCTGACGTGCAACGAGAAATTAATTAGTAGGGGTAGCTTGTAAACGATGTGCGGAGGCCAAATGCTGCTAACATGTAGAGTAAAACCATAGCAAACGGGGAGACACTGAAGATTTTTGTAGCTATCTCAGATCAACAACTTGAGGGAACTCTCAGAATTTGTGCATATCGTGAGTAGTACAGTTTATGAAAGGAGACAGTAATGTGGACAATGCATCGGAAATCTCATAGCATAGAAGTGTGTAGTGAATGTTCCTATCTGCCGAGGCAATACAATGATCCATTGTATCATCACAAGAAATCCCCTTTTGAGATTGAAATCGTCTACTTTATCTTAAAAGCATTTCATTCCGAAGATGTAGAATATTCGCTCCTCTGTATTATTAACAAGCCAGATATTACACCAATCAATGAGAATAAGTCAACCCCCAAAATCCGTACCAGGTTCATTGAACCTTGCAACACCGGCGACGCGATCGGCGCGGAAAGCCCCCAACGGCCGCCGCCGGTCTGGCCGGCACACTACGCGCTCCAACTTACGGCGAGAGCAGCGGCAGAGGCATCACATGACGTACCTGCTTGTTGAGCGTGGTGGGGTTGTGCTTGGCCCAGAAGACGTCGAGAAGCACGGCGTAGGGGCACTCCTTGGGGTCGTAGTGCACGCGCACCACCTCGGCGTGGCCGGTGCCGCCGCCGCACACGTCGCGGTAGGTGGGCCCGTCGAGGTGCCCCTGCGAGTAGCCCACCTCGGTGCGCGCCACGCCGGGGAGCCGCTGGTACGCCAGCTCCACGCTCCAGAAGCAGCCCGCCCCGAACTGCGCCAGCTCCAGCCCCTCGCCGGCCGCCGCGTCGGCGTCCGGGCCCGACGCGCCGGTGCTCGACATGGTGTTGCCCGTGGTGGAGGGTGGACTTTTCAAGGATCGGTTGATCTGTTGTTAGAGGGGACGGGCGCGCGGGTCTGGATGTCCAGGTTTTGTAATAAGGCCTGTCGAATTGAGTTTTGTTTTCAGGGCAGGGATTATCAGGGGGCGGTGAGAAGTGCGCGTGTGGCCACTTGCGCCGTGCGAAATGAACGGTGCGAATCCGTGGTTCGATGCGGTCCACGATTCCGACCGCATTGTTCACACATTCATGGCTTTGGCTTCGTAATTTCAGGTCAATACTATTAAAGCTTTAGGCCATGTTCGGTTAATCCCCTCACCATAGGGATTGAAGGGGATCGGGGAGGTTTTAGGGAAATTTTGACTTGCAAGGGTTTGAATCCTTTTCAAACCTCTCCATTCCCTGCCTAACTGAACAAGGCCTTACCGGGTCGTGAACATGCTTTGGCTCGATGGGAATGAAAATAAGGGTGAGAATCTCTGCCAAAAAGATCAAAGAGGGAAAGTAAAACTCCAATTGAATGAGAAATGCTGCTACATAGTCTTGTACCAAGTTGCCCATCTTATCTGACATGTCCATTGGATATCATGTGCTTAGAGAGATGAAATCACATTCCTTAGAGCATCTGCAACCGGACTTTGCAAACCCGGCCCACAAACGTCCGCGGGCACTGATCGGACACGTCTCAAATTAGCCATTCTGCATCCGCCTCTCTCATATTTCATCCCCTAGATCCATACAAAGCATGCAAAACAAATCTTACATACTACCCCAGCTATCCTCGTCGTTGAAGATGTCCACGACGACGGTGCCGGGCGGGTAGGAGGGCTCCGGCTCATCCTCCTTCTGCTTGACCTCATCCATGTAGGCGAACATCTCCGCCTCCTCCGCGGCTTCTTGCGTCTCCATCTCTTGCCGGTGACAGCGTCTTGCCTCCGCAGCCGACTCCGACCGGAGGGAATCGAGAATGGCCTGCTGCTCCGCCTGCAGATCCCCGTCGCCAGGGTCCCCCACATCCTCCTCCTCCGGCTCATCCCCCTCCTCCTCAAAGTCCTCCTCCTCGTCCTCCTCCAACTCCTCCTCCGGATCCACCGCATCTCAGCGACAAAGCTCTAGTATGGACACTAGGGTCAATTGACCCCAATGCCTTCCAATATTTGAAGCTAGTTTTTTTTTTGAGGGGGTAAAGCCACTTTATTCAAACTCCACAGAAGTGGGATACAAGTTTGGTCATGCAGCTGGCCAAGCCACACATGACGCCCCTAAGCTAAAGACAGAGCAAACTTAGCTAACTTATGAGCTTCGAAATTACATGATGACTTTCAAAAGTAAAGATACAAGAGAGTGGTGACGATCTAGAGATAATTTCCGTGATGATGGCTCTGTAGGGTCCTTGGTTTCCTTTGGCAATGTCCCCAATCACCTGCTTGCAATCAGACGACAACTCAAAGTGTTGAATATTGAGATCTTCTGCTAATGCAATGCCCTCACGACATGCCATCGCCTCGAGTGTGGCTGGATCCCAAATTCCTGGAATGACAAGTGCCGAGCTACCCAAGAACAAGCCCCGGCTATCCCTACACACAGCTACGGCTACTCCTCCTCTACGGGTGCGTACTCCTGCATCAACATGAATTTTGGCATATGTTGTTGGAGGTGCCCTCGGCCTCTGTATCGATGTACCTGTCCTCACCGTATCAGCCCGTGTAGGATTTGGGGGTACGGATAGCTTCCAAGTCTGCAATAAACCGAGTGATGAACATTTGTATTGCATGTGGTGTTTGGAAGATAGCCTCATGAATGGCCTTTCGTCGAGATGTCCATATTGCCCATAGGGTCACCGCCATTAAGACGAATTTTGTTGGGAATCGTAGCATAATTTCAAATTTTCCTACGCTCACCAAGATGCATCTATGGAGTGTACAAGCAACGAGGGGAAGGGAGTGCATCTACATACCCTTGTAGATCGCGAGCGGAAGCGTTCCAATGAACGTGGATGACGGAGTCGTACTCGCCGTGATCCAAATCACCGATGACTGAGTGCCGAACGGACGGCACCTCCGCGTTCAACACACGTACGGTGCAACGACGTCTCCTCCTTCTTGATCCAGCAAGGGGGAAGGAGAGTTTGATGGAGATCCAGCAGCATGACGGCGTGGTGGTGGATGTAGCGGGTCTCCGGCAGGGCTTCGCCGAGCTTCTGCGAGAGAGAGAGAGAGAGGTGTTGCAGGGGAGGAGGGAGGCGCCCAAGGCTGTAGGTTGCTGCCCTCCCTCCCCCCTTTATATAGGCCCCCTGGGGGGGCGCCGGCCCAGGGAGATGGGATCTCCAAGGGGGGGCGGCGGCCAAAGGGGGGGAAGGGGTGCCTTGCCCCCCAAGGCAAGGGGGAAGCTCCCCCCCCTAGGGTTCCCAACCCTAGGCGCATGGGGGGAGGCCCAAGGGGGGCGCCCCAGCCCATTAAGGGCTGGTTCCCTTCCACTTTCAGCCCACGGATCCCTCCGGGATGGGTGGCCCCACCCGGTGGACCTCCGGGACCCTTCCGGTGGTCCCGGTACAATACCGGTAACCCCCGAAACTTTCCCGGTGGTCAAAACTGGACTTCCTATATATAATTCTTCACCTCCGGAACCTCTCGTGACGTCCGGGATCTCATCCGGGACTCCGAACAACTTTCGGGTTTCCGCATACATATATCTCTACAACCCTAGCGTCACCGGACCTTAAGTGTGTAGACCCTACGGGTTCGGGAGACATGCAGACATGACCGAGACGCCTCTCCGGTCAATAACGAACAGCGGGATCTGGATACCCATGTTGGCTCCCACATGTTCCACGATGATCTCATCGGATGAACCACGGTGTCGAGGATTCAATCAATCCGTATGCAATTCCCTTTGTCAATCGGTATGTTACTTGCCCGAGATTCGATCGTCGGTATCCCAATACCTTGTTCAATCTCGTTACCGGCAAGTCTCTTTACTCGTACCGCAATGCATGATCCCGTGACTAACGCCTTAGTCACATTGAGCTCATTATGATGATGCATTACCGAGTGGGCCCAGAGATACCTCTCCGTCACACGGAGTGACAAATCCCAGTCTCGATCCGTGCCAACCCAACAGACACTTTCGGAGATACCCGTAATGCACCTTTATAGTCACCCAGTTACGTTGTGACGTTTGGCACACCCAAAGCACTCCTACGGTATCCGGGAGTTGCACGATCTCATGGTCTAAGGAAAAAATACTTGACATTGGAAAAGCTCTAGCAAACGAAACTACACGATCTTTTATGCTATGCTTAAGTTGGGTCTTGTCCATCACATCATTCTCCTAATGATGTGATCCCGTTATCAATGACATCCAATGTCCATAGTCAGGAAACCATGACTATCTGTTGACCAACGAGCTAGTCAACTAGAGGCTTACTAGGGACAGGTTGTGGTCTATGTATTCACACATGTATTATGATTTCCGGACAATACAATTATAGCACGAATAATAGACTATTATCATGAACACAGAAATATAATAATAACCATTTATTATTGCCTCTAGGGCATATTTCCAACAAGAGAGAGGTGTTGCAGGGGAGGAGGGAGGCGCCCAAGGCTTAGATGTTGCTGCCCTCCCTTCCCCCCACTATATATAGGGCCAAGGGAGAGGGGGGGGCGCAGCCTTGCCCCTTCCTCCAAGGAAGGGTGTGGCCAGGGGGGAGTCCTTTCCCCCCAAGGCACCTCGGAGGTGCCTTCCCCCTTTAGGACTCTCCCTTTTTTCTTATCTCTTGCGCATGGGCCTCTTGGGGCTGGTGCCCTTGGCCCATATAGGCCAAGGCGCACCCCTTACAGCCCATGTGGCCCCCCGGGGCTGGTGGGCCCCCTTGGTGGACCCCCGGACCCCTTTCGGCACTCCCGGTACAATACCGATAAAGTGCGAAACTTTTCCGGCGACCAAAATAAGACTTCCCATATATAAATCTTTACCTCCGGACCATTCCGGAACCTCTCGTGACGTCCGGGATCTCATCCGGGACTCCGAACAAATTTCGGGTTTCCGCATACATATATCTCTACAACCCTAGCGTCACCGGACCTTAAGTGTGTAGACCCTACGGGTTCGGGAGACATGCAGAGATGACCGAGACGCCTCTCCGGTCAATAACCAACAGCGGGATCTGGATACCCATGTTGGCTCCCACATGTTCCACGATGATATCATCGGATGAACCACGGTGTCGAGGATTCAATCAATCCGTATGCTATTCCCTTTGGCAATCGGTATGTTACTTGCCCGAGATTCGATCGTCGGTATCCCAATACCTTGTTCAATCTCGTTACCGGCAAGTCTCTTTACTCGTACCGCAATGCATGATCCCGTGACTAACGCCTTAGTCACATTGAGCTCATTATGATGATGCATTACCGAGTGGGCCCAGAGATACCTCTCCGTCACACGGAGTGACAAATCCCAGTCTCGATCCGTGCCAACCCAACAGACACTTTCGGAGATACCCGTAATGCACCTTTATAGTCACCCAGTTACGTTGTGACGTTTGGCACACCCAAAGCACTCCTACGGTATCCGGGAGTTGCACGATCTCATGGTCTAAGGAAAAGATACTTGACATTGGAAAAGCTCTAGCAAACGAAACTACACGATCTTTTATGCTATGCTTAGGATTGGGTCTTGTCCATCACATCATTCTCCTAATGATGTGATCCCGTTATCAATGACATCCAATGTCCATAGTCAGGAAACCATGACTATCTGTTGATCAACGAGCTAGTCAACTAGAGGCTTACTAGGGACACTTTGGGGTCTATGTATTCACACATGTATTACGATTTCCGTACAATACAATTATAGCATGAACAATAGACAATTACCATGAACAAAGAAATATAATAATAACCATTTATTATTGCCTCTAGGGCATATTTCCAACAGGCTCCCACTTGCACTAGAGTCAATAATCTAGTTACATTGTGATGAATCGAACACCCATTGCGTCCTGGTGTTGATCATGTTTTGCCCTAGGGAGAGGTTTAGTCAACGGATCTGCTACATTCAGGTCCGTGTGTACTTTACAAATATCTATGTCTCCATTTTGAACACTTTCACGAATGGAGTTGAAGCGACGCTTGATATGCCTGGTCTTCCTGTGAAACCTGGGCTCCTTCGCAAGGGCAATAGCTCCAGTGTTGTCACAGAAGAGAGTCATTGGGCCCGACGCATTGGGAATCACCCCTAGGTCGGTAATGAACTCCTTCATCCAGACTGCTTCCTGTGCTGCCTCCGAGGCTGCCATGTACTCCGCTTCACATGTAGATCCCGCCACGACGCTTTGCTTGCAACTGCACCAGCTTACTGCTCCTCCATTCAAAATATACACGTATCCGGTCTGTGACTTCGAGTCATCCAGATCTGTGTCGAAGCTAGCATCGACGTAACCCTTTACGACGAGCTCTTCGTCACCTCCATAAACGAGAAACATATCCTTAGTCCTCTTCAGGTACTTCAGGATATTCTTGACCACTGTCCAGTGTTCCATGCCGGGATTACTTTGGTACCTTCCTACCAAACTTACGGCAAGGTTTACATCAGGTCTGGTACACAGCATGGCATACATAATAGACCCTATGGCCGAGGCATAGGGGATGACACTCATCTTTTCTATATCTTCTGCCGTGGTCGGGCATTGAGCCGTGCTCAATTGCACACCTTGCAATACAGGCAAGAACCCCTTCTTGGACTGATCCATACTGAACTTCTTCAATATCTTGTCAAGGTATGTACTCTGTGAAAGACCAATGAGGCGTCTCGATCTATCTCTATAGATCTTGATGCCTAATATATAAGCAGCTTCTCCAAGGTCCTTCATTGAAAAACACTTATTCAAATAGGCCTTTATACTTTCCAAGAATTCTATATCATTTCCCATCAATAGTATGTCATCCACATATAATATGAGAAATGCTACAGAGCTCCCACTCACTTTCTTGTAAACACATGCTTCTCCATAAGTCTGTGTAAACCCAAACGCTTTGATCATCTCATCAAAGCGAATGTTCCAACTCCGAGATGCTTGCACCAGCCCATAGATTGAGCGCTGGAGCTTGCACACTTTGTTAGCATTCTTAGGATCGACAAAACCTTCCGGCTGCATCATATACAACTCTTCCTTAAGGAAGCCGTTAAGGAATGCCGTTTTGACGTCCATCTGCCATATCTCATAATCATAGTATGCGGCAATTGCTAACATGATTCGGACGGACTTCAGCTTCGCTACGGGTGAGAAAGTCTCATCGTAGTCAACCCCTTGAACTTGTCGATAACCCTTAGCGACAAGTCGAGCTTTGTAGATGGTCACATTACCATCCGCGTCCGTCTTCTTCTTAAAGATCCATTTATTTTCTATGGCTCGCCGATCATCGGGCAAGTCAGTCAAAGTCCATACTTCGTTTTCATACATGGATCCTATCTCGGATTTCATGGCTTCTAGCCATTTGTCGGAATCCGGGCCCACCATCGCTTCTTCATAGTTCGAAGGTTCACCGTTGTCTAACAACATGATTTCCAGGACAGGGTTGCCGTACCACTCTGGTGCGGAACGTGTCCTTGTGGACCTACGAAGTTCAGTAACTTGATCCGAAGCTTCATGATCATCATCATTAACTTCCTCCCCAGTCGGTGTAGGCACCACAGGAACACTTTCCCGCGCTACGCTACTTTCCGGTTCGGAAGGGGTGACTATCACCTCATCAAGTTCTACTTTCCTCCCACTCAATTCTTTCGAGAGAAACTCCTTCTCTAGAAAGGACCCGTTCTTGGCAACGAAGATCTTGCCTTCGGATCTGAGGTAGAAGGTGTACCCAATAGTTTCCTTAGGGTATCCTATGAAGACGCATTTTTCCGATTTGGGTTCGAGCTTTTCAGGTTGAAGTTTCTTGACATAAGCATCGCATCCCCAAACTTTTAGAAACGACAGCTTAGGTTTCTTCCCAAACCATAATTCATACGGTGTCGTCTCAACGGATTTCGACGGAGCCCTATTTAAAGTGAATGCGGCAGTCTCTAAAGCATAACCCCAAAATGAGAGCGGTAAATCGGTAAGAGACATCATAGATCGCACCATATCCAATAGAGTGCGATTACGATGTTCGGACACACCATTTCTCTGAGGTGTTCCAGGCGGCGTGAGTTGTGAAACTATTCCACATTTCCTTAAGTGTGTACCAAATTCGTGACTTAAATATTCTCCCCCACGATCTGATCGTAAGAATTTTATTTTCCTGTCACGTTGATTCTCAACTTCACTCTGAAATTCCTTGAACTTTTCAAAGGTTTCAGACTTGTGTTTCATTAGGTAGACATACCCATATCTACTTAAATCATCAGTGAGAGTGAGAACATAACGATATCCTCCGCGAGCCTCAACACTCATTGGACCACACACATCGGTATGTATGATTTCCAATAAGTTGGTTGCTCGCTCCATTGTTCCGGAGAACGGAGTCTTGGTCATCTTACCCATGAGGCATGGTTCGCACGTGTCAAATGATTCGTAATCAAGAGACTCCAAAAGTCCATCTGCATGGAGCTTCTTCATGCACTTGACACCAATGTGACCAAGGCGGCAGTGCCACAAGTATGTGGGACTATCATTATCAACTTTACATCTTTTGGTATTCACACTATGAACATGTGTAACATCACGTTCGAGATTCATCAAAAATAAACCATTGACCAGCGGGGCATGACCATAAAACATATCTCTCAAATAAATAGAACAACCATTATTCTCGGATTTAAATGAGTAGCCATCTCGAATTAAACGAGATCCAGATACAATGTTCATGCTCAAAGCTGGCACTAAATAACAATTATTGAGGTTTAAAACTAATCCCGTGGGTAGATGCAGAGGTAGCGTGCCGACGGCGATCACATCGACCTTGGAACCATTCCCGACGCGCATCGTCACCTCGTCCTTTGCCAGTCTCCGTTTATTCCGTAGTTCCTGCTTTGAGTTACAAATATGAGCAACCGCACCGGTATCAAATACCCAGGAGCTACTACAAGTACTGGTAAGGTACACATCAATTACTTGTATATCACATATACCTTGGGTGTTGCCGGCCTTCTTCTTGTCCGCTAAATATTTGGGGCAGTTCCGCTTCCAGTGACCACTTCCCTTGCAATAAAAGCACTCAGTCCCGGGCTTGGGTCCATTCTTTGACTTCTTCCCAGTAACTGGTTTACCGGGCACGGCAACTCCCTTGCCGTCCTTCTTGAAGTTGGTGATTTTATTCACCATCAACACTTGATGTTCTTTTCTGATCTCCCCTTCCGCTGATTTCAGCATTGAATATACCTCGGGAATGGTCTTTTCCATCCCCTGCATATTGTAGTTCATCACAAAGCTCTTGTAGCTTGGTGGAAGCGACTGGAGGATTCTGTCAATGACCGCGTCATCCGGGAGATTAACTCCCAGCTGAGACAAGCGGTTGTGCAACCCAGACATTCTGAGTATGTGCTCACTAACAGAACTGTTCTCCTCCATTTTACAGCTGAAGAACTTGTCGGAGACATCATATCTCTCGACCCGGGCATGAGCTTGAAAAACCAGTTTCAGCTCCTCGAACATCTCATATGCTCCATGTTTCTCAAAACGCTTTTGGAGACCCGGTTCTAAGCTGTAAAGCATGCCGCACTGAACGAGGGAGTAATCATCAGCACGTGATTGCCAAGCGTTCATAACGTCTTGGTTCTGTGGGATTGGTGCATCACCTAGCGGTGCTTCTAAGACATAATCTTTCTTGGCTACTATGAGGATGAGCCTCAGGTTCCGGACCCAGTCCGTATAATTGCTGCCATCATCTTTCAGCTTGGTTTTCTCTAGACACGCGTTGAAATTGAGGACAACGTTGGCCATTTGATCTACAAGACATAGTGTAAAGATTTTAGACTAAGTTCATGATAATTGAGTTCATCTAATCAAATTATTTAATGAACTCCCACTCAGATAGACATCCATCTCGTCATCTAAGTGAAACATGATCCGAGTTTAACTAGGCCGTGTCCGATCATCACGTGAGACGGACTAGTCAAGATCGGTGAACATCTCCATGTTGATCGTATCTTCTATACGACTCATGCTCGACCTTTCGGTCCTCCGTGTTTCGAGGCCATGTCTGTACATGCTAGGCTCGTCAAGTCAACCTAAGTGTATTGCGTGTGTTTCGAGGCCATGTCTGTACATGCTAGGCTCGTCAACACCCGTTGTATTCGAACGTTAGAATCTATCACACCCGATCATCACGTGGTGCTTCGAAACAACGAACCTTCGCAACGGTGCATAGTTAGGGTGAACACTTTCTTGAAATTATTATAAGGGATCATCTTACTTACTACCGTCGTTCTAAGCAAATAAGATGCAAAAACATGATAAACATCGCATGCAATCAAATAGTGACATGATATGGCCAATATCATCATGCTCCTTTGATCTCCATCTTCGGGGCACCATGATCATCTTCGTCACCGGCATGACACCATGATCTCCATCATCATGATCTCCATCATTGTGTCTTCATGAAGCCGTCACGCCAACGATTACTTCTACTTCTATGGCTAACCCGTTTAGCAACAAAGTAAAGTAATTTACATGGCGTTATTCAATGACACGCAGGTCATGCAAAATAATAAAGACAACTCCTATGGCTCCTGCCGGTTGTCATACTCATCGACATGCAAGTCGTGATTCCTATTACAAGAATATGATCAATCTCATACATCACATATATCATTCATCACATCTTCTGGCCATATCATATCACATAGCACTTGCTGCAAAAACAAGTTAGACGTCCTCTAATTGTTGTTGCAAGTTTTTACGTGGTTTGTAGGTTTCTAGCAAGAACATTTCTTACCTACGTATGACCACAACTTGATTTTCCAATTTCTATTTACCCTTCATAAGGACCCTTTTCATCGAATCCATTCCGACTAAAGTAGGAGAGACAGACACCCGCTAGCCACCTTATGCATCTAGTGCATGTCAGTCGGTGGAACCTGTCTCACGTAAGTGTATGTGTAAGGTCGGTCCGGGCCGCTTCATCCTACAATATCGCCAAACAAGAAAAGACTAGTAGCGGCAAGAAGAATTGGCAAACTCAACGCCCACAACTGCTTTGTGTTCTACTCGTGCATAGTAACTACGCATAGGCCTGGCTCATGATGCCACTGTTGGGAATCGTAGCATAATTTAAAATTTTCCTACGCTCACCAAGATGCATCTATGGAGTGTACTAGCAACGAGGGGAAGGGAGTGCATCTACATACCCTTGTAGATCGCGAGCGGAAGCGTTCCAATGAACGTGGATGACGGAGTCGTACTCGCCGTGATCCAAATCACCGATGACTGAGTGCCGAACGGACGGCACCTCCGCGTTCAACACACGTACGGTGCAGCGACGTCTCCTCCTTCTTGATCCAGCAAGGGGGAAGGAGAGGTTGATGGAGATCCAGCAGCGCGATGGCGTGGTGGTGGATGTAGCGGGTCTCCGGCAGGGCTTCGCCGAGCTTCTGCGAGAGAGAGAGAGAGGTGTTGCAGGGGAGGAGGGAGGCGCCCAAGGCTGTAGGTTGCTGCCCTCCCTCCCTCCCCCCTTTATATAGGCCCCCTGGGGGGCGCCGGCCCAGGGAGATGGGATCTCCAAGGGGGGCGGCGGCCAAAGGGGGGGAAGGGGTGCCTTGCCCCCCAAGGCAAGGGGGAAGCTCCCCCCCCCTAGGGTTCCCAACCCTAGGCGCATGGGGGGAGGCCCAAGGGGGGCGCCCCAGCCCATTAAGGGCTGGTTCCCTTCCACTTTCAGCGCATGGGGCCCTCCGGGATGGGTGGCCCCACCCGGTGGACCTCCGGGACCCTTCCGGTGGTCCCGGTACAATACCGGTAACCCCCGAAACTTTCCCGGTGGCCGAAACTGGACTTCCTATATATAATTCTTCACCTCCGGACCATTCCGGAACCTCTCGTGACGTCCAGGATCTCATCCGAGACTCCGAACGACTTTCGGGTTTCCGCATACATATATCTCTACAACCCTAGCGTCACCGGACCTTAAGTGTGTAGACCCTACGGGTTCGGGAGACATGCAGACATGACCGAGATGCCTCTCCGGTCAATAACCAACAGCGGGATCTGGATACCCATGTTGGCTCCCACATGTTCCACGATGATCTCATCGGATGAACCACGGTGTCGAGGATTCAATCAATCCGTATGCAATTCCCTTTGTCAATCGGTATGTTACTTGCCCGAGATTCGATCGTCGGTATCCCAATACCTTGTTCAATCTCGTTACTGGCAAGTCTCTTTACTCGTACCGCAATGCATGATCCCGTGAATAACGCCTTAGTCACATTGAGCTCATTATGATGATGCATTACCGAGTGGGCCCAGAGATACCTCTCCGTCACACGGAGTGACAAATCCCAGTCTCGATCCGTGCCAACCCAACAGACACTTTCGGAGATACCCGTAATGCACCTTTATAGTCACCCAGTTAAGTTGTGACGTTTGGCACACCCAAAGCACTCCTACGGTATCCGGGAGTTGCACGATCTCATGGTCTAAGGAAAAGATACTTGACATTGGAAAAGCTCTAGCAAACGAAACTACACGATCTTTTATGCTATGCTTAGGATTGGGTCTTGTCCATCACATCATTCTCCTAATGATGTGATCCCGTTATCAATGACATCCAATGTCCATAGTCAGGAAACCATGACTATCTGTTGATCAACGAGCTAGTCAACTAGAGGCTTACTAGGGACACTTTGGGGTCTATGTATTCACACATGTATTACGATTTCCGGACAATACAATTATAGCATGAACAATAGACAATTACCATGAACAAAGAAATATAATAATAACCATTTATTATTGCCTCTAGGGCATATTTCCAACAAATTTCTCATGCGGTAAGGTATCAAGCAGACTGAAGAGCCAGCTCTTGGCTCTCGTTTCTGTGGAGGCCGCCAAAGTGCAACTCAGTTCTTCGTCTACCAATGCCCAAGTGCATCGTGATACCGTGCATTCAAGGAGGGAATGCCGCCATGAATCCTGAGCCCCACAGAAGCCGCAGGTACTTGTTGTCGACATTTTACGGTGTGCTCTGACATCCTCAGTAGGTAAGGATTGCTTTGACAACCTCCACAAGAACATACGCACTTTGGCCGGGACTGCCATCTTCCACAAAGTTTTCCATGATCCTTCATCGGCACGAGCACTTGATGATCCCGCGGATCCTTCAAGCCACGCTTCTCTTCTGTGTCTTGTCGCAACGAGCATATTATATGCCGAACGTACTGAGAATTGGCCACTTCGGTCATGTGCCTAGCTCCAAAAATCCTGCATGTTCATGGTACAAAGTGGGATGCCTGAAATTACCGTCGCATCAAAGGTCATGAAAGTGGCATTCAGAAGTGGTAAATTCCATGTGGCATTTGTTGCATTGATGAGTTCTGAAACCATGACCGGGGGGTGAGCAGATATGCATCCGTATGGCCTCATCATCTCCTCGCGAGGTAGCCAGTTATCCTCCCAGATTTTCGTGCTATTACCATTGCCAATACACCTTATCAGCCCTTGTTTCAAAGTTTCCCGTCCTTCAATGATGGCCCTCCATATCTGGCTTGGGTGATTCCCTAAAGTCTCGTGCAGAATTGATGTGTTTGGGAAGTAAACACTTTTCAATATTCTCGCACTCAGCGACCCGGGATCCTGTAGCAAGCGACATGCTTGTCTAGCCAACATTGCCAAATTAAATAGCTCGAAATCTTTGAATCCCAAGCCTCCCATACTTTTTGGTTGTGTCATTGCCTTCCACGATACCCAATGTGGTTTGCGTTGCCCATTTGTGCTCCCCCAACAAAATTTTCTTATTAGCATATTTAGGTGTTCACAAAGGCCCCTGGGTAGCTTAAAACATGACATGGATAACACAGGCACAACTTGAGCCACCGACTTGACAAGAACTTCCTTCCCCGCTGTTGACATGGTCCTCTCTATCCAACCCTAAATTTTGCTCCACACCTATCTTTCAAATATCTGAATGCACCATTTTTTGGGCTTCCAACATCATATGGCATACCCAAATATTTCTCACTAAAGTTTCGTTCGGGACATTCAGGATGGCTTTTATCTCAGCCCGAATATTGTCAGGAACTCCTTTGCTAAAAAATATGGAAGATTTTGCATGATTAATGCGCTGACCTATCGCCTGGCTATAAATCTCTAGCAGCTGGTTCACCTCGGTAGCACCCACACCGTTTGCCTTGAAGAACAGCAGGTTGTCATCAGCGAATAGGAGGTGGTTCACTTGTGGTGCCGTAGGCGCCACCTGTACTCCACTCAAGTTGGATGGCTCACTTTTTGATTTTAGGAGGCATGAAAGGCCCTCTGCTGCTAACAAGAACAAGTATGGAGATATCGGGTCCCCTTGCCGGATCCCACGCGATGGCGTGAACTGTTGAAGCTTTTTCCCATTAAACATGACTGAGAATTGTACCGAAGTAACCAGGCCCATCACAATATCCACCCATTTGCTATTGAACCCCAGTTTAAGCATTATGGCCTCGAGGTAAGTCCACTCGACCCTGTCATATGCCTTCGTCATGTCCAGCTTCAAGGCACAAGATTGATGCTTTTTTGCCCTGTCCCTCTTCATAAAATGCAGACATTCATAAGCAGTTATTATGTTGTCGGTAATTAATCTGCCTGGGGCAAATGCTGACTGCTCCTCAGAAATTATATCTGGCAATATTTGTTTCAGTCTGTTGGAGATGACTTTCGAGGCAATCTTATAGAGTATATTGCACAAACTAATTGGACGGAACTGTGATAGAAGTGTGGGATTTTTTTACCTTTGGAATCGGAACTAGAATGGTATCATTTATGCATGCCGCTGATTCCGTTTCCTCTACGATCTTGAGAACCACCTTCGTCACATCATCCCCACATACATCCCAGTGTCGCTGGAAAAAGTGGGCTAGGAAACCGTCCGGACCCGGAGCCTTGATGGAAAACATTTGAAACAATGCTTGCTTGACCTCTTGCTGAGTATACGGTGCATTGAGGATATCATTCATAGCTGGTGTTACCTTAGTTGGCACCGTATCCAGAACTTGATCCATGTCATAGGTCCCTTCGGAGGTGTATAGGTTTTTATAAAAATATGTGGCCATAGCCTCCATCTCCTTGCTATCCTCAGTAACCTGCCCGTCCTTCCGCTGAAGGGATTTAATTTGGTTTTTACGGCGACGGCGGCTTGCTCTCAGGTGAAAAAATAAGTATTTTTATCACCATGGATTAGCCAGGCCAGGCGCGCCCTCTGACGCCAGAGCATCTCCTTTCGATGGAAGAGTTCAATTAATCTGTTTGCAATCTTTGTCTCCTCCCGCGTTGGTCCCGATCTGCTTGGGACAGAGCGCAGGTGCTCAAGCGCCGTTTTCAACTGGTGGATCTCAGCTTTAACAGAACCAAACTGAGTACGGTCCAGTCCGTCAAATCCCCCGCCAGGTCGCCCAGTTTGGCATGCGGCGACTCGACAGAATCTGTCTCCTGCATGCACCACCTATTGCTCACTGTCGTGAATAGAGAAGCACCTCACGTAGTGTGAGTAGAATAGGGATATGATCTGAGCCTGCTGCATTCTTGTGACTTAGAGCCAGCTGCATTCTGGTGACTTATACACGGATGAGACTGGACAGGTGTCTAGTTAATTCTAGCAAAGTTGCGTTTGACCCCAGCCCACCAGCTAATTGTCCAATTGTTCAGTCTCAGCCCATATACACGGAGTGGTCCATGTCATTGCCATTTGAAGCTAGTACATCCATCAAAGTTGCGTTTGACCCCAGCCCACCAGCTAATTGTCCAATTGTTCAGTCTCAGCCCATACCATCCGTAAATTCTAGCAAAAATAAAAAAAGTTATCATGGCGTACAGCTCCAGCACACAAGGCCCAATGCATAAGACGTGGCTTAGCCGCTTAGGCTTGGGAGCTCCTGGTCAGCGCCATCGGCGCCAACTAGGGGTTCCGGCCCAAAACAAGGGCGCTTCGAATAGGAAAGTATATAAAAGAAAAATTAGCGCGCACAAGAAGACTCGAACTAGGTACCTACCGTCTCGTGCTAAAACCCGCTAACCACTCGGCCACTATATCTATGCGGTAGGTTGTACCATTTTCATTCTTTTCTAGTTTCTTCTTTCCTTCTTTCCTTTTTTCCACTATTCTTTTTCTTTTTTCTTTTCTTTATTCCTTATATGATTAAAAAATCAAATTCGTGAACTCTTTTCAAATCGATGAACTTTTTACAAATCTGATGAAATTTGAGCAAGTTCACATATTTAAAAAAAGTTCATCGGATTTGAAAAAGTTTGCTGAATTTGAAGAAAAGTTCATCACATTTGAAAAAAGTACATAACTTTTGAAAAAAAAATCATCAAACTTGAAAAAAGTTCATCAAATTTGAAAAAAAAGTCCATCAAATAAGTTCATCGATTTTGAAAAAAAATCATCATTTTTAAAAAAGTTCACGGATTGTATAAAAAATCATCGAGCCAGGAAGAAGAAAAGGAAAAAAGAAAAAACATAAATGGAAAACAAAAAAAAACAAATAACAAAAACGAAAAACGGAAAAGGAAAAAGGAAATAAGAAAAGACGCAAAAGTATGCTAGTCAACAGATCGGCGTGAGGTGGTGTGGTGGTTACTACCTTCTAACTCGAAGAGGAGATCGTGAGTTCGATACATACCTGGCCAAACGGGCCGGCCCGGCACGGCACAGCCCAGCCTGTGCTAATCGTGCCTGGCCCGGCACGGCCCGTCGTGGCACGTTTAATAGCCGGGCCGGGCCGGCCCACGGGCGCTGCTCCTTGGCCCAGGCACGGCCTGATTAGTAAATGGGCCGGCCTGATGGCCCGTTTAGCACGCTAGGCTGCATATTTTCAACCCGCTGGGCTGGTTTTTAGGCCTATTGGGCTATATTTTACGTATATATTTAAAAAAATTCTAGAATATATATATAAAAAATAAACGGGTCATGTCGTGCCGGCCCGCGTGCCCAGGCTCCAGGCCCAGGCACGGCCTAAGGCGTGCCGCGTGCCGGGCACGGCCCGTTTAGCCCGTGCCGTGCCTGGCCCATGGCGGGCTGTGCTAGCGTGCTCGCGGGCTGGCCTGTTTGGCCCGGTCCATTTGGCCAGCTATATTTCGATACCACGGGGCGCTGCTCCTTTTTTGTTTCTTCAAAACGGAAAGGAGAAAAAGATAAGATGGGGTGCTGCTCCCTTTTGTTTCTTCAAAACGGAAAGGAGAAAAAGATAAGATTGGCCGGCAGGCGCTACAGGCGCCCGTTTGCATAAACACACATTAACGGACGCCTGCAGCACCAAATAGGATTTCCCCTTAGGCTTACACTCTTTACACACGTACACGTTGACATTTGGTCTCCAAATTCTGTAGATGTACTTGAAGTCATGAACAGCCAGCCGACACATGCCTTTTCGTCTCTTCGCTATCGTCAGGTCGCCGTCTCATCGCCTTTGCCTATTCTTTTCCCCACCCCAACTCTCCATCCCTAATCCCCAATTTCCAACGGCGACAAACAAGGCGATCCCTAATCTCCAAGGGTGATGACGGCCGCCGCCGCCGCATAATCTTTAATCTCCTTGAGTGTTGGTTGCCCACTTGGCACATGCCCTCCTCGTCGGCAGTTCTGAAGCAGGTACGCCCAGGTCCCTGGGTACGCTAATATCTTTCTCTGTTTCTCTTGGTCTCACGCACCAACAACTCATTCTCTCCGGATGGCTAATTACTAAGTTTGGGTTTATGTTTTTGTTGCAGCTAGGAGGCTAGGACTAGAAGGATATGGACAGATTTCTGCTGAAACGAATGGCACGAGAGACTGATCTGGCAGGGACTTCAAGGCTAGTTAGACTAAGGCAAGATCACACATCAAATATTGGTACTACTACTATTATGACACCAATTATATCATTGGCTCATTGCATATTTTCGCTCTTTATCTTGCCCTTCACCCTTGCCTACGGGCGGACTGTAACACCATGATCATCTTTTAATAAAACTCCTATATTCGACGCAAAGAAAATGTTACCCTTGGATGTTATTTCTATTGTGTTATAGTGGGCATATTTTTGGTTTTTCCTCTTTATATTGCTCTCAGCGTGAGTCACGCCATAGCTTGTGTTTTAGTGGCCATTGGTTGACCCCAGTGACCATTTTCTCTAGCTTTGTCCCTGCCACATCTGGAGGTAGCCCCGCGGCGATCCAGGCTTCACACCTAGCCCGGATCTGCTCAAGGAGCCCGAGCCGGCGCTCCGGCGTCAGAAATGGCTCGCTCCTCACCCAGCGGCGTGGGGGGCATGGCTACTAGGTGGACGGGTGGAGTTGAAAGTGGCGGCGGCGACGGACAGGAGGAGGAAAATGTGGATGGATGTTAGGGTTTCGGTGCCGCCGGTCGACTTAAATATCCGGTCAATGCACTACATGGCCTGCCGGAGCTGAGCCATACGGCGCCATCAGTCCGACGGAGAAGACGGGCTTTGGACCGCCGGGTTTGAGGGCGTTTCCGGCTGGGACCCCTTCGTTAGTTCGACGTGGCGGGCGTGCCGGGGAGCTCCATATCCGCCCCATATTTGAGCTAGATATGGGGTGCCGATCAGCCCGGACGTTTGAGGCCCGTTTGAGACGTCCGTCTGGGTGAAAAAACATGACCGGTTAGTGACCGGGTGGCCTGCCCGGACGTATGAGGTGGGTTTGAGTCTGGATGTTCTTATCGTTTCAGGGATTAAAATTTCAGTTTGCTAGGCGAAGTGTCGATGAAGCTGCTCATAGGTGTGGGAGGGCGGCACTAGACCTATAGATTCACATTCAATGTTCCTTATGTAGTCCCTGACTCTGATTGCTCCTATGCAGTCATGATATATATCCGCCTGATAATTAATAAAATGACTTTCAATATGCACGAAACCTTGATTTGATGGTACCTTTGAGCGAACGAATCATTCCCCTTAGTAGGGAGGAACGAGCCAGCAGATTTTTTGAGAGATAGAATATATTAATATCATGAAGATATCAATTACACCCGTTCTTTGTAACAACAAAATGCCCAAGATATTAAGGATACACACAACCAAAAAAGAAAATAAAAAGAAAAGAAGGGAAAAGCCCAACCACAGTGATTAGTCACTAGCAACAACAACCCTCTAACCATCATCAAAGACAACACCTAATTTACAAAAGAGGTTCTTCAAAAGCAACGCCTCCAAAAAGAAAACAATGCACAAGCGTTGTCGTTGCTCGATCGAAGATCTTCAGTTTTCACCCTAGAGAAAGTCTGAGTTCACCGAAAAAACAATGCCTTCAACAAGGCCATTGCCAGGTACAACCAATGAGCTCGGGAGTGAACAGTAACACAATTTGAAATAGAAAACAAATTCAAATGTTTTTGTGGTGAAAGATGTTTGAGTGGTGATGTCCGTGCCAAATTTGGAGAAGTTTGAACATTCGAGGAGCTCATGAAAAAAAACAAATTTAGGTATGAGAGAAACATTTGAAAAACAACACTGTTCACGCCTGGATTTGTCCTTTTTCTGTGAGCTACTCGAATGTCCAAACATCACCAAATTTTGCACGAACATCACACACATGCACATCTTGCATGCAATTTTTTTCTACTTTAAATTGTGTTACTGTTCACTGGGCTTAGTTGAGCCCGGGCACTGAGTTGGATTTTCGGGAACGAGGGAACAAAAACGTTCGCTACACAACACCCCAAGCATGAACTAATTGGGTTTCATATGAGCCAATCTACATCCTTCTCTACTGGGCCTTTTTGTGTTCAACCCCACCAGACTATAGGCTTTTTTTACCCTGTGAGTGTAGAACAACTTTTCTACAGTATTTTCATTAAATCATAAATATGTACAGACAACAATACAAGAAAAGTTCACCCAATACTAGTTCTAGGAAACATGAAAGTTAAATTACAAATTCTGTGCTATCCAGAGTTCAATCTGATCTGCTTTGCCTTGCTTGGCTCAAAGCTTGGTGTTCTGGAGTCCTTCTTTCAGATAGTATTTCCACGAGTTTAGTTGTTGAGCTGTTGTTCTTAAGATTTTATCGTTCTTGACCATCCAGATACTCCAACATCCCATGATAATGGTCTCCATAGCAATGTCTTTTGGAAGTCTATTCAAAGTGAGATGAATCTCATCGTAAGCAGAGATGCCTCTTTGTTTTGTTGGGAGAAGGTGGAACCAACAACTGAGAGAAAATGGGCAATTCCAGAATAGGTGGATCAAAGTCTCTTATGTGGAATCATCACATAAAGCACAAGTATAGCTCTCCAAGTACATGCTTATGTGATGCAGTAAGTTCATGGTACTCACTCTATCATGTGTTGGGGAACGCAGTATTTCAAAAAATTTACCTACCATCACGCAAGATCTATCTATGTGATGCATAGCAACGAGCGGGAGAGTGTGTCCACGTACCCTCGTAGACCGAAAGCGGAAGCGTTTAGTAACGCGGTTGATGTAGTCGAACGTCTTCGCGATCCAACCGATCAAGTACCGAACGCACGGCACCTCCATGATCTGCACACGTTCAGCTCGGTGACGTCCCACGAACTCTAGATCCAGCTGAGGTCGAGGGAGAGTTTCGTCAGCACGACGGCGTGATGACGGTGAAGATGAAGTTACCGACGCAGGGCTTCGCCTAAGCACTACAACGATATGACCGAGGTGGAAATCAGTGGAGGGGGCACCGCGCACGGCTAAGATCAACTTGTGTGTCTATGGGGTGCCCCCCTCCCCCGTATATAAATGAGGGGAGGAGGGGGCCGGACGGCCTCATGGTGCGCCCCCAAGGGGGGGAATCCTACTCCTACTAGGAGTAGGTTTCCCCCCTTTCCTAGTCCAACTAGGAGGGGGAAGGAAGGGAAGAGGGAGAGAAAGGAAAGGAAAGGAAAGGGGGGCCGGCCCCCTTCCCAATTCGGATTGGGCTAGGGGGGCGCGCCCCACCTCTTGGCCGCCTCCTCCTCTCTTCCACTAAAGCCCATGTAGGCCCATTAAGCCCCCGAGGGGTTCCGGTAACCCCCCGATACTTCGGAAAATGCCCGAACCTATACGAAACCTTTCCGGTGTCCAAACATAACCTTCCAATATATCAATATTCATGTCTCGACCATTTCGAGACTCCTCGTCATGTCCGTGATCACATCCGGGACTCTGGACAACCTTTGGTACATCAAAACACATAAACTCATAATACCGATCGTCATCGAACGTTAAGAGTGCGGACCCTACGGGTTCGAGAACTATGTAGACATGATCGAGACTCATCTCCGGTCAATAACCAATAGCGGAACCTGGATGCTCATATTGGCTCCCACATATTCTACGAAGATATTTATCGGTTAAACCGCATAACAACATACATTGTTCCCTTTGTCATCGGTATGTTACTTGCCCAAGATTCGATCGTCGGTATCACTATACCTAGTTCAATCTCGTTACCGGCAAGTCTGTTTACTCGTTCTGTAATGCATCACCCCGTAACTAACTCATTAGTCACATTGCTTGCAAGGCTTATAGTGATGTGCATTACCGAGAGGGCCCAGAGATACCTCTCCGACAATCGGAGTGACAAATCCTAATCTCGATCTATGCCAACTCAACAAACACCATCGGAGACACCTGTAGAGCATATTTATAATCGCCCAGTTACGTTGTGTTGTTTGATAGCACACTAAGTGTTCCTCTGGTATTCGGGAGTTGCATAATCTCATAGTCATAGGAACACGTATAAGTCATGAAGAAAGCAATAGCAACAAACTAAACGATCATAGTGCTAAGCTAATGGATGGGTCATGTCAATCACATCATTCTCTAATGATGTGATCCCGTTAATCAAATGACAACTCATGTCTATGGCTAGGAAACTTAACCATCTTTGATTAACGAGCTAGTCAAGTAGAGGCATACTAGTGACACTCTGTTTGTCTATGTATTCACACATGTACTAAGTTTCCGGTTAATACAATTCTAGCATGAATAATAAACATTTATCATGATATAAGGAAATATAAATAACAACTTTATTATTGCCTCTAGGGAATATTTCCTTCAGTCTCCCACCTTCACTAGAGTCAGTAATCTAGATTACACAGTAATGATTCTAACACCCATGGAGTCTTGGTGCTGATCATGTTTTGCTCGTGAGAGAGGCTTAGTCAACGGGTCTGCAACATTCAGATTATGTATCTTGCAAATCTCTATGTCTCCCTCCTTGACTTGATCGCGGATGGAATTGAAGCGTCTCTTGATGTTCTTGGTTCTCTTGTGAGATCTGGATTCCTTTGCCAAGGCAATTGCACCAGTATTGTCACAAAAGATTTTCATTGGACCCGATGCACTAGGTATGACACCTAGATCGGATATGAACTCCTTCATCCAGACTCCTTCATTTGCTGCTTCCGAAGCAGCTATGTACTCCGCTTCACACGTAGATCGTGCCACGACACTTTTCTTAGAACTGCACCAACTGACAGCTCCACCGTTCAATATAAATACGTATCCAGTTTGTGACTTAGAGTCATCCGGATTAGTGTCACAGCTTGCATCAACGTAACCATTTACGACAAGCTCTTTGTCACCTCCATAAACGAGAAACATATCCTTAGTCCTTTTCAGGTATTTCAGGATGTTCTTGACCGCTGTCCAGTGATCTACTCCTGGATTACTTTGGTACCTATCGGTGGGAAACGACACCTATGGGATCACAAGAATCCCTACTATGGTTGCCGGGGTGCGGGGTTGCAAGAAGAGCAGGATTAGTAATCAGCACAAGGATCGTTTACCCAGGTTCGGGCCGCGAGGATGCGTAAAACCCTAGTCCTCCTTTGGTGGATGTATTGAGTGTTCTTGAGCCTTCCAACTAGCTACGGTCGCTGGGTCGTTCCAAAGAGTTGAATCCTCCTCCAGTACGCCATGGGCCTCCTTTTATAGTTGAAAGGGGCTGCCACAGTGGCACACAGGAGGTGGAAAGGTGTACAGTGTTACGAGCTTATCGCTCGTATTACAGGACAAGACGCATTTAATGCATCACTTAGGTGTCCCCTTGCTTCATTGGGGATGGGAACGAGGCCCGTCCCGTCCGTCGCCGCTCCTCCTTGCTTCGACACGCGCCCTGGTCAGCGATGCATGCGGCTCCATGTAGGCAGGCAGGCAGATGAGGTGGCGTGGTGGCAAAGTCTTCACGAAGATCTGCATGCCGCCACGCAGGCGCTTGATGACTTGGCCTGGGAGCTGCATGTTGCCACGCAGGTGCCTGCCCAGCTGGTTGGGCTGGCAGCTGCATGCAAACGGCGATGGAGACTTGGTTGGTGCGGGCCTGGAGGTGGCCCTGCTGGCGCCCTTGGCGAGGGCCTTGCCGGGTGGCCCGGCAAGGGCCTCGCCGTGGCGTGCTGTTGTCCCCGGCAAGGATCTTGCCAGGGGTCTTGTGGCTCCCCTCGGCAAGGATCTTGCCGAGGATCGTTGTCTTTTAATCCTCATCTGATCTTGAATATTTCTTGTCTTCACAAAGATCTGCGTGCCACCATGGAGGTGCCTCCCGAGCCCTGGCCCAACGTGGTTGATGGTGTTGGAGACCGTGGGCTCAAGGGTGGTGCGCTCCGCTGGTGTTGGACAAGCCGCCCCGACAAGGGCCTTGCTGGGGCCGCGGAGGCTACCCCGGCAAGGGTCTTGCCGGGGGAACCTGCTTCGTCTCTCTGCTCTTTTGTGGTCTCGGCCTTGGCGTTGCTCTAGCTGTCTTGGGCTTCGGTTTTACCCCGGTTCACCTCCCCTGTTCTGCTTGGTGCGGCCGTGGGCGCAGCTCCGACTGTCGGTGCACAGGTAAAGGGGTACAAAGGTGCGCCCCTTCTTTTGTACACTGACAGGAGCCCCGAGCCTGGGCCACACATAAGCGCGACACGTTGTTGGGCCTGGCCCAAAATGGTGCGCGGGCAGGAGGGGCGGTTTTTACCGCGGTAATTTTCCGTCTGCTGCGCTTCCCCACGACCCGCGTTGAATGCGCGACGTGGAGGGGTGCGCGTGACGTGGGCGGCATGCGTGGGGCGGTTCTCGCATGCATGCATCATATCATGGTAAAGAGGCGGCTCGCGCCTTCCCCGTGAAAAGAGGGAGGCATGGAGGCGCGGCTCATTTACTAGATGGACTCGGGTCGCAGTCTTTAAGGCGCCCACGCCCCATGATCACGGGGCGGGGAACAGTCACCTCACCCGTCTTTTCGACCCTGCATGCTCGCTTCATGCAGGTGTCGGGTTGTGGTGGCGGGAAACCGGGTCGTCGCTGATTGGGGCAGCGGGTTGGTCCTGATTCCCTGCGCCTCTGCCGGCTGGATTGGCTGAGCGGGGCGGCTGGGTCTCGACCCCGCCTCTTTATAAAGAGGGGAAGAGAGAGGGCGCCACCCCGCATTCTTCAGTATCCATCCCCCTTCATCTTTGCTTCTTTCTTCCATCTGCCATGGCGAGAGGAGGTTCTGGGCCTTCGATGGTGGCAGCGAGGGTCGCTGCTCGTCAGCGCATCCCTCCCTCCCTCGAGCCCGTGGCGGCGGAGCCAGCCACAAGAGGAAGGGGGAGGGGGCATGGCCGAGGTCGCCGCGGCGGTCGGGGGAGAGGGGCACGAGGTGGCACGGCGGTCGTGCCTCTGCCAGCGGTGCCTCCCGTGATGGAGGGTCACGTCGGGGACCGGCCCCGCGAGTTCTTCATCAGGCTGCACCGGCCACCGCGTCGTCGTCTCCGTCTCCCCACCCCCTTCGCAGCGGAGATGGAGCTCGATCCGCCCCAGACCTTCAGGTTGCACATGAGGGGCTGCGGGACCATCGGTACGCGAGTCGACGTTGACTTCTCCGCCCCTCATGTCATGTATCTCTGTCGCGGGTGGAAGACGTTTGCCCGCATCCATAGCCTGATGGTGGGGCTCGTCCTCTACTTCAAATTAATGGAGGGCGGCCTGCTATAAATACCCCCTCTCCCCTTCCTCACTTCTTTTACTCCGCTGGACCTCTCTCCAGCTCGAGCTTCTCAAACCCTAGCGCCGCCGCTACTTCATCATCGCCGGTGAGGAAGAGCTTCACTGCCTCGACCTCGTCGCCGCCGTACTCGCGCCGGCCGCGGAAATCTTCACTCCGCCGCCGCCGTAGCCGTCTTCCTCCGGCAAGTTAGGGCGTGGAAGATCTGCACAGACGAACTTCACTTCTCCACCTCATAGTTCGTCGTGTTCTTCATTCAGGGTAATTAAAAGTTACTTTTACTGCCCTCTTTGATTCAAATGATTCCTACAAAATCTTCAAAGGTGTTTATTCCTCAAATTTTTCACACACTAAACACCTCACATCTCATCTGTTCTTGATTCGTTTCTCTAAGCATCATTTCTTCAAGATTCCTCAATTGTGTGGATCTTCAATCTATACAACTCTGGAACCTAAGACAAAGAACGCTTAGTGAAATTCTTCAAGACTCATCTGGTCAAATTCCTCAAAACCTGTTCTTTTTGAAAAATCTTCTGAGAACGCACATGACCTCTCCAAATTCCTCGCAACTATACTCTATTCACAGGTACTCATGTCTGCTGCTGAATCACTAGGTTCTCATCAACTTAACTCATTTGCAGCGTTCCTCGAAGAAAAGTTGCATACTTCTTCAGAAAGTTCAATTGTTCAAATTCCTCAACTGAAGAAAATGGCTGATGGAAAGAAGCCACAGAAAGGAGGAAAGAGGCCTGAAATCAATACTGCCTTTGAAATCCCTGAGGACATTTATGCTGGGTACTGCACACCCCCTGAGGAAGATAAGAATCAGCGCAAGGTGCGCATTCAGAGGATAGAAAGGAGATTGGCAAAAGAGTGGAGGGAGTACAGGTATGTGACTCCAAAATACATGAAGAAATTCGCTGTTACTCCTCCATGCTCAAGACCACCATTGGCACCTGGCCAAGAGGCAGATCCCACTAGCATCAAGCGCGGTGAGGATTTTCCTGAAGAATGGGCCAAGCTCCAGGCCAAGTTGGCCAAACGGGCAAAAGATGCAGTGAAGAAATTCAACGAAGACTCTACTGCTGCTACTGCTGAGGCCTTTGTAAGGCCGAAGAAATCCATGGCAAAGAAGCCTGCGCACAAACCAAGTGCCTCTTCTTCAATGCCCTCACGGCCAATTTCCTTAGCTAAGCCCTCACGGCCAATTCCTCAAGCCGCTCCTGCTCCTCCAAAGTCCTCAGCTACTCCGCCCAAATCCTCAGCACCTGTGCATCTTGCCACGTGCCAAAGGACTACAGGCATCTCTATTGCCACAGGAGCTTCAGCTAGTTCCTCAGCTGCACCTAATTCTTCAACAGGACCCTCACTGCTGAAGACAAAGACCACTGCTGGACGAGGCTCTCGCCCAAGTCCTCACAAGAGGCAGGTCGCCTTCCAAGTGCCGTCTGAAGAAGACGAAGCTGATGATGAAGAACTTGCTGAAATCATCAGAGACAAGCAAGTCAGGGCCGCTAGAGCCAAGGGCACAAATGTGCCTCTACTTTTGGATCCAAAGTTGATCCTCAACTACGTTGACCTCTGGCACAAGGACCCAAACACTCCTATGCCTGACTTCAAGATGACTCCTGGTCAAAGTCATATGCTGACTGCCTTCATCCAAGAAGAAAAATGGAAATTTGAGAAGGCTAGGCAGCTCAAGAAAGCATAGTACAGGAAGGAGAAATTCCTGAAGAACAACGTTGTCTCTATGACAACTGATGAACTTGTGAAGATCCAGTCTGAAATCAAAGTCCTAAGCGATGATTTCAATGCTTACTATGCTGACTGGAAAGGAGCCAAGGTCAGGTTTGTTAAACTGACTAAGATGTTCACCTCAAATGTTGCAGCCCCATCGCAACAAGAAATTCCTCAGGCTGAAGCATCTGCTCAGCCAACTGAAGAACATGCCAGCACCGCTGATGAAAATCAGGCTGCTGAAGAAAATGTAAGTTCCAGGGCTGATGACTGCACTCCAGCCACTGATGAAATTGCCAGGGCACCCACTAGTGGTGTGCCTGAAGAAAATGAAGAGATCAGGGCAACTGCATCCGTTGTGCCTGAAGAAAATCAACCACATTCCTCTGCTCCTCCTGTGCCTACTCCAACTCCAATCCTTCCATCTGCATCAGATGTGAAGAAGACCAAGGCTGTAGAGCGTGCAGCAGTGAAGAAAAGGAAAGCATCAACTCCTTCAGATTCTTCAGCGCCGAAGAAGATGAAGAAATTGACAAGCTCATATGCCAATCCAATTAATGATGTTCCAGTTTCCTCCATGCCATCAAAGGAAATCGTCCCTTTTGATGAAGAATATGTGATCCCTAGCGGATCTGATGAAGAAAATCCTTCTGCTGCTTCGTCAGAGCAGATGGATGAAGAAATTGAAGTGGACAAAATCCCTTCAACCCCCACAGTTTCCTCGCCTATGCCTCAGTTTACTGCTGAAGAGGCTGGCATTGAAGAAATGGAAGATGAAGATGTGGAAATTGGCTGTACCACACTAGTGATGATGATGACTTTTGGGAAAGTCAGCACCCCAATTCTCCACTCTTCACTCCATTGCAACAAATTCCTCAGTCCCCAGCAACTACAGTTCAAATGGGACCTGATGAAGCTCATGAAGACATTCCAGCCGCTAGTGCTGAAGAAAATGAAAATGAAAATTTGAAGAACCAGGCTGCCACTGAAGAGGAACCAGAAATTCCTCAGCCTGAAGAACCTGAGATTGCGATTCCTGAGGTCATCATGCAACTGACTGACACTCCACTGCCCAAGCCAAAGGATCCATTCTCAAGGAAGCAAAAATTCAAGGTTGATGATTTCTTCGGCGAGCACGTATTCTTCAGTGATTACAACCCCTATGACTCTGCTCGCATTCGGAAGAGGCGTTTTTGGACTACCAGCCAGGCAAATTTCTATTCCTCAGTGCTGTTCAACAAAGACAAAGTCTTCGATCATGAGCACATTCCTCACGTGGATATGGAATCTCTGTCGTGCTTCGGGCCAGTCCTCTGTGTTCTTTACAACGCTGGACTGTTAAATTTCTGCACTGATATATGTGATTGGAATGAGGAGCTCATTCTTCAATTTTATGCAACTCTGCACATCACTGGAGACTCTGAAGATGTGAATTCATGGGTGCTGGAATGGATGTCTGAAAATACTCACTACAAAGCACCAGCTACTGAATTGCTTCGTGCTTTGCCTCTCAGTCCTCCCCTTGAAGGTGCTTGTTGCGTCTACAATGAACCTGAGCTTATCGATCACTATATGCAAGTGCTGATGAAGCCTTTGAAGCCAGGTCAGGCCCCAAGAAAAAAATTCCTTGTGAAGGAATTGTTGTATGTGCCTCGGACTGTCTATCGCATTCTGACTAAGACATTGAGTCCTATCAAGGGCCACGACTCGAATGAAGAAGAAGTCATTGGCATCATGAAGAATCTGCTTTTCAACATCATTCATGGCGTTCCCGTCAACTTCCATGATTTCTTCATGAGGACTCTGGCCAATGTCGCAATGTCACCATTTGAGTTGAAGCCTTATGCACCGTGGATTATGAGATTCATTAGAACAAGGTCTTCACTCAACTACAAAGCTGATACACTGAATCATTGCAGCTACTTGCCCCCGACTGAAGTCCTCAAACGGACATTTTCCTCAACTGATGAAAAGGGCAAGGCTACTGCTATAATTGATGAAGGCATTCGTCCATTGGATGGTCAATTTCGCAAGGTTGCATCCTACTCCACCAATGATGACTCTGCCACCCATGAATCTGCCGCCAACGCACCCAAGCAAAATCCTCAAGGCACAGCACCCAGGGTGATGACTGACCGTGAGCTTCTCCTCAGTCTTCACCAGAAGGTTGATCGCAATCACAAATGGGTCAAGCGTCAGTTTGGTTCAATTCTTCACAACATGACTGCTACCCACAATGCAGTGAAGAAAAACCACTACTACCTTCATGAAACCCTCAACCGCACCTGGGTTGTCCTGTCGCACATGTATGGTGAAGAAGATCTGAAGAAAATGGGTCTCAAGGAAGATCTTGACTGGGCTGTACCTCCTCCGAAGAAGTACAAGAAGGTCAAGGTTCCTTCCTTGGTGGCCGGCTCCTATTCTTCATCACGTGACACTGATGAACATGAAGACTTGGACGACACTGCGGCAGGCCCTACTACAACAAACGACCCCAACAACGCTGACGCTCCTTCATCACCTTGATATTCTTCAGGGGGGTTAGTCCTCATTTTCGACCCTTTTGGTCATTTGATGACAAAGGGGGAGAAATTTGAGTTAGTCTTCAAGCGGGTCTATCTTATGGGCGTTTTTTTCTAAGTTACAACTCTCCTTCTTCTGATGACTTTGTTGGATCGAGTTGTAAACTTAAACTCTATGGTGGCTTGATACTTTTGTTGTTTCTTCTGCATGCTTATTCCTCGTTAATGTTATTAAATGCATGCTGAATTACATCAGTCACCATATTTCATCATGCATTTCAAATTCTTCATATATTATGTCAAATGCGTGTATGAATTACAAGATATAGGGGGAGATCTCCATGATTTTACTCTTCAAGTGTGCATTACTTCAAAAGCAAATTCCTCACTATGCACATCTTCAGGGGGAGTTCTTCTATATCTTGCAATCAAATTCCTCAATATCAGTATTTACACTTCATATGTTTATCCCCGTTGAAAACTTAACCTATATTGTCATCAATCACCAAAAAGGGGGAGATTGTAAGTGCATCTAGTGCCCCTTAGTGATTTTGGTGTATTGAAGACTTATAGGTTAAGGGACTAATGTGTTTATGAGTATACACAGGGCTATAAGTCTATGAGGAGTTTGATATTTACAGAGAAAGTCGACCCCTAAAAATGAAGTTCTTCGACTGAAGACTTTGGATTTCTGAAGACTTTTTGAAGACTTTGAAAGTGAAGAAATTGGTGTGACCTTGAAGACTTGGTATTCATTTGAGGAACATGAAGCGTGAAGACTTTTGTTTTCTTAGTTTCATTTTCCCTTTCTTGAGTCATAGGAAACACCATACTATTAAAGGGGGTCGAGGAAATACTAAGGAAAAAATTTCCATGTGATGCTCAACTCAAAATCCTACACCTACCAATCCCTTCGAGTGAAGCCATTGGAAATCTCGTACAGTTCAGTCATATTCTTCAGTGACAGAGACGAAGTTCTTCTGGTCTCTGAAGAATTTGTTCTGACTGAGGAGTTAGGAATTCGCCAGTGCGGATTGCCTACACAGTGAGGAACATGATAGCCCTGAGGAATTTGATACTCAAATTTCCGACCGTTGCTGTGTTATGCGCCAGCTGTCCCAAAATATCTACCCACCTAACGGTCATATCATTGAAGGGCATTTATGTCTTATCATGACGGGCTGCTCCCTAGGCTATAAATAGCCGCCCCCTACAACCACTAGCTGGTTGGCTGCTCCGAGAGAAACTGGCACTTGTCATTTGAGAGCATCCCATCCTCCGAGGACTTTGAGCGAAAATCATCAAGTGAGGAAAACCCAAACCCAAACACCTACAAACCCCAAGTGATTGAGCATCACTGAAGAGATTGATCCTGCGTGGATCCGACGCTTGTTACCTTTGAAGACTGTGCTTCTTCCAGACGGTTAGGCGTCATGGTCTAGAGCATCCAAGAGGAAATTGTGGATCGCCGAGTGACCGAGTTTGTGAAGGTTTGGAAGTCACCTGAAGACTTACCACGAGTGATTGGGCGAGGTCTGTGTGACCTTAGCTCAAGGAGAATACGGTGAGGACTGTGTGTCCGGGACTGTGTGTCCTCAGGTTTAAATACCTAGCCACTCCAACCAGACCTACAACTGAGACAGCAGTTGGAACTGGTCTACCAAATCATTGTCTTCACCAAGCTTACTGGTTCTATTTCCTCAACTCTTTCATTTCCTCATTATCGTGTTGTATGCTTGTTCATATCTGTGTTTGAAGACTTTGACTGAAGACTTACTCAATTTCCTCAGTTCAATTTCTTCAGTCTGTTTGTCTTCATCCTGTGTTATCCTGTGTTTACGCTTCTGTACTCTGTGCTTGTCTTCATTTCATCATGATGACTATGCTTGTGTTCTGCTATGCATACTTTTGAGTACTTATTCCGCTGCAAGTAGTTCTTCGCTAAGGAATTTCCTCACCCACAAATTCCTCAGTGAAGAATTCATAAAAATCGCCTATTCACCCCCCTCTAGTCGATATAACGCACTTTCACGTGTATCATGCTGGCGCTCAATAGTGGTTCGAGCATCTTCGTGAGCTCGTTCTCGAAGAACTTGGCGCTGGTCGCGGTGGGTCCGCGGGTCGGATGACGCTATAGAGATGTTATCACAAGCGTCGTCACGACGGGCCGATGCCCGTGGCGGCTGGCGAGGAGGAGGAGAGTGCACCGTGACCGCAGCACCCCCGGTCCTCCCAGCGCTGGCATGTGGTGGCTCGGTGAAGCGCCGGCCCAAGGGTCCCGCCGGTCGCGGATCGTCTTTGTTGGCGACGGCGACGAGGCTCCGGATGGTGGCCCTCCACTCGTCGAGCTTCTCCGCAGCAGGAGGGAAGTCGAGGAGCAGCTGCGCGCGCGCCAAAGCTTCTGCTGGCGTGGGTGGCGACGACAGCTGTGTGGACCGCGGCGCGCTTCGACTTCTAACCACGTTATAAGGAGCTCCATCACGATCCAGTGGCTGTGCGCCATTTTCGCCAGCACTTCGGCGGGCATGCTGAACTCCTTCATCCCGCGGACGACGCACAGGGTTCTTCCCACGGCGGTGCCCAGGGTCACCGGCGTGGTGATGCTGCTCGTCGCGCACACCATGGGAAGAGCGCGCAGTGCTCGCCGGCGTGGGCATCTTGGAGGTTGCTGCGCCGCTCGCGGGTGGCACAACGACACTCCTGGAGGGCCCCGCGCCGCCCGTGGGGGGCCCAACCCCATCTTTAGACTTGGTGATGTGCGGCACGTCGCCTGGCGCGCGAACGGCGCCACTCGCCAGGCTCTGACTGCCAGGGCGATGCTGGTGCTCGCAGACCGCGGCTTGGGTTCTGTCCGCGGCCGGGCCGCTGCTCGCCCGTACTGGCACGGGCCGTTCGGCCCCCGACGAGCCGATCGCCGTGGCCGTCTTCTTCTTGGGAGCCATGGCGATGAAGAAACGCTGGGCTAACTACTAGACCAGATTCTCACAATTGCGCAGCCCCCTACCTGGCGCGCCAAAGATGTCGGTGGGAAATGACACCTATGGGATCACAAGAATCCCTACTACGGTTGCCGGGGAGCGGGGTTGCAAGAAGAGCAGGATTAGTAATCAGCACAAGGATCGTTTATCCAGGTTCGGGCCGGGAGGATGCGTAAAACCCTAGTCCTGCTTTGGTGGATATATTGAGTGTTCTTGAGCCTTCCAACTAGCTATGGTCGCTGGGTCGTTCCATAGAGCCGAATCCTCCTCCAGTACGCCATGGGCCTCCTTTTATAGTTGAAAGGGGCTGCCACAGTGGCACACAGGAGGTGGAAAGGCGTATAGTGCTACGAGCTTATCGCTCGTATTACAGGACAAGACGCATTTAATGCATCGCTTAGGTGTCCCCTTGCTTTGTTGGGGACGGGAACGAGGCCCGTCCCGTCCGTCGCTGCTCCTCCTTGCTTCGACACGCGCCCTGGTCAGCGATGCATGCGGCGCCATGTAGGCAGGCAGGCAGCTGAGGTGGCGTGGTGGCAAAGTCTTCACGAAGATCTGCATGCCGCCATGCAGGCGCTTGACGAGTTGGCCTGGGAGCTGCATGTTGCCACGCAGGTGCCTGCCCAGCTGGTTGGGCTGGCAGCTGCATGCGAACGGCGGTGGATACTTGGCTGGTGCGGGCCTAGAGGTGGCCCTGCTGGCGCCCTTGGCGAGGGCCTTGCTGGGTGGCCCGGCAAGGGCCTCGCCGTGGCGTGCTGTTGTCCCCGGCAAGGATCTTGCCGGGGGTCTTGTGGCTCCCCTCGACAAGGATCTTGCCGAGGATCGTTGTCTTTTTATCCTCATCTGATCTTGTATATTCCTTGTCTTCACAAAGATCTGTGTGCCACTATGGAGGTGCCTCCTGAGCCCTGGCCCAACGTGGTTGATGGTGTTGGAGACCGTGGGCTCAAGGGTGGTGCGCTCCGCTGGTGTTGGACGAGCCACCCCGACAAGGGCCTTGCCGGGGCCGCGGAGGCTGCCCCGGCAAGGGTCTTGCCGGGGGAACCTGCTTCGTCTCTCTGCTCTTTTGTGGTCTCGGCCTTGGCGTTGCTCTGGCTGTCTTGGGCTTCGGTTTTACCCCGGTTCACCTCCCCTGTTCTGCTTGGTGCGGCCGTGGGCTCGGCTCCGACTGTCCGTGCACAGGTAAAGGGGTACAAAGGTGCGCCCCTTCTTTTGTACACTGACAGTACCTCCCTGCTAAACTAATAGCAAGGCACACATCAGGTCTAGTACACAGCATTGCATACATGATAAAACCTATGGCTGAAGCATAGGGAGTGACTTTCATTTTCTCTCTATCTTCTGCAGTGGTCGGGCATTGAGTCTGACTCAACTTCACACCTTGTAACACAGGCAAGAACCCTTTCTTTGCTTGATCCATTTTGAACTTCTTCAAAACTTTATCAAGGTATGTGCTTTGTGAAAGTCCAATTAAGCGTCTTGATCTATCTCTATAGATCTTGATGCCCAATATAAGCAGCTTCACCGAGGTCTTTCATTGAAAAACTCTTGTTCAAGTATCCTTTTATGCTATCCAGAAATTCTATATCATTTCCAATCAACAATATGTCATCCACATATAATATTAGAAATGCTATAGAGCTCCCACTCACTTTCTTATAAATACAGGCTTCTCCAAAAGTCTGTATAAAACTGTATGCTTTGATCACACTATCAAAACGTTTATTCCAACTCCGAGATGCTAGCACCAGTCCATAAATGGATTGCTGGAGCTTGAACACTTTGTTAGCATCCTTTGGATCGATAAAACCTTCTGGTTGCATCATATACAACTCTTCTTCCAGAAATCCATTCAGGAATGCAGTTTTTACATCCATTTGCCAAATTTCATAATCATAAAATGCGGCAATTGCTAACATGATTCGGACGGACTTAAGCATCGCTACGGGTGAGAAGGTCTCATCGTAGTCAACTCCTTGAACTCGTCGAAAACCTTTCGCAACAAGTCGAGCTTTGTAGACAGTAACATTACCGTCAGCGTCAGTCTTCTTCTTGAAGATCCATTTATTCTCTATCGCTTGCCGATCATCGGGCAAGTCAACCAAAGTCCACACTTTGTTCTCATACATGGATCCCATCTCAAATTTCATGGCCTCAAGCCATTTCGTGGAATCTGGGCTCATCATCGCTTCCTCATAGTTCTTAGGTTCGTCATGGTCAAGTAACATGACCTCCAGAACAGGATTACGGTACCACTCTGGTGTGGATCTTACTCTGGTTGACCTACGAGGTTCGGTAGTAACTTGATCTGAAGTTACATGATCATCATCATTAGCTTCCTCACTAATTGGTGTAGGAATCATAGGAACTAATTTCTATGATGAACTACTTTCCAATAAGGGAGTAGGTACAGTTACCTCATCAAGTTCTACTTTCCTCCCACTCACTTCTTTCGAGAGAAACTCCTTCTCTAGAAAGGATCCATTCTTAGCAATGAATATCTTGCCTTCGGATCTGTGATAGAAGGTGTACCCAACAGTCTCTTTTGGGTATCCTATGAAGACACATTTCTCCAATTTGGGTTCGAGCTTATCAGGTTGAAGCTTTTTCACATAAGCATCGCAGCCCCAAACTTTAAGAAACGGCAACTTGGGTTTCTTGCCAAACCACAGTTCATAAGGTGTCATCTCAACGGATTTAGATGGTGCCCTATTTAACATGAATGTAGCCGTCTCTAAAGCATAACCCCAAAACGATGACGGTAAATCAGTAAGAGACATCATAGATCGCACCATATCTAATAAAGTGCAGTTACGATGTTCGGACACACCATTACGCTGTGGTGTTCCGGGTGGCGTGAGTTGTGAAACTATTCTGCATTGTTTCAAATGAAGACCAAACTCGTAACTCAAATATTCTCCTCCATGATCAGATCACAGAAACTTTACTTTCTTGTTACGATGGTTTTCCACTTCACTCTGAAATTTTTGAACTTTTCAAATGTTTCAGACTTATGTTTCATCAAGTAGATATACCCATATCTGCTTAAATCATCTGTGAAGGTCAGAAAATAATGATACCCGCCGCGAGCCTCAATATTCATAGGACCGCATACATCAGTATGCATTATTTCCAATAAATCGGTTGCTCGCTCCATTGTTCCGGAGAATGGAGTTTTAGTCATCTTGCCCATGAGGCATGGTTCGCAAGTACCAAGTGATTCCAAAAGTCCATTAGTATGGAGTTTCTTCATGCGCTTTACACCAATATGACCCAAACGGCAGTGCCACAAATAAGTTGCGCTATCATTATCAACTCTGCATCTTTTGGCTTCAATATTATGAATATGTGTATCACTACTATCGAGATTCAACAAAAATAGACCACTCTTCAAGGGTGCATGACCATAAAAGATATTACTCATATAAATAGAACAACCATTATTCTCAGTTTTAAATGAATAACCGTCTCGCATCAAACAAGATCCAGATATAATGTTCATGCTTAACGCTGGCACCAAATAACAATTATTCAGGTCTAAAACTAATCCCGAAGGTAGATGTAGAGGTAGCGTGCCGACGGCGATCACATCGACTTTGGAACCATTTCCCACGCGCATCATCACCTCGTCCTTAGCCAATATTCGCTTAATCCGTGGTCCCTGTTTCGAGTTGCAAATATTATCAACAGAGCCAGTATCAAATACCCAGGCACTACTGCGAGCATTAGTAAGGTACACATCAATAACATGTATATCACATATACCTTTGTTCACTTTGCCATCCTTCTTATCCGCCAAATACTTGGGGCAGTTCCGCTTCCAGTGACCAGTCCCTTTGCAGTAGAAGCACTCAGTCTCAGGCTTAGGTCCAGACTTGGGCTTCTTCACTTGAGCAGCAACTTGCTTGCCGTTCTTCTTGAAGTTCCCCTTCTTCCCTTTACCCTTCTTCTTGAAACTGGTGGTCTTGTTGACCATCAACACTTCATGCTCCTTCTTGATTTCTACCTCCGCAGCCTTTAGCATTGCGAAGAGCTCGGGAATTGTCTTATCCATCCCTTGCATATTATAGTTCATCACGAAGCTTTTGTAGCTTGGTGGCAGTGATTGAAGAACTCTGTCAATGAGACTATCAACCAGAAGATTAACTCCCAGCCGAGTCAAGTGATTATGATACCCAGACATTTTGAGTATATGTTCACTGACAGAACTATTCTCCTCCATTTTACAGCTGTAGAACTTATTGGAGACTTCATATATCTCAATCCGGGCATTTGTTTGAAATATTAACTTCAACTCCTGGAACATCTCATATGCTCCATGACGTTCAAAACATTGTTGAAGTCCCAGTTTTAAGCCGTAAAGCATGGCACACAGAACTATCGAGTAGTCATCAGCTTTGCTCTGCCAGGCGTTCACAACGTCCGGCGTTGCTCCTGCAGCGGGCCTTGCACCTAGCGGTGCTTCCATGACGTAATTCTTCTGTGCAACAATGAGAATAATCCTCAAGTTACGGACCTAGTCCGTGTAGTTGCTACCATCATCTTTCAACTTAGCTTTCTCTAGGAACGCATTAAAATTCAAAGGAACAGTAGCACGGGCCATTGATCTACAACAACATCGGCATGGAAAATACTATCAGGTACTAAGTTGATGATAAATTAAAGTTTAATTAATCATGTTACTTAAGAACTCCCACTTAGATAGACATCCCTCTAATCATCTAAGTGATCACGTGATCCAAATCAACTAAACCATGTCCGATCATCATGTGAGATGGAGTAGTTTTCAATGGTGAACATCACTATGTTGATCATATCTACTATATGATTCACGCTCGACCTTTCGGTCTCAGTGTTCCGAGGCCATATCTGCATATGCTAGGCTCGTCAAGTTTAACCCGAGTATTCTGCGCGTGCAAAACTGGCTTGCACCCGTTGTATGTGAACGTAGAGCTTATCACACCCGATTATCACGTGGTGTCTCGGCACGACAAACTGTAGCAACGGTGCATACTCAGGGAGAACACTTGTACCTTGAAATTTAGTGAGAGATCATCTTATAATGCTACCACCGAACTAAGCAAAATAAGATGCATAGAGGATAAACATCACATGCAATCAATATAAGTGATATGATATGGCCATCATCATCTTGTGCCTTTGATCTCCATCTCCAAAACACCGTCATGATCACCATCGTCACCGGCTTGACACCTTGGTCTCCATCGAAGCATCGTTGCGTCTCGCCAACTATTGCTTCTACGACAATCGCTACCGCTTAGTGATAAAGTAAAGCAATTACATGGCGATTGCATTTCATACAATAAAGCGACAACCATAAGGATCCTGCCAGTTGCTGATAACTTTTACAAAACATGATCATCTCATACAACAATTTATATATCATCACGTCTTGACCATATCACATCACAACATGCCCTGCAAAAACAAGTTAGACGTTCTCTACTTTGTTGTTGCAAGTTTTACGTGGCTGCTACGGGCTTAGCAAGAACCGTTCTTACCTACGCATCAAAACCACAACGATTTTTCGTCAAGTGTGTTGTTTTAACCTTCAACAAGGACCGGGCGTAGTCACACTCGATTCAACTAAAATTGGAGAAACAGACACCCACTAGCCACCTGTGTGTGAAGCACGGCGGTAGAACCAGTCTCATGAATGCGGTCATGTAATGTCGGTCTGGGCCGTTTCATCCAACAATACCGCCGAATCAAAGTATGACATGCTGGTAAGAAGTATGACTATTATCGCCCACAACTCTTTGTGTTCTACTCGTGCATATAACATCTACGCATAGACCTGGCTCGGATGCCACTGTTGGGGAATGCAGTATTTCAAAAAATTTACCTACAATCACGCAAGATCTATCTATGTGATGCATAGCAACGAGCGGGAGAGTGTGTACATGTACCCTCGTAGACCGAAAGTGGAAGCGTGTAGTAACACGGTTGATGTAGTCGAACGTCTTCGCGATCCAACCGATCAAGTACCGAACGCACGGCACCTCCGCGATCTACACACGTTCAGCTCGGTGACGTCCCACGAACTCTAGATCCTACTGAGGTCGAGGGAGAGTTTCGTTAGCATGACGGCGTGATGACGGTGATGACGAAGTTACCGACGCAGGGCTTTGCCTAAGCACTACAACGATATGACCGAGGTGGAAATCTGTGGAGGGGGGCACCGCACACGGCTAAGATCAACTTGTGTGTCTGGGGTGCCCCCCTCCCCCGTATATAAAGGAGGGGAGGAGGGGGCCGGCCGTCCTCATGGTGCGCCCCCAAGGGAGGTAATCCTACTCCTACTAGGAGTAGGTTCCCCCCCCCCTTCCTAGTCCAACTAGGAGGGGGAAGGAAGGGAAGAGGGAGAGAAAGGAAATGGGGGGCGGCCCCCTTCCCAATTTGGATTGGGCTTGGGGGTGGGGGGCGTGCTCCACCTCTTGGCTGCCTCCTCCTCTCTTCCACTAAAGCCCATGTAGGCCCATTAAGCCCCCCGGGGGGTTTCGGTAACCCCCGGGTACTCCGGAAAATGCCCGAACCTATCTGAAACCTTTCCGGTGTCCAAACATAACCTTCCAATATATCAATCTTCATGTCTCGACCATTTCGAGACTCCTCGTCATGTCCGTGATCACATTCGGGACTCCGAACAACCTTCGGTACATCAAAACACATAAACTCGTAATATCGATCGTCATCGAATGTTAAGCGTGTGGACCCTACGGGTTCGAGAACTATGTAGACATGACCGAGACTCAACTCCGGTCAATAACCAATAGCGGAACATGGATTCTCATATTGGCTCCCACATATTCTACGAAGATCTTTATCGGTCAAACCGCATAACAACATACGTTGTTCCCTTTGTCATCAGTATGTTACTTGCCCGAGATTCGATCGTCGGTATCACTATACCTAGTTCAATCTCGTTACCAAGAAGTCTCTTTACTCACTCCATAATGCATCATCCCGTAACTAACTCATTAGTCACATTGCTTGCCAGGCTTATAGTGATGTGCATTACCGAGAGGGCCCAGAGATACCTCTCCGACAATCGGAGTGACAAATCCTAATCTCGATCTATGCCAACTCAACAAACACCATCGAAGACACCTGTAGAGCATCTTTATAATCACCCAGTTACGTTGTGACGTTTGATAGCACACTAAGTGTTCCTCTGGTATTCAGGAGGTTCATAATCTCATAGTCATAGGAACATGTATAAGTCATGAAGAAAGCAATAGCAACAAACTAAACGATCATAGTGCTAAGCTAACGGATGGGTCATGTCAATCATATCATTCTCTAATGATGTGATCCCGTTAATCAAATGACAACGCATGTCTATGGCTAGGAAACTTAACCATCTTTGATGAACGAGCTAGTCAAGTAGAGGCATACTAATGACACTCTGTTTGTCTATGTATTCACACATGTACTAAGTTTCCGGTTAATACAATTCTAGCATGAATAATAAACATTTATCATGATATAAGGAAATATAAATAACAACTTTATTATTGCCTCTAGGGCATATTTTCTTCATCATGTAATAGGAGCCAAAAGAAAATCTTGTGTCTGAGTCTGCAAGCAGTGCTCCAAAGGAGTTTAAATATATTGTGTGTGCTGGATTTTTCAATGACGGTCTTGTACATCTTCATAGAGGAGTAATGTGGAGAGGTCCAGGAATATGTCCATTTGTCCTTATCAACTGTAGCTACTTTGTTGTGGATATGATCCTGGAGAGTGTTGAATTGAGATAATGCTTGCTGGGAGAGTGGTCTATGGAACAGGTGGCTGATCTCTTGTTGGTCAATTGCGTTTGCCACTGTGATGTATTTGTTTATGACAAAGGAATAAAGTTCAGGGAACTTGGAATGTAGGGGCTCTCCTAACCATTTGTCAGACCAGAATAGAGTGGTGTCTCCCTTACTACATATGGCATGCTATTTAAAAGTGGGTAGGAGCTTGAGGATAGTTTTCCACCAGAACGAGCCTACCATTTCTCCCCAGGGAGACTGTCCTGGTAGTGTGTTTCCCAGATGATGTTAACCCAAGGGGTGTTTCTCTATTAAATAATTTTTGCAGAAACTTCATGAGAAAGGCTTGATTATGAGTATGAATATCCAAAACACCCAGTCCACCCTGCATTTTAGGCTGGCATACTCTGTTCCAAGAAATCAGTACCGATCCTCTCTCTTGGGTTCCAAATCTCCTCCAGAAGCAATTCATGAGGTATGAGTTGATTTGTTTGACCACTGTCTTAGGAACCATCAGAGTGCACATGAAGAAGATTGACATAATGGAGAATACAAACTTGACGAGAGTGAGTTTGTCTCCACTAGACAGTAGAGAAGAGCACCCAAGGAGCCTATTTTCAATTCTTTTTAGCATAGGCACAAAATCTTCAATTCTGGGTTTGGTAAGAGGGGCAGCCCAAGATAGGTGTGGGAGGGCTCCAATTTTACAGCCCAAAGAGGTTTGATAGTGCAATCATCTTGTTCATGCGGGTGTTGATTGCTATCAGAATGGATTTTGAGTAGTTGACTTTGAGACCAGTATATGCAACATAGTGAACTAGGAGATTTTTGATGTGTTCCAACTTCTATTATCTACCTTTGCAACCAAAATGGCATCATCTACATATTGAATGACGGGGGAGTCTGGGCAGGAGCTGTGGTAAGAGGTGACTCCACTAGGGTATTATGCATAGCTTCGTTCTCATGGACTGTAGAACATCATCAGCAATCACAAATATCAATGGGGAAAGAGGATCTCCTTGTCTGGCACCTTTTTTGCATAGAAATTGCTTCCCTGGAACACCATTAAGCAGAACAGATGAGTATCCAGCCCCATAAATCATGGTGATCCATTTAATCCATTTGGGGCCAAATCCTTTGGGGCCAGCATGATCTATATGATGGTGTCATGGCTGAGCATGTCAAACGCATTTTCAAAATCCAGCGTTAGTAAAACTAGTTCTTTCTTGCTTTATTAGCACTGATGAATGTATTCATATGACCAAGCCAAGAAATCTTGGATGCACCTGATACTAGTTTCCTAACTCTTTGTTATAATTACTTTGAGGAATTGAGAACATTGACTATTGAAGAATCTAATGGGAGAAAAGTACTCAAAACACATCACTACTTTTGGAACATCAAAGAATTTATTAGAAGCAGAGAGCCAATGATACGTCTCCAACGTATCTATAATTTTTGATTGTTCCATGCTATATTATATTCTGTTTTGGATGATTAATGGGCTTTATTATACACTTTTATATTATTTTTGGGACTAACCTATTAACCGGAGGCCCAGCCCAAATTGCTATTTTTGCCTATTTCAGTGTTTCGAAGGAAAGGAATATCAAACGGAGTCCAAACGGAATGAAACCTTCGGGAACGTGATTTTCGGAACAAACGTGATCCATAGGACTTGGAATGGGCGTCAAGAAACGGACGAGGAGGCCATGAGGCAGGGGGCGCGCCTACCCCCCTGGGCACGCCCTCCACCCTCATGGGCCCCTCGTAGCTCCACCGACCTACTTCTTCCTCCTATATATACCTACGTACCCCCAAACCATCAGCAGAGGAGCCAAAACCCTATTTCCACCGCCGCAACCTTCTGTACCCCTGAGATCCCATCTTGGGGCCTTTTCGGCGCTCCGCCGGAGGGGGCATCGATCACGGAGGGCTTCTACATCAACACCATAGCCTCTCCGATGATGTGTGAGTAGTTTACCTCACACCTTCGGGTCCATAGTTATTAGCTAGATGGCTTCTTCTCTCTCTTTGGATCTCAATACAAAGTTCTCCTCGATTCTCTTGGAGATCTATTTGATGTAACTCTTCTTTTGCGGTGTGTTTGTCGAGATCCGATGAATTGTGGGTTTATGATCAAGATTATCTATGAACGATATTTGAATCTCCTCTGAATTCCTTTATGTATGATTGGTTATCTTTGCAAGTCTCTTCGAATTATCAGTTTGGTTTGGCCTACTAGATTGATCTTTCTTGCAATGGGAGAAGTGCTTAGCTTTGGGTTCAATCTTGCGATGCTCGATCCCAGTGACAGTAGGGGAAACGACATGTATTGTATTGTTGCCATCGAGGATAAAAAGATGGGGTTTATATCATATTGCATGAGTTTATCCCTCTACATCATGTCATCTTGCTTAAAGCGTTACTCTATTCTTATGAACTTAATACTCTAGATGCATGCTGGATAGCGGTCGATGTGTGGAGTAATAGTAGTAGATGCAGCAAGGAGTCGGTCTACTTGTCACGGACGTGATGCCTATATACATGACCATACCTATATATTCTCATAACTATGCTCAATTCTATCAATTGCTCGACAGTAATTTGTTTACCCACCGTAATACTTATGCTATCTTGAGAGAAGCCACTAGTGAAACCTATGGCCCCCGGGTCTATTTTCCATCATATTAATCTCCCGTCAACAAGCTATTTCTATTGCCGTTTATTTTGCTTTCTTTACTTTTAGTCTTTATCATAAAAATACCAAAAATATTATCTTATCATCTCTATCAGATCTCACTCTCGTAAGTGACCGTGAAGGGATTGACAACCCCTTTATCGCGTTGGTTGCGAGGTTCTTATTTGTTTGTGTAGGTGCGTGGGACTCGAGCGTAGCCTCCTACTGGATCGATACCTTGGTTCTCAAAAACTGAGGGAAATACTTACGCTACTTTACTGCATCACCCTTTCCTCTTCAAGGGAAAACCAACGCAGTGCTCAAGAGGTAGCAGCCACTGTCACGCAGATTCAGATGGGAGAGGCTAACACCAAATTCTTTCAGGCAAAGGCTACAATCAAATTCAGAAATAACTGTATCTTAGTGCTTAAATATGGAAGTAGTCAATGAGCACCATGATCATCAGGCCAAAGTTGCCATCCTATTTAGGGCATTTAAAGAAAGACTAGGCACTAAAACACCCACTCAGAATCACTCCACCTGGAGTATCTGCTGCAGCCCTTTGAAGGACTTTCAGAACTGGAAGCCCCTTTCTCCAAAGAAGAGATTGACATGGGTGATCAATCAAATGCCCTCTGATAAAACACCAGGCCCAGATGGTTTTAATGCAGAATTCCTCAAACACTGCTCGGGTATCATTGCACCTGATTTTTATAAGCTCATTGGAGACTTTCATTCTAGCAATGTCAATATCGAAAGCATCAACTATTCTTTCATTATTTTGATCCCAAAAATTAAGGCCTCCACTAGCCCAACAGATTTTAGGCCTATCTCTCTACTCAATTGTACTTTGCCAGACTATAAGCTTACTTATGGCTTTTACCAGCTATAAGTTGCCCTTAACAAAAAACAGTAATTATCACTAAAAGTATAAAAGTTTCCATCCAAAAAGGGGAAGAGAAAAGGTACGCATAATTCATGAAGCACAAAATAACAATAAAGCATGGACACGTAAACATGGAGTTGGCGTCCTTTTTTTGGAGTAAAATTGCCATGATGTAAAATATATGAAAATTGCCATTGTGCAACACATAGAAATTGCCATGTTCCACAGCTTCACAAAAAAAAGAATCTACATGACATTGCCATTGTGCACTACAATATAAAATACCTAGGTGGCAAATTTGAGTATTAAATACAAACAAGTAAAAACATACAGGAAATTGGCACGGTCCAATACAATAAATTTGTAAACCGGAGAAATTGCCATGGTCCATGGCAAATGGTAAGGGAAAGGTTATGTAAAAACATGACCATTTTTTGGGAAATGGTTGTGTTGGTCACATGACAAAATTAGAAAGATTATGTTTTGTAAAAGAAGGCAAATTTGCATGGTCCAATACGAAAAAATACCTACATGGAAAATTTGTACAAATGTAAATTAAGTTGTCTTTTTTTAGAACAATGTAAATTAAATTAATTAAGTTGACATGACAACCTAATTAATGTAAATTAAGTTGTGATGGCAGTTTAATTTAGGTTACCATGGCAAACAATCAAAATCTAGTTTTTTACGGTACGATCAGAATCTAGTTGCCAACCCCCTTATGATGTCTTCCATAAAAAAATTCAAATAAGTGAGACGCAAAAATAGTCATCATTGAATTTTTTTTCCATGTTAAGACTGATAGATTTACCATCATATAATGCAAGTACATTTGTCATGCTGTAGAAAAATTCCATGTTAAAACTACTACATTCATCATGATGAGAACAAATATAGATGACATGCAGGAACAGTTATCATGCTATGGATATTGAAATTGCCATGATGTAAATAGTATAATTTTCATGAAAATGAAGACATACATTTTGCAAGGGGCGTAGGAAAATTGCTAACTCAACGGAAAAACTATCAAAAAATATAGCATGGCAAAAACATATGTTGCATGATGGAAATTGTTGGACACATGACAACTGTCCAATGATGTAGCATGGCAATTAACTATGATAACATTGTTGCCATGTTAAAAACTCATGTTTAAAAAATACTCAAAATAGAAAATCATGGCAACTTAAATTCCTAAACAAATCATGGCAAAATTGAGAAAATCACGTTAAAATGTTTTGGACTTATGCCATGACAAAAGCTGTATATTTTTTACATGGAAAAAGTCGCCATGCTATACCTAATAAAATTTCCATGCCATGAATAGTAAATTACCATGGTATAAGTAATGACAATTTCCATGCTTGAATAGTAACTAAGAAGAGATTTAAGTTTCCATGGCGATATATGTTAAATTGCTATGGCGGTATATTATTAGTTGCCTTAGCAATTAATTTCGAGTTAACTATAGTTATCATGAAAAATTAGCCCTCGCCCCTAGTGCTTTTAAATTTTACTTGGGTGCTACTTCCGACGGCAACTTTAAGAGAAAAGTGGTCTCCAACTTATGAAAATTTAGGAAAATGTGAAGTGTTCACATGGCAAATTAAGAAAAAAGATTGTTTTTTCCGAAAAATAGGAAAATGAAGTTAATAGATATTTAGTTTCCATATCAAAATTGTGTTTAAAATTGCAAGTTGTATGATGAGTATTAGTCAAACAAGTTTTCATGACAAAAATAAAACTACCATGGTCTAATTAATAAAAAAACTAATTATATTAAGAATGAAGGTGTCATGCTACCTACGATAGAAATACTATGGTCTAACTAAGAAAATTGCCATGGTGTAAACAATAGAAATTTTGATGCTACCTACAATAAAACTACCATGGTCTAATTAATAAAAATGCAATGATGTTAATAATGAAAGTGGCATGCCACCTATGATAAAATTACCATTGTCTAACTAATAAAATTACCATGGTGTAAATTATGTATTTGCCCATGTGAATCGTCATATCTAGAATTGCCACGACACAAATTTTAATCCAGAAATGTCACGTATAAAAAAAGTTACACAAGACAAAAAACACGAAAAGTAATGGTTAAGTTAATTTAAACTTAACAACATCAAAAATTTGCCATGTGAGTCTTACAAAACATTTCCAAAAAAATTCATGTCTTATACACCAAATGACTGGAAAATTGACATTCTTTACATGTTTGTTTGACATATGGACATTACTAAAATTGTGTAAAATTTTATGTGACAAGTTTAAAAATTGTGAATGATATATATCGCTTATACTATCGAGCAGTATCCTATTGCTCCCTAACAACGATTGCCGAGCGGGCCGAGAGCGGCGTTCCCTGAGCGACCAGTTTTTCAAAAGGTTCCTCGGAGCATCCAATCCGGTTTTGGGAAGCTTCTAAGCCAGTTTTGAGAAGCTTCTGGGCCGTTCTTTTCCATTTTTTCAAAACTGTTTTTAGGTTATTGATTAGTTTTTTATTCATGTCCTTCATATTTATTTATTTATTTATATTTATTACCTTTTAATTATTTCCCTTCAATTTTTGAATATTTTTCTAATTCACGTCATTTTTCATACACTTGAGCAAATTTCCAAATAGCAATTATTTTTTAATTCATTAACATTTTTAAAGTCTGCAAACATTGTTTTCATATTCCCAAATATTTTTGAGCTCGTAGAGAATTTTTTTATGGATCGGTGTACATTGTCTAAAATTCGAGGAACATTTTTTGAATTCATGAACGTGAACATTTTTCAAACTTGTGAAAGCTTTTTTTTTGAATTTACTAACATTTTTCAAATCTGTTAACTTTTATGAATTTTTTAGAATAATTTAAACTCATGAACTTTTTTAGAATTTACGAATGTTTCTTAATTTTGTGAAAGAATCGAACTCATTATTTAAAAATTTATGAACATTTTTTGAATTCATGAACATTTTTTAAATCTATACATTTTAAATTTTCACAAACTTTTTGAAATTCATAAACACTATTTTTCATATTCCTATTTTTGTTGAATTAGTCAATTTCTCTCAAAATTTCGTTTTAAAAGGAAGAAAACTCTCTAGAAACAATATGCACAAAACCGAGCGTCTCCCGCTACTAGGCCGGCCCATGTAGAGTCTGGCGTTCACTTTACACGTCGCAGGCTGTTGTTTGAAAAAAAAGCAAGTTGTCAAAGGGTACCTTTTGCAAAGGCCAATTTTACCTTCTCATGCGCGTACTAGTGGCATGCTGCATGTGCTACACTTGTCGCAGCCTGGGAGCTTTCCTCTTTTTTTAAAATTTATTTTTTTAAAAATGTTTATATATTGAATCGTATGTCCAAATCTCGAACTTTTTTTACCGTTGGATTTCTCGCGTCGAGATCTTTGAAACTAGATCCCATGTTAATTGCTTTCAGCGAATTTTTTATGAAAAAACTGAATGAAAAAACGGTAGCTGGAAACACGGTTTTCCCCACTTTTCCTCCTTTTTGAGAAGCACAGATATGTCCCTCCATGAGATGCAAATATGTGCTTTCATGGAAACATAAAAAAAATCATATTTTTTTCCTTCCCGAGAAGCACAGTCGTGCTTCTCACGGAAGCAAATATGTGCCTCCACGAAAAGCAAATGTGTGCCTCTTGAAAGTAAAAAAATCATGATTTTTTACTTTTCCGAAATGAAAACAAATCTGTGGCTTTAGAGAAGCAAATCACACAAAAAAATCACGATTTTTTTCTTTTTGAGAAGCTTCTCACAATTGTTCCTCCACCAGAAGCGAATATGTGCTTCTCGTGGAACAAAAAAATATTCGTGCAAAAATAAAAGAAATTCATGCAAAGCTAAAGAAAAGTCATGATTTTCCCCTCCAAAACTAGGAAAAATCAGGCGTAAACTGAAAAGTAAAAAAAATAAACAAAAATCTAAACCCATGCATAAACAAATAAAAAATTAATATCTAGAGAGATCGCCCAGCACGCGACACGCAGCGGTGGGCTGTAGCACCACTTGTCACACTCTCAGCCCATACAAGTAATCCTTGTGGGTTGTGGGCGAGCAACTAGTTAACGAGCGCTCATTCGGGAGCCTCGCAACGATCAGCGCCACTTGGCGCGCTCTCAGCCATTCGCCACGTGTCGCGCTCTGGACGCTCCCTTCAGATTTTGTTTTTTTATTTTTCCACACGCGTTTCCGGCTTTTTAAACGGTTTTTCCCCGGGTTTTTTCGACGTTTTGGTTTTTCCCCGGTTTTCCTTAGCGTATCGACCAAAAAAAATTTGAAAAAAAAATTTGCGTGAAAAAACGCGTTTACTTTTTTTTCTTTCATGAAAAGTCACTTTTTTTTCGCGAGAGGCACGGTTGTGCTTTAGCGAGAGTCACGACCGTGCCTTTCGGAAATGAAAAAAAACGCGTTTTCTATTTTTTTTCTTTCGCGAGAGTCACGGTTTTACTTCCGCGAGAGCCACGGTTGTGCTTTCGTGAGAGTCACGGCCGTGCCTCTCAGAAAGGGAAAAACAAAACGCGTTTCTGTTTTTTTTTCTTTCG